>NC_091850.1:40571524-40881340 GCF_037783145.1 Equus przewalskii
GCATAGCTTGGTCAAGTCATGTAATTTTCTAAGTTTCACTCTATTTATTAACAAGTAAAGAATATAACAGAGCTGTTGAAAGGATTAAATGGGAAAATGAACAGAAAGCAATTGTGAAAGAGACTGGTGGCTACTATCCAAAATCAATGATCTCCCTCACTACCGGATACACAGCTAGCCTACAGTTCCAACTTCTCTTTTATTTAGATGTGGCCATGTGACTAAATTCTAATCAATTGAATGTCAGCCCAAGTGAGGAACTCCACTTCCAGATCTGGTTCACAACACTTCCCACCCACTCTCTTCTTCCATCTTGCTGGAGAGAAAATGAGGGTAATTTCAGAAGGCATGCATTGAAGATGGCAGGTCCTCCATCAGCCTGGATCCCTGAATGATCACATGGAAGAAGACAGTCCTGCAGATCTGTTCTTACTCTATTATAATGTGAGAAAGAAATAAACTTAAAAACTTTTAGTCCACTTTATCTTAGGGATTATTTTAGCAGACAGTAAATCCTCTTAACATAAAAACAGGAAATATTGACTATTACAAATGCTGGTCAGCTGTTAGTGTTATTTTAGCACCCATTGTATGCCAGAACACATTGAATTTTTCATTAAGTTGTCTAAATAACTAGTCAGTCATTATTTATTTCATGGGCAGAGATAGCATCGTGAAAATCTTCGCAAATAGCAAGATCAATTTCCAGATACCATCAAAACATCTTCTATTATACAATACAACATTGTTTCCCATATAGAGTTTATGTGGAAAATGAAAATTTCCATTGACATATGGATTTTCCATGATTAGCTAGAATTAAGTGATTAGGTTCACTTGTTAGTGAAGTGATTTATTATTAAACAACAACTTCAGGTTCCAGGTTACTCAAGTTCCTAGTAGAGCTAAGTTTTGCTTAACTAATTTAAAGCCATGGTAGAACATATTTAAAATGAAAGATAAAACTAGTTTTCTACTGTAGGCATCCATTATAAATTAATATACCAACTATACAAATGAACTATAAAGTTCTATACTAATTGTTACTTACTTTCATAATGGGAGAAAACTAAGAGATATTAACTCTGATTGCATTCTTTATTTAAAGCCACCTTTGTCACTTGTCCAGCTGAGCTCTCTGAATCATTTATATGCCTGTTCTCCTCCGCATATATTTAAATATCGTAAGAAACAAAATCTTATTTTATTTTTTATTCTAGAAAATACTAATGAAAACAATGTTTAAATAAAATAAAAAAGAGCATGAACAGTCCTAAGGCTTACATAAAAATTTATGGGCAGGAGGAAATGGAGTTCTGGCAGCATTGCAGCATATACTTATTAACTGAATTTTGGTTTTCTGAAAATAATCTCAGTCTTTAATACTGAAGGAAATTGAAACACTGCAAGCAATTTATTTGATGCTAGAATACTGCATTAATTCAAGTAAAGTCACCCTCAGTTTTTTTGCAAAACTGTCAGATGGTGTTGTGTCCTTCAAATAGCTCAAAGTCATAGGTTGATAACAAATTTGTCAATAAGCATTAGCGGTAGTAAATATCTTTAGAGCAAAATGAAATTGTGGATATTCAATTACATGGCAATCAACATTGTTGATTTGTTTTAACACTTGAAAGACAGCCCCACCTTTCACAGATTAACAACGTACCATCTGTATCCGGGCTTGACATTAATTGCCAGTAAAAGAAACATTAAAACTCGTTTTCCAAACCTGCAAATTGCAACGTGTAATCAAATTCAAGGCAGTCATTTTCTTGAAACTAAGATGATCCTATAAGTAAGGTAAACTCGACATCATTTTTTCCTTTGAGCTTTCCCCCTTGGGTTTTGAACTGGGGTTGATAATAAACTTATTATATTGCATTTTTATTTTAAACTGTCTCAATTCTGTATGTATATGTATGTACTAACTCTCTTCTAAGTACACCAAGAAAGAATTAATACATGGTTCTCCCATTAATAGTTATTCCTAATTATCCCTTTATTTCCATAAATCACCTTGAATTTGCAAATGACTACTAAGATGGCAAAGTGAACTATCTCCTTATTATAATTCTGTTCTGGGGAGGCTGCATTTCACCAGAACAGAAAAATATACATTACTATGTGCAACCATTGAGGAAGTATGAGCATATTATTTTAAAAATAAAGTTTAAATAACGGGGCAAGATAGCCTGGGGTGACAGACTAAGTCTCATCACCTGGTTTTCCAGGCATATTTTGGTTAGTAGAAGCTATCTTCAGCCAGGGCTATCATTACCCATAATAGCAGTAATAATGATCTTTTTGTTGTTGTTAGTATGGTGGAGTAGACTCCAACTCCTCGAGACCCTGTGTACAACACAGTGGAACTCTGCCTGGTCTTTTTGTGCCATCCTCTCACCTTCCGGCGCTATATCAGACAATGCTAGACTACTATTCACAGGGTTTTATGGCCAATTTTTCAGAAGTGGGTGGCCAGGTCCTTCTAATAATCATCTACTGAGTGCTAAATAAAGGCAAAGTAAGACTCACATCTTAGAAGAAGAAAGACATCTTGCAGGAAAAACAAAAAAATGGAAGACTGAAGTTCTAGGCCACTGGAATAAAAAAGTCCCAAGTTATAAAACTAGAAATTACTGGGAAAGAAGCAGAGTACCCAAGATGGGATGGAAAGCTGTCGTTATATTACTTTCTACACTTCCTACTTCCCATTTTCTGGGATGATCGAAGTGTCTTGAATCTGCATTTGGAAGAACTCCCAGGCAGAAACTAGTTTACAGCATGCTCCCTGGACCTTCTCATTTGATCATAATGACTGATTATAACTAAAGATTTGTATCACTTACTCAATATCCATTTTTAAAATGTAAATGGGGCGTGATAGTTAAAAGGGATTCGCTTGACGTAAATTAATTTGATCCACTTAAATTTCTACCAAGGTGTAATTAGAGATACAATGTGTATAGCCATTTAACTTAAAATTAAGAGAGGATTGCGAAGGGGATATATGTAATTTGGAAGTCTAGGACATTTCAAGGAGGAGAATAAGCTTAAAAGAATCAGAACAGAGAACCTGGGGCAACATGGCTCATACAACAGTTTTAGAGACTTCAATAAAGAAATAGGACATTAACTATAAAGTCAATAAACAGCCCAAAATGTATTTGTTCTCTTGAAATTTTGCCTTAAATGCAAATTGAAAAGTCTCACACTCCCAGAAATCAAGTCTTATCAAAGCTTCCTTTGACAAGTATAATGTGAAAGAGAGAGAGATTCTATATGTCCATCGAGCCATTTTTCCACATTGAGGAGCACTGGCAGTTGTGTGAGTGAGAGGGTAGTGACCATTTGATGGTTTGGAGCAGTCCTTACCACAGCCTTCCATTTTGAGTTTTCAGATCATCTATGTACATAATATAAATTGAATATAAACTATGCTAAATGTATGTTAGGATGGAAGGATCTAGCATGAATCAAAACTGGGTCAATTATTAATATTTAGAATAGCCCTAAACAGATCTGTGAACTGATGAGTGGGATTTGAAGTTTCAGCGTTGTTGAGAAACTGAAGATTTTCTGCAAGTAAAAGTTCTCCTAGAAAATAACTACATAAACATGGCAAGTTTACTCATTAACAATTAGTTTTCGTGTGAAGAGAGAGACATTTTGAGTAGAACGTGTTGTCTGGCTAACTCAGTTTGTCCCTAAAATCCTACCATTCTCAGAGATAGAAGGGAAGAGAAAAAGAGAGTGAGGGAACACTATTGGCAAAAATATAAAGATTTTTTTAAAAGAATTTTCTTTTATACAGTGCTGCTTTGTTAGCTCTCTAAAAAAGATCTAATTTGAACAACGCTAATTTAAGATAGAAAAGCAACATTCTATCTCACAGTTTACTGTGTGCATTTCAAACAATACTGCAATATCTTGGCATTTCTAGGGCTCCAGTTTCTTCAAAGATGTAACGGTACACTAGCAGAAGAAAGTAGAGACAAGAGAATTTGAAAGTGATGGAGCACCTGGAGGATGCAAAGGTACCCAGTGGAGGAAAGCTGGGACAGGTAAGGTACAAATGCTGATAGAATGTTTGTGGTAACGCACCAGATGTATGAATGAATGTATCTGAAATATCTGAGTATTTCTCAGTATATCAGAACTATTAAGAGGACTCAGAAGCAGATTTCAAGGAGGGAAGGTGCTACTCCAGACTTCACCAAGGTGGCAGTGTAGGAGACCTCATCCTCTGTCCCTCAATGGAGATCAACAATTGGACAGTTATCCACAAATAAAAACAGCCCTGAGAGAGCTCGGTGTCCACTTATGAAACTTCAGTGACACAGTGGAACAAAACAACTGTGAATAACTGCTCCAAAAGAGAAGGAAGACAGCTTCATTTGGCCTGCACCATCCCATCTCCCAATCCGCATTGCTCAATGCCAAGAGAGAACTCCTCAGCGAGAAAGAGTTCCCCTCACTGGGAAAGGAAGAATATGGTGAATGACTGGCTTCCCCAGCCTTTCGGAGCACCACACAAAGGTCCCACCACTCAATTTCCCCCGACTCAGACCTGCAAAGCTGAGATGGCTGAGAACAAGGAAGAAAAGTAGAACTACCAATAGCAGCCACGAAGCGAGAGAGCTCGTGGGTCACAGTGACCTGCTCTCCAGCCAAACCCAAGGAGCTTTTGCCACTAAAGAAGAAACCAAATGCTAGCACACTGCTGTGAACACCCTGCAGATTTCATCAGCTTTTGCCCCAAAGCTATTGGATTTGCTCAGGCCGGCAGCCTGCTTCCTCCCTTTGTCCAGCCAGAGCCCGGAAACAACCAGTAGCCAGCCCAGGTCTCTGTAGCTGCCTGAGTGCAAGATGCTGCATAGACCTTCACAGCTGACTCCACCACCTTGTGCCTGTTTGGGACCAGCCCCTCCAGCTATGCACCTGCATCATCCTAGTCTGATTCTTGTTACTGGCCTCCACTGCCAGGAAACCATGGCAAGACTCAGTAGCCATGGTAGTACAAGTGGACAATCAAGGCCCCCAAAGCTACAAGTGCACCCGGAGTTGTCCCTGGCCTTTGCTGCCTGCTCTGGCCCCCACCACTATGCATCTGTAACCAGCACCTGCCACTACTCAGGCACCTGCCACTGGCCCCCAAAGTCATATGTGTGCACACGACCAGCTCTGGACACCACCACTGCTGCCCTGGTTCCCAGCTGCTGGACTTGGAGGTCCTGCTGAGAACCCTAACAGTCCTTGGAGCCGCTATGGATGCTCCACAGTGCTCATCAAGGACCACACTGTTTATGATGATGTGGAATCCAGTAACTTGAGCTGAAGTGACATTATGTCACCCTAGACCCAGTGCCACCCCCCCCCCCATACTTGGTGCCCTGTACCACTAGACCCAGGGTAACAGCAAGCTCCAACATGCCCCCACATGGAGGTGAAAGCATTCTATACTGAAGTCAGTCTGTAAGATCAGGAAGAGGTGTCTGTTTCTTCAAATGGGCAAACAGCTATGCAAGACTACAGGGATCACAAAGAATCGAGGAAAGGACTCCACAAAAGGAATACAGTAAACTTCCAGTAGCTGGCCCCAAAGAAATGGAGATCCCGGAATTACCTGACAAAGAATTCAAAATAATTGTTCTAAAGATGCTTAGCAATCTCATTTCTGTGTGTATATCCAAAGGAAATCAAATCAGAATTTTGAAGAGATCTCTGCACTCCCATGTTCATAGTAGCATTGTTCACAATAGCCGAGATATGGAGAAATACTAAGTGCTCATCAATGGATAAAGAAGTCGTGGTTGTATACGTAATGGAATGTTATTCAGCCATGAATAAATTCTGCCATTTGTGACAATATGGATGGACCTTGAGGACATTGTGCTAAGTGAAATAAGTCAGACAGAGAAAGACAAATACTGTATGTTACCACTTATATGTAGAATCTAAAAAAGCTGATCTCACAGAAACAGAGAGCAGAAGGGTGATATCCAGGGCCTGGGGGTTGCCGGAAAAGGGGAGATATTGGCCAAAGAGTAACACTTAAAAAAAAACAAGTACTGGGGCTGGCCCAGTGGCAAAGGGGTTAAGTTCCCACGTTCCGCTTCAGCTGTCCGAGGTTCACCAGTTTGGATCCCAGCTGCTGACATAGCACCGCTTAGCAAGCCATGTTGTGGTAGGCGTCCCACATATAAAGTAGAGGAAGATGGGCACGGATGTTAGCTCAGGGCCAGTCTTCCTCAGCAAAAAGAGGAGGATTAGCAGCAGATGTTAGCTCAGGGCTAATGTTCCTCAAAAACAAAAAAACCAAGTACTGAATAAAAGCACTTCTTGGGTTACAGGGTTTCAGAAAAAGAGCCAGGAAATACACATTATGTGAAAGCTGTGAGACTTAATCTCCAATTAATTCAAGGGACATTTTTAATGGTGAAATTATTCATTTATCAATAACAAATGTACAAGGCTTCTCTATCACAAATTTTTTGTGTCATGTGGAGTTAAAAATTTTTAGTTCCAATTCTGTTATCATATTATCTTTATTACATCTCTCAATATCTCTGTTTATTTTATGAGAAAAATAAAGTGATTGAAGGGGCCGGCCTGGTGGCATAATGGTTAGGTCTGCACACTTTGCTTTGGTGGCCCAGGGTTCATGGGTGCGGATCCTGGGCGCAGACCTGGCACTGCTCGTCAAGCCACGCTATGGCAGTGTCCCACATAAAATGGAGGAGGATCGGCAGAGACATTAACTGAGGGCCAAGCTTCCTCTTACAAAAAATTAAGTGATTGACGAAAATAACTCCTAAATGCATTGCAATCATTTATTATTTAAATGTTTATAGCTTAGAACAATAAAAGCATTGAGGTCCATTTTAAGAACGGGATTACATTTTTGTCTACAATTTATTAATTACGTTCGAATTAGTGATGACTTGCCAGAATTAAAAGTTGTAGCGGAAGAATATTGTGCTACTTAATGATTTGTGTCAGAGGAATACCCCAGAAAATATGTCATACGTCTGCTAATGAAACTTGATATATATTTTCAATTGCCTGTCAAATAACACATTTATAAATGGTGGGTTAAACAGCCTCATTGCCCAAAGACAAAAACAACACGGATAATTAAGCAAGTCAAATAAGATCATGTGTTAGCTGTCTAGAAATTTTATATGAAAGGGACAAAGAAAGATTCAATTTTACATAAAAAGGAAAAATCACCATCAACACACATTCTCCAGACTAAACAATTTCCCTGACAAGAGATAAATTTATAAACACAAGAGATTAAATTAGTCTTTTGTATAATGATTTTGGAAAGTGCAACTTGATTAATTAAACTCAATTATTCTTTGACAAGGCATTTTATTCTCTAGTTGTCCAAATAGAATTGTCGTAATGGCCTACATTTTCCTAAGTAAAATTCAGGAAAGAGTGTATATTTTTTTAAAAATTATTTAAATCTATTTTAACTGGAAATTCCCCTTTCACCTAAAATATGTCAGGAATTTAAAAAGTTTATTTGAGGAATTTATGGATTTTCCTTAAATGAAATATCTAGGTGTACTTCAAAAATTCAGTTCTATATTTGATTTCTTTGACCATGGCTTGCCATATTTCTCTTATTCAGCCATTCTTTTATTTGGTAGAAAAGATAATATCTAAGATATGTAGAAAGCATGACTTTCTTTGTAATATTGGCCACAGAATTTCAGAGTAGACAAGGCGTGGCTCAATTATTTAAAATTTCATTGACATCTGGTAGCTGCAGGTTTCAAGGACATGTATGTTTAGGAAGATATCACATTTAATAAAACACAAACTTGTCATTTCGAGATCAGTTACTCTGACATTCACGTTGGCAATCGCATCACTAAACTTCCGTAGCGACATCTCATCGAAGTTACTATTGCTGGCAATGGCCTACCGTCGTCATGACATATCCTAGCTGGTCAGGATGTTGACCTTAATACGGTAAAGCTTGATAACCACTTAGCACCACCAGGTTACAAGCCAGTCAGTGAGATCACACATGGGTTTATGGAAGTGAAACATGATTTACGGAAAAATTACAGCCAGAAATGCCTTGCAGAGGCAGGTTAGTTAAAGTAGATAAGGAAAAGTAGCTGGCTATGGTGTCAGGAAATGCCTTCTTTTGATAAGTGGGTGTAATAAAACAGGAATATTCTTCTGGTAACTCAGAGATATACTCTTATTATTTTCCTTAAAATGCATGGCTCTCTGTGTTTGCTGTTCCTTTTGTATTTTTAACAGTGGTTGATAAGAGAAGAAATATTTCTCTTTTGTTTTAAAGTTACTCAACTGTAGCTGTTTAATCATATAGTAAGTAATTCAAATTGAGATTTAAGTGGAATATCTGATGTCTTAGATGAAATCTCAGATTTTTTAAATGTTTGTAAATAATTTTCTTTTTAACATAGCACTAATTCTGTGAGCAAAACAAAATATTACTTTGTGATCCCTAGGGCAAGACCTTTGTTTTAGGAAATGTGCTGATTTTAAAAATAAAACTAGCACAATCAAAAGGACCTGCAACTAGAATATACAACTATGTACTGGGGGGGCTTTGGGGAGAAGAAGAAGAAAAAAAGGAAAAGGAAGACGGGCAACAAATGTTAGCTCAGGTGCCAATCTTTAAAAATAAATAAATAAATAATAAAATAAAATAAAACTAACGGAACAAAACAATACAATTTGGTCCCATCAATCCTACCATTTATCCATTATCTTGTATATCAGTTTATTTCTTTGGGACAAATGTGGACAAATTTTGCAGAGCCACTAGTTCATTCTTGCAAAAACTTGGAGTTCTTCTAAAATTCTTAAACAGTTTTCTGAAAAAAAGTTTCTTAAAAAAATTTCTTTGGAATTCTTTAAAAATTCTTAGAATTCTTTAAAAGTTGAAGTAAATAAATATGTAATGATTATTTTGTAGTATCTTTTACAAGTAACTCAGAAGGAAATCCGAACTTTGAAAGGCTGACTTGAAAATATGAGTGGAAAGATCGTCCCCTGAGAGTGGAACTTTTAGATAAACCCATAATGGAGCTGAGAATAGCTAAGCAACCACCTCACCAGCAGAGGGCTTCTAGGCCAGCAGGACTTGAAATTAATCTGATTACAGCTATTCACACATCTAAAAAGAGAAAGTTACCCAGAAGGACACTTAGCCAAATGCAGAAATACAAAATAGAGAAGATAGCAGTATTAAATATCATACAAAAATATTTAATCTTTTTCCAGAAAGCAGGTGCTTTGATGCAAATCAATGACTATAATATTACCAGTCACAATTTTAAGACCATACCTAGTGTGATGAAAATGAATTAGAGGGCAAAATTGACATGTCTGGTTATTTGGTGCAACATAGCTGATTCCCTTTTGGTGAGCGGCTGAAACTCAATCTCTGGCATGTTATTGGGATCTGCTGCTAATGCATTAGCTGCTGTAACACAAATTTTTTCTTATTTGGTTTGTCAAAGGTCCAGTGGTCCCCATGTTCTTTTACTACGCTCAATACCCAACAGTGATAACGTACCTTCCCCCTCCCCAGACACTTGACCATCCTACAGATCTCAGCTAAAGAACCACAGGTACCGCCCTCTACTTCTCTCACCTCTGCAAACTTCTTTGTCAGCTTGCTTCCAGCATCAGCTACTTCCCACCTCTCCCCACAGGGCAGGAAGAGACAGTGGATTCCTTTTATAGCATGTATGCCGAGAGTGGCTAAGAAGTGCTAACCTCAACTCCCCTCTCCCGCCCCAGTGTGTTCCTAGAACACCCAACAATATTGTCCTGTCCCATGATCTCGTGACAGAAACTATGAGAAATGACCGTTTTCCATCTACATTCACCTATTATTTTTTCACACTAAATGAGACTTGGTTTTGTGGTCTTCTCTACATCTGCCCACCATTTTCTTCCAAAAATCTTTCAGCCTGGATGGAGTAGTGGATGTCCCACTACCATTAGATCATAAAATAATAAAAACACTATGATGCAGGCCAACAAGCTGGGCTCTTGATATACAAAATAGGAGCTGACAGAGTCTAACAAAATTATTTCATCTCTGGAGAAATCTTGGATCCTAAATCCTAGCAAAAACAAGAAATGACATTTTTGTTTTTCTTTTTATTCCTACCTACTAAATAGTCCTTAACTACTACCTTCAATCGCTAGGGAGATGACCAGATACATAAAAGTGCAGAAGAGAACAAATTACATATATAAAAAGTAGGACTTCCGTTTTGTTATTTTTGATACTTTTTATGCTATCTACTTACTATATATGATGTTATTTTAAAACTGTACTTAACAATATGTGACATTATTAGGTGCTTGCCATGTGCAAAGCAGTACACATGTTAGTTCAGTTAATTTTCACTTTTATGATCCCAAGTTTAGAAACCAGAAGACTATGGAGTGGAGGATTCTGGCTAAACTCACTTAGCAGAATTTTTGCTAAAATTGGGCTCTTGAGCACATTCCCAAGAAAGGGGCTTAGCTGGAAAACAGCTCAGAAGAGCCTGACTAGAGTTTTGTCAAAGAGAGAATCTTTGTCAGGATCAAATAGTCAATATGCAGGAGTGAATGAAACCTTTTCTAGATCAGTGTGATATAGTGATCAAGAGCACATTGTCTTCCCAGCTTCAAATCCTGACTGCCTCTTACCAACTTGTGACCCTGGGAAAGCCACCCAACCTCTCTATGCTAATTTCTTAATCTGTGAATGGGATGATAACAAAATTCTCTGATTGGGTCAAAAAGATGAAGAGAAGTAATTTATAGACTGTATGCACAGTGCTTAAAATGCAGTAGGCATGTGAATATTATTTTGTTATTATTAGAAATAAGCAACTTTTAATAATGGGTGAAAGATCACACTGCATAACCAATAAATATATTGATGGATTCTATTATAATATAACGAACTTGTAAATGAGCCAAAAAGTTATTCATATTCTGGTAAGGAAGCATATTTAAAAAATAAACAAAATTTCAATTTTGAATTAAGAATTGCTAAATGACATTTTTTCTTTTTTATATAGTATCAGCTTACTCAGCATAGATACATCAGTACAAATTTTTTCCTCCATGAAATGATTCAAGACATACCAAAAGTATCCTTTCTTTTTGGCAACTAAAATTTGAATTAATAAAGTATAAAGATGTAGGTAATTGCCCCAACATGAGCTATCAAGTGAGATGAAAATTCAATTAGCAAATTCCATTTGTAAATGTCCACCGAGGTCTGAATTAAAGTGGAAGAAAAAATAATAATAAACACTGAGGAGAACTGAACTGTGAGATGTTTTATGAGACCAAAATTTCCCTAGAGAAAAGCAGTCTTTCTAGTCTTCATTATTTATAATAATAAGTAGTAAAGCTAGCTCCTAAGTTGCTCTCTTTAATGAAGAATAAAATTATAGAATATTTTCAAAATTATTCATGATGTATACCTAAGTCTTAAAACATCATATTTGCTATCTTATATAATTTACAGGTAATGATAAAAGCATAAGTAGACCAAAATGTTGACTGATTATTCAGAAAGAATTGATTCTTGTTGAGTGAAATAAATTGTCATGCGGCTTCTGCTGTGTCCCAGAATTGTTTTTCCCATGTAAATAGAAATTTGAGTCACCTTGACCTTTTGTAATAAGGGGCAAATTAGGCCAGACACACAGCTGCTGCATCTGCTCCCACATTCAGTTTTAATCAGAGCTCCCTTTAAATTTTTGTGCCTTGGCAATCATTGCACTGCAAGGTGAAGAAACAGCAGAAATAAATGAGATGTTGCTTTGCCCTGGCCAATTAAATCATGATTCAAGGTAACATTCAGGCGACATTACAAGTTGTCAGAACAGCAGTGTGCTACATGCTAGGAAGGGAAAATAATGTGTGAAGGACGTTTATATCCCTATCCAATATAAGTGACAAAGTTGAACTGAGAACACTGGTGTGCCTATGAAAATATATCACTGTTTAAGGAATCCTGTTATTAGGCACAGTGGAAGCTCTATTTTGGAGAAGCTTCCCATACTGTGGGTAATTATCACAATCCAGCATGCTAATTGCTTTTCGATCTGCAGGCTGTGCTTTCATTGAGTCTTGTTGAGCACCACTGGGCTGTACCAGACTGGTACTTAATGAGAGCAGCCGTTATCAAAGAACAGCATCATCTCTGACTATTGAATCGATAGGAAAGCATTATCCCAGGTTCAAAGTTTGGAACCATTCTGGTCAATAGACTTTTGCTTGAATACTGTATATTTCAGAATCATTCCTAGAAACTACCACATTCCCCAAGTCTACGACGAATCAGCATGTGGAACACAGGGGAAAACGATGAGCAAAGATCAGCCAGGATCTTCTTTCTGTTGGAAGTTAATGTAAATGCAGTTATATACCCAAAGCTCTTGGCAGCCTCAACGTGCAATGAGAAATTTTCCCATGAGACAGTGGACATTTCAGACAACTGGGCCTGGATATTAAGATATTATAAATTTCTATACTTATGTCTATGAATGTATGTATATATGTATTTCATATTTACTGTGCATGAAATTTTGTGCTTTGTACTGTGTATGAATCTTATTCAACACAGCAATCCTACAAGTGTGGGATTCTTTCATATTTTTAGAATAAGCAAGCTAATATCAAAAAAAATAAAACACAAGCAAATTTTCTAAGGTGATATCGTAAGTGACAATGTCAAGATTCAAATTCAGGCCTGGATGGCTTCGGCACTGATACTTAGTACAAATTTAAACATTATTATATGATTTTACATATGTATGTTAAGACATCCAACCAATAGAGAATTTTTTAAGAGAGTGGAGCTTAAATTTACCAGACTCACTGTACCCATTTAATAATCAATATTTTCAATGTTCCCTTTAACATGTCAAAATTCAACTTTGAGAGAATAATATGACTTTAAAGTTAATTAAGAAAAGCAATTTAATACTGCTATTGAAATATAAGGACAAATTAAAACATACTATGAAGTCATACCTATTTTAATATATAAAACTTCAGGCACAGGGAGGCAGGAGCCATATGAGGGAAACATATACACACAAAATCAGCGTGAGCACAGAAACTTCAATGGATAATAAATTTGGGTAAAGTTTGAATAAGTAAAGTACTATCTTACCTTGATCTGTCAGGTGACTGCGTCTGTAAAAAAATGTTTGATCTATATGAAAACCACATGTTCATATGAAACATTGTGTTGATACATTTTAAAGAATCAGACTTCAGGATTACATACTAATAAATAGACGGTTTACCTACATGGACGTGTGGAAAGACATTCTGCTAATTGTACAGTACTTGGGACATTCTTTTATGTGTGGAACTGCTCAGTTATCACTAGGCATCTGATCACCCAACACACTAAAAGCCCATAGTAACTCCCATTCATTAGGACAAACAAAGCTCTTCCATTTCCAAAACATTTCATAAAGGGTAGTGCATTACTTAATTTCCATACATACATATGTATGTATATATATGTGTATTTTATATATGTGCATATACAAGTTACAATACAAATGGAGTCATTATATTTGAATCACTCTGTGAAAAACTTCTCACCTAATATATGTTACAGAGCTGTCTGATGCGGGAACTCTTACAAATCAGCCTCACTGTTTTTAATATCTGGATAGTAGTCTATGGATTGTATTGCCATATTTATTTAGCTATTCCTCTATTGGAACTTAAACTATTTCCATCTTTCTAAAATCCTATGGTCTGACCCTCAGTTTAGGATTGTTTTTCAGAGTCCCTGTATCTAATTTACTCAGATTATTGTCAAATTCATGCAATACCTGACTTTTTATATTCCAAGCATTAGTAGATACATCAGTAGTGGCAGTTTGACAGTTTGACAGATAGACAGCAATGTCTAATGCTGGCATTCACACAACATACTTATTTGTGAAATTGGCTATTTTAGTGGGAATGTTTGGGGACAATTTTTCCTGGATCCCCTGAATTCCTGAAAAGTCTAATTCTCTGAGCATGTGTTTACAGCCAATTTAGGAAGGTTTGTATACTGAGATGTTCTATGACAGTAAAATTTAGAAATATCTCACTATATAGTAATAAAGGTAACATATCTCTATGCCCTCCCTGGAGAAAATTTGCTTGCATCCCAGGGTAAAGAAAAAGACACCCTGTCTTTGTCATTCTTTCTTTGTCTCTCTCTCAGCAGAGGAGTGTGGACAGGTCACCAGCAGCCCTATAAGATCCAAGTTGCTGACTTGGGGCTTGCTCTCCTGTATTGTACCCCACCCCATGTGCAGGTACCACCTGAGCTTCACTGCATCACCCTGTGGAGACTGGAGCTCAGGGAAGTGAGGCAAGACAGGGCTTTGGTTTCTGCTTTTTCTGAGAATGATAAACTATCTTTGTCTCTAACTCAGAAGTCTCATGTGTTTGTCAATGTGCGTGTACACACACACACACGGTAGATAGATAATAGATAAATACTGTGATATATGATATATACATGTATGTATACATATATATATATATGCTATAGTCAACTAATTTTTTGACATGTAAATAGGATATAATGTCAGATTCTTCATTGTTTCTAACCCAGCAGACAATGGGTTCTGTTATGTTGCAATAACAACACAACAACAAAATCAAAACCTTAGCAGCTTATAGGATCTAGCATATGCAAGAAATAAGCCTTTGTTGCTGTAAGCTAGTAAGATACTCCTGCATGTGCTATAGCAGCATTACCTAGTCCCTAGACTGGGAGAAGCAAATAAATTCAAAATTTTGCATTTAACACAGAAAAAGTCGATTTTCCTGTGACCTTGGCCAGTCAAAGAATTAGCTATGATTTTGTGTGTGTGTGTTTATAAAACCAGAAAAAATAACCACAGAGCCTTGAACATCCTTGTAGCCAATAAATGTTCTAAAGTTTTATGAAGATATTTATATGCAATGAAATATTTCTTTCAAAACTCATTATGCACTGGCTATCCTGAAGCAGCCAGGTCTCTTCCATGTGCCTGCTACAAGGGCAGAGAATAAAGGAGACAATGAATTATACACTGCTGTGTAAAGCTTCTGCCCAGCATTTCGTTGGTCAGATTTAGTCATTTCAACACAACTGTCTTCAAAGGCAATTCAAGTGCAATCCTGTCTCATGTTGGGAAGTGTGAGAACTAATATTATGAAGCCACGTACTACATCTCTAAGCCATGATCTTGCCATGGGTCCAAGAAGTAAAATTATATCATTCCAGAAAATATATCATCTTGACATTTTGGTACAATGAATTCATAAATGAAAAAAGAGTTACATGTACCAAGATTTTCTGATTAATACCTTATTATTAAGCCAAAGCAGAACAGAATATTAACAGTGACAAAAAATGTCACTTCACCTAATATTGTATGTCAACTCAACGAGCCAGAACTACTTTTTTCATTTTTAAGAGAAATGTCCTAATTCGATTGTGTAAGAAGACTTTTGGGAACCAGGACCAAGCAATGGTTCAGCCTTTGAATAAGAATCCTCTTAACTTTATCACTTAAAAAATAATCAGATCTCTAGATTCTGATAATGTGAAGCCAGTTAAATTGTCATGTGCATTTGTAGAGTGTTTTACTCTCTGTCTTTTACATTATCTCATTGAAAGCAAAGCTCTATGAGTAATTAACTCCTAGAAAGTTAAGCAGATGATCTTCAGTGAGATTATAATTGTTGAAGCTTTAAAGTTTTTGTGTTAAATATGGCGCTTGTCAAGCAATAGTTACTTTAATAATTCTCTAGATATGTTTCACTAAAATTATTGCATAGCAGATGTGTTAGAGCTTCTCTGTTTTCTTTGCTTCGGTTCTTTCCAGATCCTCATCTATGGGGCCAGACCTTCAGAATCCATTCTGTCCCAGTTTCAGAGCAATTCCTTTTTTTTTTTTGCATGGAAGGATTCACCTTGAGCTAACATCTGTTTCCAATCTTCCTCTTTTTTTCCCTCCCTAAACCCCCCAGTGCATGGTTGTATATGCTAGCTCTAAGTCCTTCTAGTTATTCTATGTGAGCCACCACCACAGCATGGCAACTAACAGACAGGTGGTATGTTTCTGAGACTGGGAAATGAACCCAGGCTGCTGAAGTGGTGAGAGTGACAAACTTTAATCACCAGATCATCAAGGCTGGCTCAGAGCAATTGTTAACTAGGTAAAAAATTCACTCACATTCTCAACTTCAGCTTACACAAACTTACCATGTCATTTTCATCTGTATTGATTGATGTAGTTACATTAATGTAGACATAAGTAAATCAATATTACTTATTAAGTCTGTAAAATTTTGTGACCAACTGCAATAATACTTTAAATGCCCTACAATGCTTTGTTATATCATCAATGTCAACCTTAGAAGAGTGTTTGTATTTTAATTTTTATATATAGTTTATATTTAATAGGAAAATTATGTGAGTAAAAATATATAAGAAAATGTATCATACACATAATAGCTCATGAACAACAAATGTGAGAATTAAAATCATTTAGGACTTTTTATATAAATGTGATTTTTGTAATTTACTTTTCTCACATCAAAGCTTACTTTTAAAATTTTTCTCCCCCTGCAGGGAAGTCACATCTTCTCCAAAACTGGCTTTTTACTTTTTTCTTGATGTACTAAATGTAGTACATCTGGACATTATTTACATGAGCAGAATTGTCTCAGAGTTATGTCTAGATCTAATGTAAGAGGCTGTTTTTATGCTTCTCTTGGTTGGTATATACTCTTTGTTCATTCTGGAATACTTTTGAAGGTTTGCTTTTCTGGAAAGCCCACTGTGAGACAGAGGGTGATATCCGAGAATTTCATTAGGAAGTCCTCTGGGATGAACACTTGTTGGGGAGGGGAGGAGTCGAGGCAGAGGGAGAAGTCAGGGAGTAATGGAGTCTAGAGGGAGCCTCCGCAGATCCTGCGGGGTCTCTGAAGCTGACATACTCTACAGAGTGGAGGGCGATGAGTGGGCCAGTGCAGAGGAAATAAAATCTAAATCTCAACTGAATAAGGAAACTGCAAACTCATTAACCGGAATGAAACATCAGTCAATCTAGACGATACAAATGTCAAACAATCAAATTTACTTTGGTAGATATTTCAAGTTTTTTCTCCAGAACCTAGATAAAATGAATGATATAATGAGAGCAATTAAGTTCCTTAACCCAGTGTCAGGCCATGGTTGATTCTCAATAAACACTAGCATTTATTATTTTTCAGAAGTGATATCATGGTTTCTAACTTGTGTTGATTAATTATTATGACTAGTATCATTATCATCATGACCATCATCATTTTTATAGTCTAAATAATGCTATCTAACATTTTAGCATTTATGAAAATTGTAGGTACCTTAAATTCATTTTAAAACAGGCATACTGCCAGACAAAAGAGTGAATTATGATGAGGTTGCCTATGTGTGGATTTAGCTATGTATAGAACATAGCTATTAATCATACGTATAATGCAGTTCATTTACCTACATGACAGCATTAAAAATGGAAATTGGTTGTTCATTACTTAAAATCATTTCATGATACAACATTGAAATGGAAAAACAAAATAAAAAATAAAACACTGCACTTACAAAAATTGCTTACAGCACCGGGAAGTGCAATTAAAGGAAGTAGAAATTGCTAAATCTCTGTGAACGGATCATAAAAATTAGGTTAGCTGTCTTTTAAAAATACTGCTCCCTTCATTCTGTTATTTCATCCTGAGACTTCTGCTAGACAGAAGGAAAGATTTCTAGAGCTTTACACTCTATTTTCTCATTTTTTAAATAGCTTTACACTTTATTAAGCTTTTAAGAAAAATCCCTATGTTCATTTTTTTAGGTCACTCTTTTCCTCCTAAACTGTGTCAGTTTTGCTGTTCAGCCCATCTACTGATGGTTTTAATTGAATTGATGCAATTTTTAAGTTCCAAGATCTCTAGAAGAATTTTTATAAAGCTAATATCCCATCAAAAGTCTCTTTTTTATTGTAATTATCTTATTAATTTACTGTATTAATTCTGCTTACTCACTTTTTTCTTCTGGTTATCGAGCTTCATTCCCTCTGTTTATGGTGCTGGATTTTCTGATCTTTTATTTTACTTATTTATCATTTGATATTCGTAGGGGAGGGGCAGACCTTGCTTCTGTGAGGGTTGTGCTGGTAGTGTATCTCCAAGATGTGAGGGTTTCATGTCCCCTGGCATTGACAGTCTTGGGAGAGCTACAACTCCTGTACAGCCTGGCAATGACCTGTCCTGCTACCTTGGCTATTACCACACCCTGAGTGCCGCAAGCAGGAGAGAAAGGTAGGCTGACTGATATGTTGACCAGATGCATTTCCGCAATTAATCTCCCTGAAACTTTACTAGGGGCCCCACCTGCTTTATAGAACTGTTACCATCAGCTTGGGGCTCTGATGAATCACCTTGACTTCCACAATAGCCTACACCTCCTCCTTGCTTGGGAGGTAATTCCCTTTGTTTTGTCATTATTTCGTTTGTTTCCTTCTGCCTGGACATGTAACTTTTGTTCCCCTTATTATTTATAAATTCCTGAAACTCTAAAGAGAGCTATTTCAGTGCTTTTTTTTTTTTTTTGTTCTTTTTTTCATGATCAAATGGATTTGGATTTTTAAAACGATTTGTTATTTCATGAATTTCTATAAAAATGTTTTACCTCCCATCACTAAATAACCACTTAATCTTTATTTGATGCAACTAATAGTAAAACCATGTGCTACTATATAAACTGATTTGGATCTTGCTTCCTTTAAGGTGACAGTGAACTTTAAAATATTATTTTAATAGCATAATGTCCCATTTTATGAATAGACTTTATTTATCCATTTCAAATTCAGTTGTGTTTAATGTAAATGAACAATACTAGCTCAATTGACAAATACTTGAATACTTGACTAGGATTAGATTTTGTAATTGTTTGTTATGGATGTAGGTTAAATTTGCATATGCAAAGATCACCACTCAATATTTAATGTCAATCCATCTTCCTGACCTAAAGCATTTTGCTTTCAAAACAATAGTTTATTCAATTGCAAACATTAGGAATAAAAGATGCACAAAAAAGATGAGGCATATAGGTGATCAATAACCTAATAGTCTAAGACTAGTAGCTATTGAGCTCCTTGGGGACAGAAACAAATTATTTATATTCTCATGGAGACGGGATTATTGCCATAAATCATAATTACTGCTCAAAGTTTGCTCTGATTTTAAATCAGTATATTTGCACCTTTTAGATATTCTTCTTAAAATAATTCAAGCAAAATTTTAGAAACAAGTTTAGCACATCTCTTTGAGAAGGATATCTGATGTAATTAGAGCAATTTCCCCAATAGGTACATTTTGGCAGAGAAAAATTTAGGGCATATTCATGGTATCATAGGAGACACGGAAAAAACATGCATGCTACTCAAATCTTAAGTTTATTAATATATTCATCTGCTTCTCTAAATATATACTTTGCTATATAATTTATAATATATTCAATAGTGTGTACAGGTATTTGTTCCACTATATTTAACTCTTCTTCAGCAGAAAGTTAGTCTCCACATTATGCTCATTAATCACTTTCTTTCATACCCTATGATTTTTCTCTCATATCCTGTGAATCTTTAGCCTATGAAATCATATAACTCAATACAATCTTATCCAATTTGTGAATTGTGTTAGTTCTCAGTAGTGTGAAGGGCCGTATTTTTGTAAAATTAACTCCTTGGTTCTATTATAATGACTAGTGGGGTCTACAATAAGATTGACCTATTTCATCTCTGAGAGCAGGAATCCAGCAAGTAGCGTATCAGTTTTAGCAGTTTACTGCCGTTTCAGGGTTGTCTCCTCAGGGAAATGGTAGTAATACTATTAGGAACACTCAGTCCCATGTACTTTCATGGTAACACTTTTTCCTCCCGATTTTCTCAGAACAAGACTTTGTTGTTGTTTTTGATTTTCACTGAGCCTTGGACATAATTGAAAACAATGTTTAGTCGCCAATCTGTATATTTGAGGGAAAAAATAATGTAGAATATGATATTTTCAAGTTTTAGAAATTCTTGTTTGTAAATATGTTCAGATATACTGGCATTATTAAATTAATCTCTTCATGTTATATGTAAATATTCTTTGAATACATAGTTACACAGATATTTATTTCTCAGGAAAATATAATTTGAAACATTAACTGAAGGTACTTATTTTTTACATTCTTGCATTATGAAAATACTTATTATTTCCTAGGGTTATTTTAAAAATTGCTACTGTGGCCAGCCACAACTACAATCTAATGTCTGAAATAATATTTTAGTGTCTCAACTTCCAAAAGTATCTCATTTATCATCTATCCATAGCAACCCCATCCCTCCTAGCTTGCTTACAAATTCAGCAAGTAAGATCTGTTCTTGATTTAAAAAGCTTAATTATAATCAAAGTCTTGCTTCCATATAATACTTCTCTGTGGATTTTCTCTTCTTATTTTCCCTCAGGTTAATTTCACTTTTCTCATAGTATTAAATATACTTTCGAAAATATCAGCAGTGATATTCTTATTATCAAATCATGTGGACACGTTTGGTCCTTATCTGTCTAGGTCTTTATGAAACATTTAACCTGGGTAATCAGTGAGGCAGCCATCTGCCAACAAGGAGGCTGAGAAAGCCTCATTCTAGAAGATGGTGGTTCATTAAAAGGAGAGACCCCCAAAAGGCCGTTGGTTCTAATTAGAAGGCACAGGCTTTTCTATTTTTCAACTTTGCTGAGCACCAATTCTGCTGCAATAGGATGGGGTAATCCAACAGCAAAATATATTTTTTAACTTGTTAATTTGTATCACAGGAACTTCTCTAAATGCTGGGAGCTCTGTATGCTGGAGAAAACTCCATAAGAGTGATTTCTGATTTCAAAAATGGTCATATCTGTTTTGGCAAAGCTTCTGGTAATACAGCTGTGGGCTCCAGGCTTTGTGTGAATTATTTAATACCTAGAATGCCTTTGTGCTTTGTGAAAGATAAACTGAATAGAATGCCTTTGTACCCATGTGGAGAATAGCAAAACCCTAAGAAAAATAATTAAAATAGGATAGATCTTATGAATGATTTTTGGAACACAGAGAGTAATATAAATGTTAATTTTCTGCTTGCATTTGTGATTTTCATTTGCTTTTGTTTTTTTTCCCCTAATCTCTACCTTTTCTGACTTTTTAAAAATGTTGGTTCAACAGATTACATAGACCATGTCTATATACACGTTAGATGTATCTTAGGCTGTTAAAAATGTTACAGTATGTTTTTCTTTTTTTTCTGAAATTTTATAATGTGGGTGGGTAAAAAAGATAAAAGATTAGCTAATGGAAAAATATTTGTAGAGCAAATGTAATAGTTTACATAATTCTCAGTCATAAATATAAATAATATTCTATTTCCAAGAATCAATTTTAACTGACACTGACTAAAGGCTGTTTAGGTCTTTGTGAGACTTCCTTCATGGCATAGCCTAATGAATTGAAAAGTATTCAGGGAAATTCTCCAGAAATGAGAGTACATAGCAAATTCTTAATCTAGGAGAAATCTCATTAATGTTGTTTTTTTCAGAATTATTAATTTGAAAAATTCTAAGAAGGAAAATAGAAAAGATTATGGTCACCTGTTGGTCATATCCAAGAGTTTTAGGGAGAGATTTAAATGGGAGGAGATAGAGAAATAGACTCATGTTGACATATTTGTTAAATGAACGTATCTGTGGTGGATGGTTTTCACTTATACGTCAATTCTTCAGAAAGGCCCAGATGGTCCATATTATCTAAATGTTTGTTAATCTTACCTTATTTTTCTTCATTGCACTTCATATTATCTGAAAAAAATACTCTTTTTGTTTATTTGTTCATTGTATATCTTGCTATTCTAGTGCATACATTAAGAACCTAGACTCAATTCTTGCTCTATCATCAACTCCTATAACAATGTTTGGTGTATGAAAACAATCAACATTTATCGAATGAATGAGAGACCTGAAGTAGTGACAGTCTTGGATAGAATTTTCAAGTTTTTGCTGGTCTTGGGAGTTACAGAAGAAGTCAGATTATCTCTTGGCCTTTAAGATAGTTATGGGCAAGCAATAGGGCTTAAAGAAAATGTCTCAAAACTTAAGGGGAAGCTTAATTAACTATATATACCCAAGCAGATCAAGCGAAGAGCATGGATAACAACCGAATTTGAAGAGCCCTTTGTCACAAAAATCAGAATAATTCCACAACAACTTTAGTGAATAGATTCAAGAAACAAAAGATAAGTAGTAGTAATTCAAACTTAAAAGAGGGCCAACTATTGACCAAATGAACCTAAACTCTTGTCATTTCTTAAGTATTCTGTTCCTTATACACAATGTTACTGTCTATATGAGCTCTGAATTCCCATAAGTTAGTCCATAGATGTCATATTTTGACATACACTAAATTAATCACAGAGCATTAGGGGTGAGTAAGTGGGCTCAGAAAACAATGCTACAGATGTAATCAAGGTCCGAAAACCAAATGTTAATGGGCTTTCCTTCCCATAAGGGCAATGGGAAGTGATAAAGAATTTTAACTGAAGAAGTTTTAAAGTATGAATTATAAATGTATATTTAAAATACATTTTGCATTTTGGTTGCCATAGAGAAAAATGGATTGGAAATAGGTAGGCAAACAGATTAAGGGGTTCTTGCAAGCATCCAGGTTAGTGGTAATAATTGTCTGACCTGGAATTACCCAAGTTGAGGTAGAATGTAAAACGTAGAATCCAAAGTTAGCTAGAAGGTGCAGTTGACTGGAATGGGTAAGCAAATGGATGTTGGAAGAGATGAAGATTCTTAGGATAGCTGTTGATGCCATTTCGTGAAGTGAAAACCTCCACACATAGAAAGATTTATTGAAAAATTGTGGTGAATTTTATTTTGAACCTTTGAGTTTGACTTGCTTGTATGGCACCCATTTAGAGCTGGGTCCAGGAAAAGAAGGAAAGAGGGATGGAAGAAAGAAGGAAGATAAGTCAATATTTCGAGTGAATATAGAAGAGTTTATGACCAGTGATCATTAAGAAATCAAAAGGTGACATATTGTGACTGGTTGAATTTGAGCACTAAAATAGAAAATATAGTAAAAATAAAAATGGAATATAATTATCATTTCAAATTCATTGGTCCTGCAGTTGACAATGTCAACCTTAACCAGAATTAAGAAAGAGGGTGACGTAAGTGTAGGAGAGAAGTTAGGTAGGCTAGATTGTGAAAAGTGAGATAGCAATTTAAGCAAATAAAGAAGAATTCCTCTTCAGACCATCATAAAATAACAAAGAGCAGATTTAGCTTCTGACTTTATACAAAAGGAAAACTGGGCAAAATAACTGAATCTACAGTTTCCAAAATATTGGGAATAAGTAAGAACAAGACTCTACTCCCCAGGAGGAAGAAAATAAACAATATTAGCTCTATAATCACCCAAACTTTCTGCCTGTAACAATTTTCAGAAGCAGGGGAATGTGAGAAGGGCCCTGTGGCTTTCCTGAATTGAGGAGGAGATTGCAGTTCCAAAGGCTAAGGCAGCAGGAAATTGCAGGGCAGAATTCTCAACAGAGAGGGTAAGTATATTGTCGCGTAAATGCTGGAGCTTCATCTGAACCCAGTGTGTCTGGCTCTAGGTCCTGTGCTCTAACTACTCTGCTGTGTTCTTATATAGATTACGCTACAGAGACTAACCTAGAATTTGTGAGTTATTTCATCTTAGGAGATGCTACTTCTCTCTGATCTGTTGCTCACTGCCCAAATCCAGCCCCTCATTATATTCAAATATTTACAATTATGCACATCTGAAGCCCATTCTGGGTCAAGAGGTCCGCTCTCTTCAGTCCACACTTTAATGATATCAAAGATTAACATCTCCAGAGCATCCAGCTGCAACTTGCTATTAATTTACTGAAAAAGGACATAAGTATTTGCTGGAGAAAGGAAATTGAGGGAAAGTAATATATACCATATTTCCCATTATTCCTGAATTGAAGGATTCCCATTGAAGAGTTATTTGTGTATATCTTGGACCTGCTGCCAATGACTAGCTGTTTGAGAAGGTAAGGAAGGATATTGAAACTTAACAGCTGGGGCCGGCTCCGTGGCAGAGTGGTTAAGTTTGCACACTCCACTGCAGTGGCCCAGGGTTCGGATCCTGGGTGTGGACATGGCACTCCTTGTCAGGCCACGTTGAGGTGGCATCCCACATCTCACAACTAGAAGGATCTGCAACTAAGATATACAACTGTGTACAGGGAGCGTTTGGGGAGATAAAGCAGAAAAAAAAAGCAAAACTTAGTCATCGAGTAAGGGTTAAAACAAATTTAGGATTTTAATTTGATGAGTTTCACTGTATATTTTATAAACTTATGGTGTGAGAAGTAAAGCAACAACATATATTCAATGATGTGAACAGAATACAATGCCTTTAACACAGAAACCATGAATAACTTACTTCTAATATTTTTCATTAAAGTAGACAGGACAGAGAAGTTTCATTTCATAGATCATTTCCTCATATTTTACTGAACTTAAAATTGAATTAGAACAGTTCACTCTGCTCCAGATTCACCTTGAAGGATGTTCAAAGCCATTCACTGGTTATGTAATGCAAGGACATTCATATGATTTGAGGAGAGCCGGTCATTCAAATCCTTTCACACTGTTCAACTTGGCTAGTCTCCATTAATTTCCACCAACGATACTAATGGGGGATGGACCAGACTGGACCAAAGGCAGAACCAAAGTCTGGACCTACCAAGGAATGGTCCTGGAAAATGGACCTTTATATCACCCAGTTTCATAGTGAATTCTCAGAAATGTGCTGAGGATTTGGTTCATTTGTATTATTACTGTTACTTTTATCTTATGAGGGGAGGAAGTACAAAGTCAAAGTCTCCAGAACAGTGAGGCAGAGGTCAGTGGGGATAGAAAATTATCCTGATCAAGGGAAGGAACCATTTCCTCTCTAGTGAAAGCCTCACTCAGGCTGGATGGGGTCACCTAAAGGTGACAGATTCAATGAGCTAGGGAAATCTGAGGAACATATGGCTTGCCATAGCTTATTTATGTAGTGTTCTGAGTAAATTTACATATTGTTTTGTACAAAAGAAAATGTGCTTGTTATCTTTTTGGTACCACTTCATTGTCCCATTTTGATAAACATGCATTTTGCAAAATACTAATTGTTTCTCTAAGGCAGCATATGCACTTAGGCTGTGCTATCAAAAATTAAATTTATGGGCCAGACCAGTGGTGTAGTGCTTAAGCTCGTGCGCTCCGCTTTGGTGGCTTGGGGTTCGCAGGTTTGGATCCCAGGTATGGACCTAGGCACTGCTCATCAAGCCACATTGTGGTGTTATCCCGTATACGAAATAGAAGAAGATTGCTACAGATGTTAGCTCAGCGACAATCTTCCTCAAGCAAAAAGAGGAAGATTGGGAGCAGATGTTAACTCAGGACAAATCTTCCTCACACACATACACAAAAATTAATTTAATATGTTTTAGTTCACTGTTATGTCTTAAATGCACATATTCATTGGAAATTTGTCACGTGGAATAATTTATTCCACATAAATTAAGAAATCCTGTCCCTGTTTTCTAGATGTGAATATTGTGTGGCAGAAAAAGATCTGCAAATTGAATGGCTCTGGGAGGTTGCAAATTTTAAATGCTCTAAAGTTAAGACTGAGTACATGTAACTCATTTAAAGTGCTTTCATGAAATTACTTTTTTAAAATTAAGGTAAGTTAGATTGTTATTAGCATATAAAAATAGCAGTCATTATAATTTTAACAAATGGCCTGCTAAGTTGTGAAAACTGTGTTATATCCACCAACATGTTTACTTAGTTGAACAACATGAAGTATACCACATCACTAAAGACTTTTTAAACTACTCAAAGATAAAATGACTTTGTGAATTTTAAAGAGACAATACAGCTGTGTTTAATTGCTTATTTAACAGTCTTATAGTAAATTTAAGAAACGTCATATGAAAACAGTATCATATAACTAAAAACATAAGTATTAGACTTGGACTCATTTATGTGAATAGTAGTGACAAAAATCAGTAGCTTTGTTAATTTTAGCAACTGACTTTAAATATCTGTAATTCATTTATCCATCCATAACATGGGGATAATATTAGCATATATTCAGAACATTGTCATAAAGAAAAGTCAATACAAGTAAGATATTTAACGTGGTGACTAAAATCCTAATAACATAATTATTTAAAACCAGTAAAATTAAAGCTATAAACTAATAATACAAATAACACAATTATTAGTAACATTGTTATTATAAAAATAGCTAACATGTTTGTAGAGCTTACTGGATACCACTGATTATTTTTGTACTTTTCATATATTAATTCATTTTGTTACTGTTACCTTTATTTTTCTTCTCATAATTTCCTGAAATTTAATGGTATATTAGCAGCTTTGAAAATTACCATAAATCCAAAGAGGAAGATTCTCAAAATCCTAGAAAAATAGCAGAGTCAATAAATAATTTTCCTAATTATGTGAAAAGAGATCTTATACAACTCTATCAAATTAAATCATATTTTTAAAGATATTCCATCATATCACTCTAAAAATAAACTAATCTAAACAGTAATCTTTGAGCTTGATAAATCCATTTTCCCAGTAATCTTTTTTTAATATTTTATAATACTTTAAAAGATAAAAGTTTATGAAAGATTCTGCATATTCATTCCTTAAATCTATAAAACTTAGATTCACATTCAAATTTTGTGAAATGGGCAATTTAGACTTTTATTTTTATACTTATGTTTTCCCAGATGTTTTGCAATTTGTCTCTTTTCTTGAAATTAACATAACTTTTATAATAAACATAGTTTTATTATTTTAGAAAACTTGAAATAAAGAAAATCATAATAATGAAAATTAAAATTGCTGAGTATATCAATCTGCAGCTCAGGATTAATACTGTCAATTTGGTGGCATTATTCTCTCCAGTTTTTTTCCATATATATTTATGTGGATATACATTTGTTTGTATATTACATTTTCTCTATTTTGCATTAATTAGTAACTGGAACTTTGTTACAGATAAATTAAGAAATCCTGTCCCTAGGGTCCGGCCCCATGGCCAAGTGGTTAAGTTCTTGCGCTCGGCTTTGGTGGCCCAGGGTTTCCCAGGTTCTGATCCTGGGCGCGGACATGGCACCACTTGTCATGCCATGCTGAGGTGGCATCCCACATGCCACAACTAGAAGGACTCACAACTAAAAATATACAACTATGTACTGGGGGGATTTGGGGAGAAAAAGGAAAAGTAAATTCTTTAAAAAAAAAAAGAAAAGAAATCCTGACCCTGTTTCCCAGATGTGTATATTGTGTGACAGAAAGAGACCTGCAAATTGAATGACTCCAGGAGAAAGTCATCTTTCTTTATATATGAATTATAATACTAATAAAATTAAGTTGAGAATATCTAGCATATGAAAGTCTGACTCAGGAACCAGACTTCCTGTGTTTGAATCCTGGATCCCCCAGTTACTATTGTGTGAACTTGGACAAGTTACTCATAATCCTCATTTCCATCCTGTGTAAAATGGGTTTAATAACCTCATAAGCCTCTCGGGTTGATATGAGAAGTGAAATGATGTACATGAAGGTATTTGGCACATTTCCTGGCATAGAATTAGTGTTCACTAAATGTTTTCTGTTATTTTCATTGTTATCATTTATAACCTAAATAGAATCAGCCTTAGTTTTTCTTTAAATCATATGTAAGCATATTTCCATAACAGTGACACTAGTCTAATTTACATCAATCAATACATACCATTCCCTTCTCTGCCCTGACCAAGGGAGTGCCTTATCTGCTCTGCTGCCCTCTACTGGGGAGCTCCATAATTCCTGCTTCCCCACCCCACACCTCTCCCCCATAACTCTACAGAATAGCTTCAGATGGGCCCTGGAAATTTTCCATACCTTTAGACAGTGTTACAGAGTCGGGAGCCCTCCTCAGCTGTTTCAGACTGCCTTTCAGTCCAGGCTGGGCATCTATTAATCCCTTCCTGGCAGATCTTCCAACTCAAGGATAATTACTTAAAGCAAGCCAAGCTTTATTTGCTTCCTTGCATCCTGAGAGAGACTGAAATGTGTTGCAAACACAGATACACAAAATACTTTTCATGTTTGCCCTGTTGTCAGATGGTATATTAGGGAATGCCCAATTTCTCGTTAATATAATAGATCTATCATAAACATGGTCAGTAAAAGCTATTTTCAAATGGATTTTGATAAGTGAAATAAATGTGAAGCTCTTACTCATATCCACATGACTATCCACACAGCAGCAGTGTATTATGTAATCTCAGTATTCTCTTTCCAATAAAAGAAATATTACTTTTTTTCACATGTCATTATGATAGGAAACATCATGTCTCATTTTAGCCTACTTTTCTCTCCTCACAGAATTAAAAAATATATGCACTTTCATTTGTAATAAAAATGAGGAAAATAATCAAATATTTTTTAGTCTGATCTTAGGAAATAATGTCAGCATTTGAGTATATAACTTTCTCGAGATGTTTACACAAATATTTTTTCTTTTTGGGTTTTATAGTTAATGGTATTGCTATAGTAGTAAAATGTTGTTACATAACCTGAATTTTATTTTCATTTAATAATTCGGTTTCATTATTTTTCCATGCCAGTATTCTTCTAATGAATTAGTTAACAAAAAATGTAACATTTCATTCATTTTTATAAAAATGTTTTATTGTCCTTCTTAAGCATTTAGGGTGTTTTCAACTTTTTGTTGTTTAATCCCCACCATGATGGCCATTATTGCCACAATTTTTTTCATGCTGGAATGTACTCTAAGAAAAAAAACTTAAAATACAATCAAAAAGTTTAATGGACATGCATAGTTATATAAAAATACAAATTGCTTTCAGGAAAAAAATGCACGAATTTACTCTCTCAACACTATCTGAGCATTCAATTTTCATTTCCACTCCAACAGCGGCATAATGACTGATTTTTTTATTATTTCTCTTTTTTGATTAAAAATATGTGTTTTATGCTGGATTAATATTTATGTATTTAATTAGTGAGGTAGAACTTTAAAAAGTTTTGATGAAAATCTAAATTTTTTCAGTTCATTTTCCATTCCTACATTTTACTGTTTGTCATTATTCTTCACCCCATTCCACCCTCTGCTGGAGGAATAGAGACTTTTAATGGATTTGCCCATGTTCTTTAGATGTTAAGAACGTTAATCTTTCTTCTATCATGTTTGTTACATATATTCACAGTTTATAATTTGCATTTAAATTTTATTTTTGTGCTTGACATACTTAAAAACAATTTTTAGGTAGCCAAATCTAGTTTACATATGTTTATGTATGTATGAATAGAAATATATAATTGTATATTTATTTTTATATATACACGAGTTATTTAATGCATCGAAAAGTCTTACATATTCAATTTTCAGTTAAATATTTGCGCTCTCTCTCTCTCTCTATATATATTTTAAAGATTGGCACCTGAGCTAACAACTGTGGCCAATCTTTTTTTTTTTTTCCCTTTATCTCCCCAAATCCCCCCTGGTACATAGTTGTATAGTTGTATATTTTTCGTTGTGGGTCCTTCTAGTTGTGGCATTTGGGATGCCGCCTCAATGTGGCCTGACAAGCAGCGCCATGTCCGCGCCCAGGATCCGAACCAGCGAAACCCTGGGCCGCTGCAGCGGAGCACGCAAAATTAACCACTGGGCCACGGGGCCGGCCCCACTATATACTTTTCTATTAAAAGTTTATTGAATTGGTTGAGGTTAACATCACTATTGTAAATCATCTCGATCTCATTTAGCCTCAATTTACTGTGATGGGCGGGAGACTTCATTGCAGTGGTATTCTTCACAAAAAAACATAAACTCAGTGTAACTGTGAGAAAAGATCAGACAGATTCAAATTGAGAGATATTCTACCAACTGCCTGAGAAGTGCTCTTCAAATTTGTCAAGATCATGAAAAACAAGGGAACACTGTCACAGATCATAGGAAATGTGGTGACTGAATAAAACATGGCATCCTGAAAAGGATCCTTGATAGAAAAAGATCATTGAAAAAACTGCAGAAATTCAAATATAGTTCATATCTTACTTAAGAATACTGTACCAATGTTAATTTCTTAGTTTTGAAAAATGTACAATGGTTATGTAGGATGTTAGCATTAGGAAAAGCTGAGAGAAGGATGTATGGGAACTCTCTACTACCTTTGCATTTTTTCTCTAAATTTAAAATTATCTCAAAGTACAGTTACTTAAAATCATAATTTTGTATCTATAAAATGAGACAGCTGAAATTTCTTTTATTTAAATGTAAGACTAATGCATGTTTTTTTCCCTAAATGGTCAATATCCCCAATGACAAATATATTCCTCTTGGCTTATGAGAGGATTTATTTTAGCTTTAAATATTTGTCTTATATTGTTATTTAGTTCAGTAAGGGTCTTTTTTTGCTTATCAGAATTATATCTGCCTACTTTCTATTTATGATTCCTCTCTCTCGTTTCATAAATTCCATGCCCCATTAAGTATATTCTTACTGTTTTTTTCTCTCTGATCAAAATCGTTTTCAGAAATACAATCATGTATACATTCAATTTCATTCTTATTCTTAAGCTGCCATACTTTCTTCACTCAACTTTGTTTGATTTTGTATGTATTGTTTGTTTATTGCTCTTTGAATTGTGAGCATAAAATCAAGGCCTAAATTGTGGCTTTCTCCTTTTGTATCATGTATGAGGACAGGGCAACGCGCATTTCCCATAGGTGAATTTTGAGGTTCTCATATTCAACTTTACATAGCAGTGACCTGCTCTTCTGAAGTTGAGCCACCTTTTCTCACTGGAAAGTTTCCTAACTAATACCTTTCATTACACATGTATGCTGAGTGCTTGATCATGTTGACCTTCTCCTTGTACTAGAACTAATCCTGTGCTTGTCTCCTGTGCACACGGAGACAAAGATTAATTTCCATAAGAAAGTAAATACCATAAGAAAGCCTCCTGTCACATTATGGATTCCAAGTTATAGTCTGAACTAGAAAGAGATTAGTTTATGAGTGAGGCATAGATGTATCAGGCTTTGGATCACTCAGAAATTTCCTCTCAAATTGATGAATATTTTCCTACTTTCTAGCCAATGCAACAAATAGGTCCAGAACTCAGGGATAGAGAATGCAAGTAAATCTAAGTCTTTTTCACCTTTTTGAAAATATATTTGTTTAAGTTTCATTGAAGTTTCTTTAGTGCAGAGTATGTAGTGGATAAAATATAGTCCAAGAATATACTTCCTAATCTTTCCCACTGACATTGGTTTAAATAAACTCTCTTCCTTTCTGCAATAAGCAATTTGTAGATCTTGTCCTCTCTCCTCGATAAATTAAAAGACATAGGCTGCATTGTATCTTCTTGTTGTATCTTCACAATCAATTAAAGGGAAACTTTTAGCAGATTTCTCAGGCACTGGTTGTTGGATGACCAAAATCATAAAGTACAATTTATATGTTTAGTAAAATTTGTTTCCATTAAGTATTTGCTCTTTTTAGCAGATGACATTAGCTACGTTATATTAATAATTAAAAAAATCTTTCTCTGTATCATCCTTTTTTTAATCAAATGGGATTGAGATAAAAATAAACTTTACTTAGAAAATTTTAGCTAGCAAAAAAATAATAATAATAAATAAATAAAATATGGGTAAGACTTCTTCCCAAAAACTTCAGAGAAAATGCACTTTCCTAAATTTCCAAGGGGCTTCTACTTTACTTAATTTTCCCCTCCCAATTATGTTAGCATTTGACTTAATTAATTTAAAGAATATGTCAAGAATTTGTTGCCAAAGACAGCTGGCTCTTATGGGTGATTAGGAAAAAAAAAAATCCTCTAATTTAATAACAAAGTACCCTGATATAATTAGGGAACAACCTGTTCTATAAACTATGGTAATTTGATTACTGAGAATTGTACTTAACTGGGAGAAGTAAATGGACTGTAAAGGGCAGAAGTAAAATTAGAAGGTACTTCTCAACTCCTTAACAACAGCATATTTTGTTAAAATGTAAACATGCAAAAGAGTCTGAATTTGTATTAAAAATATTTAACTGTCTTATAATTTCTAACCTTTTCTAGGATGTTCTGTATTTCCCCAACATTCACAACACATATTTTCTTAAGAATTTAAGATTATTGTTGATTTTCTCCTTAACACGCACACATAAATACAACTAAAATGGAGCTATGTCCCACAATATTATATTGAAGGTAAATTAAAATTAGAGATGGCCCATTTACAATCTTCTAATTCAGACCAAATCAACAGATCTTGACAGTTTCAGGTTAATTGTTGCTAGAAAAATATCCCAGCTAGAAAATACAGAATAAGTTTTAAATTAATCCTTTCCTTAATTGTTGGGCTTTGCACAAAATCTAATTTGTTTTATTATAAATAGTTGTATTGTTTTTACATACTTTGTATGCTTAAAATCTTTTATAGGATGATCATATGGTAAAGTGCTGAATATTTTAGACCATTCATTTTAACAGTGGTCATTGCTAACTAAAATTAATGCGTATAAAGAGATTTCAGGCTTGGATGACACACGGAAAGGAAATATGTTGGGTAGACTTGTAAGGAAACATACAGTTTCTTTAAACTGTAGATCCTATCATATGAACTCATATTAAAAAACAGCAGCCCCACTTCATAATGCTTTCACTAAGACAAGTATATTACAATGGAAATATACTGCTCCACTTTTGGAAAAGTCCTTCTGTCCCATTTGTAATATATTAGAAATTGAGACTATTTGACTTTCACCTCTTAAGATACAGCCATGTTACACCACCTATGTGGAAGGGATATGTGGCTTTTCACCCCTAATCATAACCCCAAGGTAATTATCTTTGTGTTTAATTGATCCATTAATAATAATAAGATTAATGATGATAACGACAACAATATTGTCAAGTAACACTTTTATAATTCTACCAAATCTTAAATATGACTTAGTATGCAAACAAGATAGAATAAAAAGTTAGTAACAATAGGTTATAATAATTGAGAAAAAGCTATTATAACATGATTATGACTAATAAAAGAGCATAATATAAGAGGATGAGGAAAGGATCTATATAAATACTGCTGCAGTAACTGATGAGTACATGTTCTTCTAATCAACTTCTTCCATTGGTTCATTGCCACAATTCATGGTCAATTTCCTCCCAGTTAAATGTTCCCACTGGCCAACTCCCCACCTTGTGACTCTATTCTTGAATGTTCCATTTCCCCACCAGCAAAAAGCACTCAGGAATCAAGGTTTCAGTTCTTTTCTATTTTTCCAGGTACCTTTGAATCAGTACCTCAGGCATCAGTACAAATAGCTGACCTACAATCCTGCTAAGATTGGCCTTGTTTACTTCCCCTTTGCTATTTTCCATTGTTAGAGGTCAAAGTGAACCAAACATCCTACATTAATTTAAACTGAGAAAAAAGGAAAAAAGAGAGAGTTGAGCTTTTTCCTCTATGGCAAACAAACTATTTCAGCATTGATTTTAAATGTCAGAAGATTTGGCCTGGATCTTTGACACAGCCACATGAGTTTTTGTAATTGCTCTATCATATCATATCATATCACTTCTTCCCCCACACCCAAATTCTCCCTTTAAAATTATTATTGATTTTATCATTGACTCTCTTGGAATTCCATATATAACTGAACTCATTTTGAGAAAAGGCAGTCTTCCAAACAAATAGGCTATGAAAACGCTTTGTTTCCCTTATTTGTTTCCACTGAGAAACAAGATAAGTAGACTGTTATTTATTGTACTCTTTCAGTGCTGAAAATTCAGGTCTACTTTAAGTGTCCTTTTGCCGGATAGGTTAGTTCTTAAACTATCTTCTATCTTAAGAAAATTGGTGAAAGAAGACAAGTTTTATCTTCTGCTGTCACATTTGTTTTAAGCACATACAGCAACAGAACTATACATAAGAGATATCTAATGTTTTCTCTGCATAAACTATTTTGTTTTGGTATTTTATTTGTCTTAAGGAAGATAAAGTGTTAATGTGAGTTGTAGTAAATAAAAACCTTCATAAAGGAAGGAACAGAGAATGGAAAATTACTTTGGCTCCCTCAAGTTTGTATCTAAAATGATCCAACCAAAAATCACTTAATGAGCCTTTTCAAAGAAGAATATGAACTAATAGAACATTACTGAAAGAGCCAGGCCAGTTACGAAGTAAATTTTCTAAATCCTTAATTCCCAATAAAGATGTTTTCAGCATACTTAAAGAGAATATATGTCCTGTGGAGAGTGCAGTACTCTGAATAATGGATTCCCAAAGATGTCTGTGTTCAAATCACTGGAAACTGTAAAGATAATAAATTATAAGGTAAAAGAGACTTTGCAGATATTGAGTTAAGGATCATGAGATGGGGAGATTATCCTGGATTATCCAGGTGGGCCTGACATAATTATATAGGGTCCTTATAAGAGGGAATCAGGAGATCGGGGAAAAAAAAGAGAGAGGTGACAACAGAACCAGAGGTTGGCATGGTGCAGTATGAGCCAAGCAATGCTGGCAGCCTCTAAAAGCTGGTTAAGGCAAGGAAACAGATTACTCCCTAAGTCTTCAGAAGGAATGTAGCCCTGCTAGCATCTTGATTTTTGAATTCTTACCTCCAGAATTGTAAGAGTATACATTTCTATTGTTTTAAGCCACTAAATTTGTTGTAGTTTGTTATAGCAGCAATAGGAAACTGATACAAGGGCGTAGATCACATCTGACTTGTTTCCTATGGTTTTCCCAGCAACAAGAACATTCCCTGGAATATAGTAGGGGATCAATACATATTTGGTGAATGAAGGAATTTGTGAATGAATAGTTGCTAACTAATTAAATGATCATTGTAAGGCATGGGGTATAGACTAGTATTGGGGCAAAGCTTTGTGTTTCCCAAAGCTCTGGCAGAAGGAGGCAAGCTATGAAAACTTCAATCTTATTCCCACCACTAGATTCGAGATCTCAAAATTCAATGTTTCCAATAAGATAAACGCTTGTTTCTCACTCCTAAAGTTAAAAAAGGAAATTAAGGGGGCTGGCCCTGTGGCCGAGTGGTTAAGTTCTCACGCTCCGCTGCAGGCGGACCAGTGTTTCGTCAGTTCGAATCCTGGGCGCGGACATGGCACTGCTCATCAAACCACGCTGAGGCAGCGTCCCACATACCACAACTAGAAAGACCCACAACGAAGAATGTACAACTATGTGCCGAGGGGCTTTGGGGAGAAAAAGGAAAAAAATAAAATCTTTAAAAAAGGAAATTAATCCAAAATAGGCATCTCTGCTTTACAAGGTCATCCAGCGTTCAGAATTCCTTTCTTTCTTATTCCAACGTTGCCTTGTGAGGGACTTGAACTATCTGAAGTTTTGATCATTTACACATCTAGCAATTGATACAGACTGCAGGGCTGTTGAAAAGAATAGCAATACATGGTCTCCCCATGCAGCCTGAACTTCCTCACAGCACGCTCGCTAGGTTCCAAAGTTGAGCATGTAGACACAGAAAGTCAAATGGAAGCAATTTCTTGCTTTACGAACTGGACTCAGAATTGATATTCCATCACTTCTACTGTACTCCATTGGTCAGGATAATCACAGGTCTCAAATCAGATTCACAAGGAGGGGACAGAGAATCCAGCAAACATTGGGAGGATTGCCAATCAGTTTGTAAGAAGAGCACTAGGGATGGGACATATATCTATGTGCCATATATGAAAGATACAATGTAACATCCAACAGAAGGGGGAGAAAAGAATATGAAGAGCAAGCAGCTTTTTTTGAAAAAATATGATATGGAGTTTGCATACATCACTTCTGAGCATATCCCTTTGCCTGGAATTCAGTAAAATATTCACACCTGGTTGACGTACACCAAGGATAACCCTAGGGGAGGGGTAGTTATTACTAAAAGGGAGGATAGGAAGCAGTGTCTGACACAATCTGCCACCCATGTGTCCACGCATATCCTTCCTAATGTTAGAAGACATCACGCCCTTACCAGGAAGAGAACCCATGGTTCCCTTCAGTCGTTAGACCCAGATCAGATACAAGGATATTCGGGTGCAGTCTTCTCCATAAAATAAATTGTCTACATATCATTCATACCAACTATGTAACTTACTTGTGCATAACAATATTAAAATTATAATAAAATTTCCCATTTGGAAAAGGGAAGAATGCAGGCATTCTCTGGTTAGAACAATCAGGTTTTGCTAGACAAGAATTCGCAGAGACTCCCTCACCTATCAGAGGAGAAAGTTTCTTGCTTAGAACTTATTTCAGCTTATTGGAAAGAAGTTCCTGCCCTCTGTTCTTGGTTGCCCCTGGCTTTCCTTTTGAAAATTTCATACTTGTTGCATATGGCCCTGGCCACATCTGCGTGGATATTAAAGAGACTGCTTTCTGCTTTTCTTGGGAACACAGCAGCTTTTACAGCCTGCTTCTGCTCCCACTGATTGGGGAGCTAGAGATTTTTTGAAGGCTAAACAGGTGATTTCCTTGATAAAACAATTCCTTAAAAAACTCAGGGAGCAGCTTGTCTAACTGGTTCCAGCTCTTTCCATGTGCTTGATACCACATCCAAGGCTCTTTTCTGGAAATAATTATTAAACCCGTTGTTAGGGACCGGCTTTCTTGTTTAGCCAGTGTCATACTCTGTCATTTAATAACAGCTCCATTGAACACATAAAACCATATAAAACAATAAGTTCATTTGGAATGCATCACCCTAATATGATCATTGGCACAGATCATCTATAGATTCATTTGTTGGGCTGAGAATTCTTAACGAGCACTGTTCAGAAAGGCTCTGAGCAGCAGGGTTATCTCCCACTGCTGGAGTGATAAAGTAATTGGCTTTTCCAACCCTATTAGGTCCCACATTTCTGAACTCCTTCTATTCTCTTCAATCTCTGCTTGAAAATTATCTAGTTCTTGCTTGAGCTCATTAATTCTTGGAAAAAGCTAGCTAAATACAGCAATAAACAGCTAACACATGGTGAAATTTTGGCTCTTTCCAATAGCTTCTCTTAGAGCTGCAGGCTCTTTAGGCAAGTGCTTTGCTCTTCCAGTTGCCAGAGGTGATATTTTAAATAAAGGGACTACCTTTGCCTTGACTGTAACATCAATTCCACATTTTTTAGGTTTTTATGGCTTTTGAAGGCAGCAAGTCTTCCTATACACCAATTCTTTATTGGCTAGGGTAAAGGCTAAAATGTTAAAGCTAACAAACCCCACTATTTCTGTGTCTAAACACAATACAAGTATATCCCCCATTCACATTATGATTCCAAGAATTCTGTGCTCCATAAAGCAGTCCAGGGACCCAAAAAACTGGCTTTGCTATCTACAATACACAGCTATGAATTTTGTGTTGCTTATTACCATTTCCTTTTGGGAGCAAGGTAAAGAAAGAGTGAGCCACGGGCAATCATATTTAAGAAGACATGTGATGTTGTTACGTCCCATTAGTAAGAACTTAGTCACATGGCACACTTAGCCACAAGGGAGGTTGATAAGTACAGTCTCTGGCTTGATGGCCATGAACCTGGGCCATGGACATAACTGATTTGGATGAGAGCCAGTAGGCTGCTACCAGTGTGAATGCAACATAGTATATCTAATCATTGCCACTGAGCTGTCTCACATTATCAGAGAACATTTAATGGGAGGTCCTTGAAAAGAGCACTAAATGATGATTGTTTCTTCTATTATGTGGAGTACAGCAATAGTTGATTTTTCCAACATTACAAGACCTCACATTACTGAAAATTCTGGCAATTTACATTACAGGCTATAGATAGAGCTTTTGTTACCAGAGCTGTATTCCCTTCCATCTCTGTTTGCAAACTGATATTTACAACCAATATTGTAATCTTTCTATACATTTTTATGGAAAGAACTGAGAAACAACCAAAACACACCCATATTCTGACATTTTAAAATCACTTTCCTTAAAGCTATAGGTTTTATACACCAAATGGTCTACTTATCAAATGTTTTTGCAGTGGCAGAAAATGGTCAATAGCTTCCTAGCCTACATTGTCTCCCATACTGCTGGGAGTAACCGTGTGATACAACTCTATCCAATGAAATTAAGTAGCAATCTCCTAGCTTTGTTTTTCTGTTGAAAACAACTTGGTTCACAGAACTACTTTGTCTCATTTATAGCTTATCCACCTGGAATAAAGTCTTGATGCATGGAGATAAATCAGCCTTATGGAAATCATTAAGCAGTATGAATGAAGATGAAAGTCAACCTGGTAAGAATTAGAGAATGGAAAGACAGAGAGAAACTGGGTCCGTAATATTATCATTAAGACTACACCAAACCTATACTATCTCCCTCTGGACTTTTCTTGTTGTATAAGGCAAACTCCTTTTAGTTTATCTACCATTACCTGATTTTTAGTGGATCACATTCTTTCCTAATACAATGTGGCTATAGTGTATTATATTTACAGTTCTCACCACTGGTGAACATTAGAGTAGGCCTGTCTACTTCCCTGTGATTTTCACCCAAATCAACCATGTGTCCTGATATTTGTGCTTTGTTTACTTCCTTCTGTCTGAATGTGGGCTGGCCCTGGGACTTTAACCAATGGAACATGTTGGAAGTGGTATTGTGCCAGTTCCTGGTCTAAGCATGATGAAGCACTGGCAGCTTCTGTGTTTGTGCTTCTGGGAAATCAGAACCACCATTTAAGAGGTCCTCCAACTCTGATGGGGGATCCCCATGGAGAAATCAATTGGGGCACACATGTGGAAAGGGAGAGGACCTGAGGTCACATGGAAAGAGAGAACCTTGTCCCTGCCAACTGGCAAGAGAAATCCAACCATACAGTGACCACTGGCAAGACAAGAAGAATAATTGCCCAGATGAGCCCAGCCAGTGTTGCACAAGTGGGAAAATTATGAAAGGGTTGTTGTTTTAAGTCATTTAATGTTAGTATGCTGTGCTTTATTATGAGATAATCAAAATAGAAATTGATACCTGGAAGGGAGCTCCTTCTGTAACAAAAACCTAAAATTAAGCAGCATTGGTTTTGGAACTGGGCAGTGGACAGAGATCTGCAGGGCCTCATGGAAACTGCTAATAAATTCTGAAAGGACAATGAGAACATTATTATTGCAGACCTTAATTAAGTGGACGTGAGTTAAGTGCAGAATAATCAGCAAAACTGTTGCCTGCATTAGTGTGCAAGATAGAAAGTCTTTATACTGCACTAGTGGATATGGCTATAAAATTTCCAGACAGAATGTTGAAAGGACCAGTTGCCTTCTTTTAGCTGCCTCGAATAAAATACTGCATGAGCGAGATGAGCTAAAGAAGGAATTGTTCATTTTTAAAACATGATTTAGAGGAAATATGAAGAAGCCAGGGGTTACTGGGGTCAAAAATAAACTATTTTTTATCCCCAGTCTCTCTTGGCAAAAGAATCTCAAAGTAAGAAATGTTATTAAGACAAATATTAAATCCAGGGCCCTACTGTTAAAAGTGGCCTCCAGTCAGGGTGTGGGTCATAGAGTCTTTGTTAATACTCAGAAAATGTCAAGTGGATGCCTCATAGACACTCTCAACAGGAAAAAAAATGGCTTATCAACATCTTAAAGTTTTTCCTCCTGGACACTCCCTGCTGGATAATAGTTATTCTAAGAATCTTGGTGGTATTGTACCACAGCACCCTGATGCTCAGTCCAAAGTTGAGGGGCATGACTTGAAAAGAGATGTTACATGGCATTGCTTTTGTGGGTTATTATTTGAGACCTAAGAAACACATACATTTGTATAGGAATTACATAAGCTTAAGAAAAAAAAAATAGTAACAGAAAAAATCCCAAATTAATAGAGGCTTCAATGTCCCCAAATTTCTCAAGCAAGAAACAGCATGAAAAAGAAACTTAGCTGAAAAAGAGGAAGATGTCTTATGGAAAAGGAGAGAGGACTCAGAGAGTGCTCAGGTAACATGGAGCAGAACTGGACCCTAATCAAGTAATGGCTAACATGAACCTGACCGGATTTCAAATCATAAGGGACAAGTTTGTGCTCTGTGCCTCTCATTTCCTCCCTCTGTGAAAGTAAGTGCCTGTTTTGGTTTCACTGTCCTAATTTCAACATTGCGTACTGGGCATGTGTACATGAGTAAATTAAATTGACTACTTAGTTTAAAGGCTTCGGATGGAGTACTGTGGCAGCTGAAGATTCTTACACACAGTGGACCTGATGCTAACCCAAATTTCAAGCCTGACCCTGATTCCGTAATGGAATGAGACATCTAGTGGTCTGGGCTGGGCTGCCGAAGATGAGTGTATTTTAAATGGGGGAGAAATGTGACTCATTAGGGGCCAGATGACATATCTGTTAAATGGTAGGCTGAAATGAGCTATACTTTCAGGTTTCAGATTCTTCTATAGTCTCCTCCTTTTGAATCTGGGATGGGCCCGTGAGTTTCTTAGGAGTAGAAAGTAATGGAAGTGATTTATCAAGCTGAAAACCTTAGAAGGCCTGACAGTTACTGCATTTGGAATCTTGAAAAATCTCAATGACCACATAAGAAATTTTTCTACCCAACAGAAGAGAGACAGTAGTTAAGCTGCATGGATTGAGAGAGAGAGAGGGAGAGAAAGAGAGAGAGAGATCATCTGGGTGAGCCTCCAGCTGGTCTGCCAGCTGTCAAGATCAGCTGATCCTTTCAGGTGAGGTTAGCACAGACTGTAGCATCCGGAGAAATAGCCATTCTTTTTTTATAGTAATAATATAATCTAATAATAATAATAATAAATAATCCATCTTAAGTCATTGAATTTGAGTTAATTAGTTATGCAGCACTAGGTAACCCACCATCTTGTGCCTTCGACTCATCTCTTTCTGGAGCTTGGACACAATACATGGTGATGCAACAAACAGCCTAATGGTAACCAGGAGGCAACATGAGTGGGAATGAAAGTTATCATGTTGAGAATTAGAGGGGGAAAGAAAGAGAGAAGTTGCTTCTATGATGTTGTCATGGAGACTCTACCCCAGTTCTACACTGTCTTCCTCTGGACTTCTCTTGTTACATAAGAGAAACTCCTTTCTGTTGAAGCCATGGAAAGTCGACTTCCAGTAGATCACATTCTTTCCTAATAAAATGTGCCTGTACTATATTAGATGTAAATTTCTTCCTATTGATGAACATTAAGTTATGCCTTGCTTCTGCCTGTGAATATGACCTGCATAACCTGTTTCAAAGAAGAGATTCCAGGAGCAGGATAGTAAAATAGTAATCATGGCATTGGGTTAATGAGTCTATCCTTGAAACACGAGCCAGTAGAGCAAAAGAATGTAAAAACGCCTTTTGGTCCCTAGGCAGATTTGATGAACAACCATATCAAAATATCACACAAGGACCCAGAAGGGCCTAGTAGAAGATTTGGGGACTAATCATTTGGGCTACATGGAAATTAAGCCAAACAATATTGCCTTTCCTTTTGTTTCAATTTTTTTAACTTTCTGTTGTCACTGTCCTGCATATTCCAGTAGTGTATAGCAAAGAGAATTTTAAAAGTTAATGCAGCAGTACCAATGAGTTCAAGCTAAATATGAAAAAAATAAAAATATGACCATGCTAAATAGGGAAAACTAAAAAAATTTAATTCTCAAAATCTAGCATTTTTCCCACATTATAGCTTTGCTTAATAAGAGAAAATAAAATATTGTGAGCAAATATTCAATTTTGAAAATCTGGGAAATTAGCACATAACCCAAAAAGCGCTGGTTTGTTATACAGATATTATGGGTCAAGATATTTTATATTTCTTAATTATAAAATGTTTTGCTTGTAAGCAGATTGATGAAATTGATGAACTCTAAAACATTTCATTAAAATTAGAGCATCCAAATCACAATGACAGTTAACATTCATGGCGTCTGAGAAAAATGTCATATCCATAACAGTCACATTCATAAAAGGAGTTTCTTATGATTAGGCTTTGTGATCTTCAATGGAAAATTTCAGGGCCATTGAAAATTCACACACCTTTTTTCTGTGTCATTCTAAATTCTTCAGAGAGTAAATAAGGAAAATGAATGACTTTGTTAGACATTCCTCAATCATCTTTAAATGGGTCATGGCTTTAAATAGGATGTGTCAAATTGGGAGGATGTGAACTAAATTATACCTCAGTTTCACTGTACCTTCTGCTTAATGAATTCTTTGCAGGAGGTCAGTGAGTCATCAAATACTAATTGCAATTCCTCTTTGAAAGAGTCAAAATCAATGTATATTTTTTACTAAAGGGAAAGTCAAAAATGGCCTCAAGAAATACTGAAAAAGAGGTGACTGAGCGATAGCTATAGATATTCAGTGTCTACAGCAAACAAAAAATCCAGGTAATAAAACCTGATATATAATTTATTGCAGCTCCTTTTTGATTTAGTTTCATGAACCTGGACTTCACCTGGAATACATGGTTAAATAATCGAGCCATTGAGACCTCTTTGGGCTTTCAAATGTTTCATGACTTATGCTTTCATATTTCTTTCTAATGTTTTCATATGTACGTAAAACCTGCGTTTCATACAGCTATATTATTACAGAGTTGAACACCTTTTCTTATTTTGATAAAGTTTTAGCTTATTTTTGGTTTTCCATTTCCCTTCCACTCTTCACTGGTTTGAAATTGCACATTCTGTTTTAAATATTCAGTTTCATACTTAAAATTTTAAAATTTATTTGACTGAACAAATTCCGTAATAATAAATCTCTGCTCTCCTTGTGAGCAATATAAAATATTATTAATATTTCACATCTCAGCCTTCTCTCTTCTACCATGGCCTTGTGTCCCGTATTTTAATTCCACCTTTTCTCCCCACAAAATATCCAGTATCAAATATGTTTACTGTTAGCATTTGTCTAGACTCACCACCATTTTTACCCATTTCTGATCTCACCAATAGTTCTGATATATCACAGTAGAATCTCTGCCTACTTTCTGAAAGGTTTCACGTAAAAAAAAAAATCCTTCACCAAATGCCTGTTAGTGTTGGACTCTCTGCTCTTGGTTGTTTAATACTATTTTAATTTTTCCCTCAGTTTTCCTTTATGGTTATTTGGCTGAGAATGGTTAATTTTAGGCTGAGAATTATTTTCTTTCAAAATCCCTTCTAGGAAGTTGTCTAGCCTCTGTTTCTGTTATTGAAAATTATGTTCTCATTTAATTGCCATTTCTCAGCAGGCAATCTGAATAAGTATTAGATTTTGAAATCTTTTCTTTATATTTGATGCTTCGTAGTCTCTCTATAATGTATTTAGATTTATTCACCAAATATTTTTTGAGTGTCTGCTAAGTGTCAGTCACTATTCTAGAACCCTTCAGTATAGCCATTTTGGGGTCATGCTGACTCAAATCTGAGGACTGACATCTTCCATCAATTCTGGAAAAGTCTCAGCTGGTATTTCTTAATTATTATCCCTTCTTTCACAGTCTATGACTTTCTAATCTTCCTGTTAGATACATGTTGGACATTTTCATTCTACATGCACATCTTTCAAATTCTCATATTCTCCCATTCTTAACTCTCTGTGGTAAATCCTTGAATATGTGTTTATTTCTGTTACAAATTTTCTCTCTAGGTTTGCCCGAAATGTTCTTTTAGGTTATTTATTTTAGATATTTTTTCTTTTTTAATACATGTTCTCATATGTACAAATTTCAGTCTGAGAACTGCTTTAATTGCATCTTATAAGTTTTGCTATGATGTATTTAATTTTCATTCATCTCAAAACAGTTTCAAATTTCCATTGTAATTTCTTCTTTGATCCACTGGTTATTTAAGAGTATATTGTTTAATTTCCATGTATTTGCAAATTTCTTTCTGATAATGATTTGTAGTGTTCTTGTGGTTGGAGAATATAATTTGTATGATTTCAATGCCTTTGGTTTTATTGAGGTTTTCCTTATGGCCTAGCATATAGCTTATCATGGAGATTATTCCACACACACTTGAAAAAACATGTAGTCTTCTTTTGCTGAATAGAGTGTTCCATAGATGTCTATCTATAGACAGACAGGTTTGGTTGCTTCATAGCGCTGTTAATGTCTTCTATTGCCTTGTTGATCTTTTGCCTAGTCATTCAATCCTTATTGAAGGAGGAGTATTAAAAATTCAAACTATTATTGTGGAATTGTCTATTTTTCCTTAAATGATGTCAGTTTTTGTCTAACGTATTTTGGGACGTTGTCGTTAAGGGCTTATATATTTAAATGTTTTATATAGTCCTCATCAATTGACTCTTAACATTATATACTGTCCCTCTTTATCTCTAGTAAAGTTTTTTGTTTTAATGTTCATTTTTACTGATATTAATAAAGCCACTTCAGCTCTCATAATTGCTCTTTGTATAGTATATCTTTTTCTAGGCTTTACTTTCAATATATTTTTGTATGTGAATCTAAGGTGTCTCCCTTGTAAACAGCATATAGTTGGATCTTCATTTTCTTTATCAAATCTCACAATCTTTGACTTTTGATTGAATATACAATCCATTCACGTTTAGTGTTATTATTGATATGTTTGGATGTATATCTGCCATTTTTTGTTTTTCTTCTATACATCTCATGTGTTTTTGTACCTCTGTTCCTCTTTTACTGTCTTCTTTGTATTAAATGAACATATTCTAGCATATTTTAATTCCTTTAGTGATGTTCAATTATATTGCTTAGTTATTTTTTAATAGTTGTTCTAGGACCTAAAATATGACTATTAACTTAGTCAAAATCTACTTCACTTGGATCCAGTGAAATATAGACACTTTCTTCCTATACAGCTCCATTCTTTCCTTCCTTTTAGGTGCTATCATTCTCAGATATAGTAGTTCTATCTATATTACAAACCTACCAAAACATTGTTACAACTATCACTTTATATAATCGAGCCTTTTATAGAAGCTGAGAGGAAAGGAGGGCAAATATATATTTGTAGAGTTTATTATATACACCTTCTTCTTTATCACTTCCATTTCTCTTCATTTCTTTATGGACTCCAGTTACCATCTGATTTCCTTACTCCAATACAGGTTTTGCTTATTTTTATTTTGTTTGTGATAATTGCATTTATTTCCATTTTTGGTAAAACTAATTTGTTCCCCAAACATACATTTATAAATAAAGAGCATTATAAATATTTGGAAGAACAAATGGCAGAGTTGGAACCAATAGGCCGTTTTTAGGAACACAGCTTTTTTTAAGGGGAGTGTGCAGAAAGCACTGAAGTTACCGACAATCTTTTTCAGCCAATTCCGCCTTCATAGCTTCCATGGAAATAGATTCTTGCTAAACCAGGAAAGGTGCTGCGAGTAGGGTGGAGATGGAGGTAGTGAGGGCTGCTCTGACCACCCCAGGTCACAAAAAAACAGACAACTTGCACCGTGGTCTCCAGCACCGCACTCGCTTATCTCCAAAGTCAGCTTCTAGAGACCAGCATCCCTAGTTGATACTGTGGTTGTTTATTTGGTGGTTTCTTTCTTTTTGTAGTGACTTTGTTGAACTATCTCTGTAAAGTCTATTTCCCTTACTTTGTACTACCTCGGATGTCCCTGTTCAGATAACGTTTTTTCCTGTTTTTATCTTTTTTTTTTTAAACTTTTTTATTTTTTTCCTTTTTCTCCCCAAAGCCCCCCAGTACATAGTTGTATATTCTTTGTTGTGGATGCTTCTAGTTGTGGCATGTGGGACGCTGCCTCAGCGTGGTTTAATGAGCAGTGCCATGTCCGCGCGCAGGATTCGAACCAACGAAACACTGGACCGCGTGCAGCGGAGCGCGCGAACTTAACCACTCGGCCACGGGGCCAGCCCCTTCCTGTTTTTATCTTTTAAACTGGCTACTTAGGGAGTCACCACTGTGTTAGCGTATGCCAGTCATTGCTCGAAGATTGTGCTTAAGCCCCTATAGCCAGTTAAATATTTACCCTTTTAACGTTGATTGTTTGTGTGTCTTAGAGGCTGTCACCACTGTACAGGGAGTTTATTTTTGCCTCATGTTCAGACAATGACTAGTCGCTTGGAGGTTTGCTCTCTGATCACCCATGAAGCGGTGAAACCTTGAACGCGCACAGTCTTACAGACAGCCAGGGATGTATGCAATTTTCTTTTTAAGTCTGGCTTCCTAAGAACTGCCCCTGGGTAAGAGAAGTTTGTTGTTCAGCCAGTGTTTCATCAGAGTTTGTGCTTAAGGCTCTGTGCCAGCAGAGCTTTTTCCCTATGTGGATGTATGTCTGTATTACGAGGGAAATTCTTTCAAGTCCGCTTCACGTCCTTCTCTGCTTGCTGTTGAGTGAGTCCACCTCTCCCATGCACACAGTTTTCTCAAACCCCAGGGATCAGAGACTCCTTTAATCCCGGCATTTATTTCTCTTGGCTGTCTTGGTTCTTTCTGTTGAACTTCTGGCTACTCTGTCCTCTCACTTGTTGCCACCAGTATCATGAAGCTACCAGGATCCTCATAGTTGTTCTCTCCCAAGCTCTCCATTTTTTTTGACAATACCTTTATGCATAGCATTTTTCGTGCTCTGTTCCAGACCAAGTCCCCTCTGGCAGAGCTGTGGATCTCTTTGTCCTACTGACTTGCCTCTCTCCCTGTGAAGAAACTGCAGCAAGGCGCAGGAGCTGGGGTGTTGACGGCAGCTCACCCTTGGGGTGGGAAAGGGTAGACCCTCATCTTCTCAGTTTGCCCTTCTCAGTGTCAAACCTCCTCCCTACAAGTGAGCTGGGGTAGAGATGATCAGGGCTCCAGGGTTTTTGGCCTTCTGCGCCTGGGAGTGAAGCTTCTCCTCTACTAATATGGGCTGCTTGGAAAGGGAGCCTTTGCCTTTAAGCTGAGCCTACCCAGGATAGATTTTCTGCAATGAGGGGCTGGAGTGGAGGCGTGGCATGAGGTGAGGTTAAGAAATGCCATCACTCTGTCACTCCTGGGGTAAAACTCTAGTCTTAGACTGGAAACTAGGGGGAGAGAGCCCCCTTCTCCTTGGCCGCTCCCACCAGGTTTAAACATCTGGAGGAGATGTTGGATGACATGGGGAAGTGGAAAGGGAGCAGGTTGTGGCTAACTGCCTGGAATCAGCAAGATTTAGTAGATTTTCTTAAATGAATGTTTCTTTATGTGCTGTATGCCCTTAGGTCAATTTCCAGAAAGTTAAATCATTGTACTTTTTTTATATAAATAATTTTTACCAGTTGGATAGTTGTTTTGCTGGGAGAAGGTCCTCTGGACTCCTCACTCTATCATTCTGGTAATCCTGCCTCAATATCTATCTAATTTTAATGTAAATTTTTCATCTTGGGAACACCTGGTACTTGTAGGAGGATAAATTTCTCTACAAATCTTTGTGAGTGATTTTAAATTCTGAGGCATAGAAAATAAGATACTTATACATTTTTGGTATCTCCTTTTTTATTAGGCCTATGTTGTATTCTACCTTTGCAATGACTTCTCAAGTGTCCCATCTTTACATGGGACTCAGTTCCAATTTGTCCTATTTTGCATGAACTCAGTACCTATTTTCTCATGCTTGTACAGCTACAAAGATCATATTCCTTGATTTCTGGGAGATCATTCTATCACTGACAAACCATCAAATCTTCATACAACCCTCATTTTCAATTCCCTCTTTTTTTCTTTCCTGAAATCCTAAGTATTTATTTTAAAAGGATGTTTATTATGTTTCACCCACCATTTTTTCCCCCTGCTTTTTCTCCCCCAATTCCCCCAGTACATAGTTGTATATTTTCAGTTGTGGGTCCTCCTAGTTGTGGCGTGTGGGACGCCACCTCAGTGTGGCCTGATGAGTGGTGCCATGTCTGCGCCCAGGATCTGAATGGGTGAAACACTGGGCCCCAAAGGCAGATTGCACGAACTTAACCACTCGGCCAGGGGGGGGCCCCTCACCCCCCATTTTATGTTTTGCTGTTTGAGAATTTTTCTGATTACCCACTGCTCTGTTCAGATTACATAATCTTCCATTTTAATAAGCACAACAAAGCAATTAAAAATATTGCTAAAATATAAGTAAGTGGTAAGTCAGGATATGATTATATATTGTACCTGAAAATGTGAAAAAATATTTACTCAGTTTTTCCTGTTTCAAATATGATTACTCTTTTATATTTCATTGTATTAAATTAGTAAAGCTAGAAAAAATCATAATATTTACTTAACTCATGAAATTATTAATTATAATACTTTCCTAGTTTATATTTAAACAAAGTAAACATTAATTTTATGGTTTATGAGTTTCATGTATACAAAACTGCAATTTTAATTTTCTTTTACCAAATTTATTTCATCATATATTTTTTAGTAGCAAAGAACTCAGTTTCTCCAGGTCTAAATAAACACAAGATTCTGGCTTAAAATTAGTTTACATTTTAGTAAACATTCATTGAAATTCAACCCTGCACCCACTCTCTTTTGCGCCCTTCCTCCTGGGAAAGATCCATAGTCCAGGACCGTAGGAATTATTTTACTGCATTTGGAGAAGGTCAGCTGGCCCTGGTTACCCTTCTGCTCTGCTCACTCTTGATGTCTGTGAAGTGACGCTGGGATATAAGGTAATGGCAGGGGCTGAGATGGGCGATCTGTCCTCCCTCTGCAGCAGGCTCGCGGCTGATGTTTTCCCTCTGGAACTCAGCCCACATCTGCCTCTGACTTAGGCTTTCCACACCCGAGAATTAACTGTGGGTTTCAACCACTTCACACTGTAATTGCCCCCTTGGAAAGCAAAACAGACACTTCTCCATTCTCAGTACCTTCAAAACTCCAGTCTAGTGTGTTGGAATACATCGATTCTCCCCCAGGTCCCACAGGAGATAGAAAGGAACATTACAGGTGTAGGAGGGGCAGTGGTTTCAGTCTTCTCTCAGCCTCAGCCTAGACCTGCCTAACACGCCGTTCCACTCAGGGCCTGCATCATGAAAGTGCAGCCCGTGCAGTTGCACAGGGTCCCGTGCTCAGAAGAGCCTCACACTTGGTTTAGTGCTCTGCTGTCACCGTCTTGAAATTCTTAATAGTTTTTCAACAAGGAGAATTGCCTTTTATTTTGACTGGGCCTCGCAAAGTATGTAGCTGGCGCTGATTCTACTTGCAGCCCGGCTGTGTCACTGAAGGGCCTCAGTAAGTCTACCTTCTTCGAAGGATCAAGACAAAAGTAGTGACCAGCCCCATGTTCTTGATGCCCAAAATTTTGCTCAGGGGCTCTATCACCACTCCTGTGGGACTTTGACCAACCTGATTTGAAATGATCTCCCAGACCTGCAGCCTCCTCTATTCCTTTCTGAAGTTGTCTTCAAGCCTCCATTCTTGAAAGGATTTATCGCACCTCTCAGCCCTTGGGGAACTACTTTCCATCCTAACAGTTGGTGGCATTTACTACTTTGAACTGCAGTCATACTACCTGCCCCCTACCGCCCCCCGCCAAAAAAACCACATGCGCATACAAACGCCTATACAATCATTGAATGCCCTGACTCATGTGAGACTTAAGGCAACAACGAAAACCCTGGAAAAACCAAAGAAACAGTTTTATCATTATCATGTTCTTTTTTATAAAAAATTGAAATAATATGCCTGCTTTTAATCTCCTACATTAAATACCATGAGACTTATTTAACTGAGAATGTGCTTTAAAACAATTCAACAATTCAAGCTCTGAGAACTTGATCAATACATTGTCTCCTAGTGTTGCTCTCCTAAGGGAGAAGACTTAATCTACCTTAAGATGCTAAAATCTCACTGATCTTTGATATTAAAAGCTGCCACATCTTTCTAAAAAAGAGAATTATCCCAATGAGACGGCAAGATTTTCCCATTTTGTCAGACTCAGTACCACTTTAATGGTTAGATGTCAAGAAGATTGTGCCACAGAGATTTCTCCATGCTGCTCCTCTCCCCTTCGACACGCAACTCTCCATATCTTACTGCGCCTGAGGAGATCTCCCTTTTATCAGTAGCTGTATTTGTTTTCTATTGCTACTGTAAGAAATTATGACAATCTTAGACAAACTGTGGCTTAGAACAACACAAATTTATTATGTTACAGTTCGGGAGATCGGAAGTCCAAAATTAGTCTTATTGAGCTAAAACCAAGATATCTGCAGAGCTGCATTCATTTTTGAAGATTCTACTGGAGAATATGTTTTCTCACATTTTCCAGCTTCCAGAACCTGTCTGGATTCTACGGGTCATGCTCCCCCTTCATCTTGAAGGCGAGCAATGGCCGATCAAGTATTTTTCATATTGCATTACTCTGGTATTGGCTCTCCTGCCTCCCTCTTCCACGTTTTGGAAACCTTTGTGATTACATTGTGCTCACCCGGATAATCCAGGATACTGTGCCTATCTTAAGGTCAGTTGATTAGCAAATTTAATTTCATCTTCAACCTCAATCTTCCTGTGGTATGTGACATAACATATTTATAAGTTCTAGGGACTAGGGGGTGGATCTTGGTGGTGGGGGGGGGCATTATTCTGCCTACTACAATACTTTAGACTTTTTTTCCTTCTCACTTTTTCCTGAATATAAACATTGGCATTGAACTAAATTTGGGAATAGTCTAGCACTAGTTTTTATACTACCTCAAATGAAGGTCCTATTAAAGAAATTCCGTACTTTTACAACGAAGAGCAGACAGCCAATTGGTACAACATATCAGCTTTCGAAATTCACCTCAGTATTCATGTATGTTTCAGAATTATGATATTCAAGAATTCAAATAATTCTAGTCTTGATTAATGTTTCCTAAATTGATATTTTTATGTTGGAGAATATCATTTTTAGTTTATGATATTTTAATTTAATCATATCCCTCTATAATCTTATGAAATTTTTATAAATTGCATTTTTCAGAGTAGTAAGCAAAATACGAATATTAGAAATGTGAAAAAAGTGGTGACATGCAAATTTGACACTGAGCACTTTTGGATGGAAAAATGAGCATAGTCGTATTTATAGAATACCCTCTTTTCTCTCAAACACATGTGTTTTTAGGTTATGTCATAGACGGAAGAATGAGTGAGCATGTGGTTCCTACTTCTCACCCTGGGAAATTTTATTATTTATTGAATCCATATATACACTCAATTTTTACTAAAGCTAGTAATTCTACAAATGTTTGAAACAATCTCAGGCAGAGGTAATTAAGATCAAGAGTTCCTTCTATATCTCCTTTAATGATTATTTGTGTTCTGAGAAATGTCTGATAAATGCTTTAGGATGGCCTTGCAGATGCCTATTGTGTGTGTGTATCCATCTATCGATCCATCTATCTAGCTATCTGTATTTAAAGATAGACAGATTCAGGAAGTGATTTGAAAATCTTGTGTCATTTTATATTTTAATATTAACATCTTGTCCAAAGAAACAAATGTCACGCAACTGCCATAATTTCAGAATCTTACTTGTTGTTTTTTCCTTTTTTTTTTAACAAATACATTTGCATTTGTGAAGGTTTGCATAGGCAGAATGGGGAAGATAATAATGTATGTAAAAAACTTAGAAAAAAATGCATGAAAAGCTAACTGTTAAAATGTTATTGTTAACTACTATGTTAGTCAACCTGCATAAGAAAAAAACTTAAAGCTATCAATGGCATATAACAATGGTCACTTATTTTTCACAAGTTTGCTGGTCAGCTGGGCTAGGTCTTCTGCCTCCATTTTGAGGTGTCACTCTGCTTTTTGTGTGTATCTTTTCCTCTTCCTGTGAACTGGGGCCAGTTGGAGTGGGCATGCTTTTCTAACCTAAGGCCAAAGATAGAAGCTAAAGTGGGTACACCCAACTTCACAAACACATTTCAGGGCTCTACTTGAATCAGATGCCAATATTTTATTGGCCAAAGAAAGTCGTTTGGGTGACCCAAAGATCAAGGGAAAAGAAATTCACTTGACCTCGAGATTACCAGAGGAACTGCAAAATTTCAGGACAAAGAACATGAATAAAGAAAAGAGTGAAAAATTAGAGCCAAGACTTTATTATAACCCAATCTCATTTCTTCTCTTTAATTCCAAGGATAAAGAGTTTGGTGTTGATGGAATTATCATTATACGGTCAAAACCAAAACTTGTTTCATTGAGAGATACTTCTATTGATGACAGCTACCTGTCAAACTTGAAAAGGTTCATCTGCTTTTCACAATAATTTTTGCGATGATGATAATAATAACCACAGAAAATTGTTGAACAATTAGCAAATAATTTATTAAGTGCTTCAGATTGATTACATAATTTAATCTCTTCTATGACCTTATGTTTCTTCCAAACAGATGTAGATTTTGAGGCTTATATATTTACTTGCCCAGTGATATCCATTTATTATGTATTAGTGCTAAAATTGATGGCTGAAGATTTAAAATATCATAAAATATTTTATCTAAAATATTTCCACAATATGTGATTTCTGCATTGTGAGATATTTCCATTTTTATTGCTCTGGTGATCTCTCTCTTGGCTGTGTAGAGAGGAAGGGAAGGAAAAGTAGAATGGAATATGTTGTGATTATTTCCCTCCCAAATATTCCTGACAGTCAGACCAGGGAGAAATAGACATAGATTATTACTTGAAAAATTAATTCTGGAAGTGTGCAGGCAAACCTTTTGTTTAATGTGAGAGCTATGTGACAGGTCTCCCTGTAAAATGTAATAATTCGAAAATGTACTTCTTGTTTTAAAGTGTCTTGCACTTTAGAAATAGTACACAGGTCAAATATTTTTTGAGAAAAGCTAGAGTTTTTCTTCTTTTATTTGTTTTATCTGTTCTCTCATTTTTTCATTTTCCTTATCAGTTGTCTACATTTAATATTAATTATCTTATATATTATTTTATTCTTAAATAAGAATAGCAGTATTTATTTGTCGTGTAATATGTGCCAGACACTCGTCTAACAGCATTCTGTATGTTGGCTTTTGTGTGCCTCATAGCTAATGTACGAGGTATTCTGGCAAAAACTAAAGCCCATGGAAATTAAGTAGTTTTCTCAAGGTCCCCACTGAAAAGTGGCATAGCATGGTTTCAAATGCAAGTAGCTGAATTCTGCAGTTCAAGATATTAACCATTATGTAATATAACCTTTCTAGAAAACAAAATTTTGCAGAAATGACAGGGCCCTCAACTCCATCATCTTGTACCAGTTGCCAGCCAAAAATATGTGATATTACATAAATTCTTGATACTAATATTTTTCAGAATACTTAGTAATATTGTATCCAATATGTCAAAAGTTTTAAATGGTAGAAATCCCTAACATATATTGGGTGAGTATTTTCAAGCCGTTCAACTAGTAACAGTGGATGTTGAGACTGTATTTCTGAAATGTGAAAAATTCTGTATTATTAAAAGAAAAACATTCAAACTCTAGCTAGGAAATAAGTTTGAATGACTACCTAAATGAGTTCAGTGTTAATTGTTATTCTTGCTGAGATGTAAGAAATGCTCAGGTATCGTATAGTACTCCTGTCAAGGATGATGTAAATTACCTCCCAGAAGCTGAAGGCAAAGATCAGACCTCTCTTTGAGCAAGGCCAAATTTTTCACTATACACATAGAAACACTGAAATTACTTCCATTTGTTCTTGTTGCCGTACTTTCTCCTTTCCCAATCTGGGGAGTGATTTTGTACTACATACCTTATTAAACTACATATTTTATTCTACATAGCATTCAGAAAGTTGCAGTCACAACAATTTTGGTCACTTTTACCTTTAATGGAAGCATTGAATGAATTTTTGCAAGAATTAAAATATAACATTGCAGTAGTCTCTTTTTTGTTTTTGTGGTAACCGCAAGACTGCATGATGAAAACAACATGATATTTTAAGTAATTTAACCTTACAAAAACACATTTTACCATTCCAAGCAGAAAATTACCATAAAGCAAAATACAAAAATGGCTGTTTCTATAACTCACATTCTTTTTGAATTAAGAACACCAAATTCTCCCAAATCCTTAATTGTATACATATATATATGCATATATACTTGCATACACATACATACATATACATATTTCCCACATATATATGAAAAAAATAAGATTATTAGTAAATATGTAAGGTTTGTATTTTAGTTCTTTGCATCTCAGCTCAGAACTTGAGTCCACAGGAATAATTTAAATGCTGGTCTTTTTTCCTCTTCAATTTCTTATTCTCAGAAAAATCCATTTTAAATATCCAACCCCTGGTCTATACTCTTGGCATATTTTCAATGATTATGTTGTTGTACTGCCAATTTTGAGGACAGTAGAATAAACATGCCTTTTTTTCTCTTTTGTTTTAAGTGCTAAAAATTAAAATTACTGGTTTAACAGTAATCACATTTTGGCTTCATCAAATTAATGAGCAGCTTCAAATTGATAGATGTCACAACACAAACACATCTCTGCCTACAATTTTATTCTTAAAACATTTGTTTTTGAAAGAAAACTTTCAGAAACTCAGGTGTGTGAGTATGTATGATGTGTGTGTACATGTGTGTGTATAGATGTGAGTGTTTAAAAATTTTTCCAAAGGAAGGCTTATGTCTCAATTAAATGTTTTTGATTTTGTGCTTGAAATATGGCAAGGCAATTTTTGCAATCAGATATCTAGTTCTAAAACTCTGAAAAGCCCACGAGGTTTTTCTTTTTTTTTGCCCAAATCAGTTTATAATACCTTTGATCATACTGCATTGCTAAAGGTCAGAGCACGTTCACAGAAGTATGGGTACTTTAATGTCAAGTCAGAAAAAGGCACTCTCCTACATTAAAAAAGAGTTATTAACAGATAAAATAACTCCCACATAGATGTTGAAATGTTATTCTTACAATCAGTCATCTTTTTATTAATTAGTTTACTTTTGAAATCTTCGATACAGAGATGACCAGATCCCTGGAGAGTAGGTGAAATTTTTAGATCCATTTTTATCTATCATCACATCCGAAAACACTGACAGGATTTTTCTCTGTTATTTTAAGCAGTCTTCATTTTTAAGGCAAATTTAGAAGAACTCCTTCAATTAGTTTTTCCTCTATGTAATCTGACCTGTTTGGGGAAAAGACATGAGAAATTCTTCAATGAAGGTGATTGATTCCTCACTAAACTGCCATAGTCTATTCAATTATTTTAATTGTTTTATTGAGGACCTATTGGCTTATAACACTGTGAAAATTTCAGGTGTACATTATTATATTTCATTTTCTGTGTAGGCTGCATTGGGGTCACCACGGATAGTTTAGTTTTTATCCATCACCATACATATGTACCCCTTTACCCCTTTCACTCTCCCTCCACCACCTCCCCCACCAGTAACCACCAATCTATTCTCCTTATCTATGTGTTTGTTTGTTTATCTTCCACATAGGAGTTAATCATACATTTGTCTTTCTCTGTCCGACTTATTTCACTTAGCATAATACCCTCAAGGTCCATCCATGTTGTCACAAATGGGAAGAGTTTGTCTTTTTTTATAGCTGAGTAGTACTCGATTGTATATATGAGCCCTAGTGTCTGCTATTTCTGCTCTGCTCACAGTGACCACTTGAAGGCGCATGTACCAGCCAGCATGAGGATCTATGCCCTGGATGACTGCTGTCAGTAGGGGAGAGGGGTTGCTCCCCTAGTTCCACTCCCTCCTGGAGGTCCAGTCTACCCACCTTCAGATGTACAGATGCCTAGATCTCTGATGCATCTTGCGTACTTTATAGGGAATCCTCTCTTGGTCCATGGATGTCATTGGTTATAACTTAGAGAAGAGAGACAAAGGGAACAACTCATTTTGACATGATGCTGATGTCACTCTCCAGTCTCTTGAATTTAAAATGTAGATCTGCTCTGCCTGTAAGCCACCATGATGGTGCCACTCTCCATTGTAAGGCAAGGAGCAAGAGGAGATGTACTCAAAGCTCTGCCTCACCAGCTGTCTTTTCTGCTTCAGGAGGTGGCAGGGTGGGGGAAGAGCAGGCGAGCAGGCAAGCATGACCAAGTTTCTTTACCTGTAGGTCATTTTGAAACCCCAGAAGGGGGAACTCAACTATCTTCATCAGCAACATGAAGTAGATGATATTTGATTGACTATACGAGAATTACTAAGTATCTCTTTTACTAAATCTTGCATCTACAACTTTCACAGCTCTAGCCAGTTCTCAAGAATATGGCTCTGTGCTCGATGCACATAAGCTGATGGAGCTAAGTTTTAGAATTATCCATTTACTTCCCATATTTTTATCAACAAGTTATATTAGGTACATGCCAAAAGCACAAGTAACTTCTCTTTTTTTGTTCTTTTTAAATAATTAACAAAGTATACATTTTAAGTAACGGAGAGAACAAAACCCAAAGTTTTAAAATGCATATTCTGTATTAAAATAGTTACATTGTGTTAATTTTAACACACTGACTTCAGCCTCACTTTTTGCTGAGACTTTACTTTTTCACAACTGTGAGGAATTTTGGATACCCCACCTTTGGAGGGCAGATGACCCCTGTTTTTGCCCACAACCTGTAGTCTGCTGCAAAAATACAGTCTGTTGTCTGCACATTTCTAACCACTCATGGACTGAAAATCACGAGCACTGATGACATCTTTCTGTATCTTTTAAAATGACTCCTTCTTTAATAATTACATGAAACATTAAGCAGATACATTTTAACAATATCTCTCAAGAGAATTCTAAGCATCACATATTCCATATATTGTAATAGGTAAAATACATCTTTTTGAGAAAAGTGAACAATGCTATTAGTGTGACTTTCTCGAGACAAACAGTTAACTCTCAATTTATATATGTTTTATTGTAGGCTTTTTCTGCAAAAAGAGGAACGAATTATAAAATGAGTATTGAATCTTAAGGGACTTCAGGATTATACATGAAAATTTTCTAAGTTTAATTTCTTTCTAATTTTTCTAGAAATATTTTGCATGGACTAAGATGATCCTGATAAAGAAAACAGAAAGTCTTCTTTTGTAATGCAAATAATGATACGAACTCATCTCCCTTGCCTGGGAGAAATGTTTTACTCAGGCAGAAAGTAAATGTTTATCTAAAATATATCATATTTGGAAATGGATTGGATATAAAAACAGTGAATTTACATTTCCATAAATTATCCATATGAAGTCCCAATATTTACCTCTATGATGCATCGTTGGAGAAGCAGGAAGCACACACACAATCAAAAGCAATGTTCACTGAGAACTTTATTGTCAGCCATGCAACCTCCCAGCAAATCTTGCCTGAGGATCTTGATGGCATGTCTATATAATGACCATCTGATGCAAATAATCAATTACTGTACTAGATGAAAGAGGTTTTATGTCTTTAACTCAAAATGGGTCTACTCAGATTTCAATGAACTTGTATTCTGATCTGAAAAACTATGTAATTCACCAACATAACTTTATATATAATGAAACATAAAGGCTATACTGGGTTTTCTGATATCAATCTCTAGCTTTCCCTTGATTAAAGAACTGTTATCAATCAGAGAGACTAAGGGAATGACATTAGTCCAATCAATAATTTCCTTTGCCAGACACTTTTCTTATATTTCATGAGGTCTTATTTTCATGCAAAATATTTTTTCCAGGACCTTGATGCTAAATTTTAGTTATTTTAAATGCACTTGTCCCAAACACTGTTTTAAAATTGTGTACTCTTTAACTACTGATTTCTACGGAAATCTTTATTTCCCTCCAATACGGGCCCTGGGAGTATATGATGTTTGGACTTTCTCTTTCCCCCTTTATTGTGTTTATCTTCATTTGTCTTCTTTCTGATCACTACACTATATTTGTTTTTTTCATCATGGAAGTAATTCAGTGTCCCTTAGTGAATAGAGATGGGAGTTTCTGGGTTTAAATACTTTTTATAAGAAGAGTCATTTTTTTTCCCATTAAAAATAAGCTAAAAAATGATCCCCCTATAGTGTAGGCCACTGTACTTCCAATATAGCAGTATTAAATTGAAATCACTCCATGGTAACAAGCAAGTAACAACAGGATATATTTAAGAAGGTACTGCCGTGCACTTGAGCCAGAGAACAGCCTGTTTGGGCCCTGGACTTCGGAGAGCTCCAGTATGGCCCTTCCTCTGGCAATGCCCCTCCCCATAGGAAAAGGGGTAGGACAAGGAGTTCACAAGGCCAAGGGGAGGGGGTTGGTTGGAGCTGATGGCATCCACCTTACCTCCACCTTTTAGATCATGCTGTGGGACCCAGAATTTTGTCCCCACAGGGCTCTGAGACTGCTCCCAGGGCCTGTGTTCCACTCCTCCAGCTCTGTCTTTCATGTGACCCACATATACAATGTGGTCAACTAGAGGCCCTAACGTCCAATGGGAAGCTGTTTGCAGGAGCCACAGTGGTAGACTGAGGTTGGAAAAGTCAACCGTGCCCCCAAAATGTGTGCACGGAAGGCCTCTTCTGGGACAACGGTGGAAGACCAGCTCTCTCCATATCCCCATAGTCTGGTGCTGGACTTTGAAGATCCAAGAATCCTAGTCCAAACCTGGCCTTCATTAAAAAGGCGTATTTGTCAAAATGGGAGAACAAAGCGTACTTTATTTACCAGTTTAACTTGATTTACAACTTTTAAATATTGAAACATATATGGGTCTTGAGTATGAATCTGGCCCTGGCCCTGAGAATGTTCAAGCCTGATTTAAATACTTTATTAGATATAAGAAAGCAACCATATACACTAACAACTACAAATATAAAGCTTAATGTAGTCTTTACTTTTAAAATGTAATGACACATTCCATTTAACATCTTATTTAGAGTGGAGCCTTTGTGACATCTTTAAAGATTCAATTATAGTGCCTATTCGACAAGGTTCAATTTTCCCCAGAACAAAGTAGAGTGTTTGTTTGCATACAAAAGCTTTATTTTCCAAACTCCTTAGTTGTAAAAGTTCGAGGTAGAGATGTCTCACTCATACTGTTTTAATCTAGGTTATATTAATAAGTCAGATTATTAGTCACAAGTAAAGCCTGAAAGTTTTAGCTCAATCTTATTTATAGCTATTTAGTTATTCACTTAATTTATGCTTAACACACACACGTGTGTGTGCTTATTTCAAATAGAAACTATAAGAAGTGACTAGATGAATAAAGAACTAAAATGGAATCCAGTGATTACTTGAGAATACCCCTTTGAGTACGAATCCTAGTGTAGCTGAACCCAATTAAAAAAGTACCAACTTTTTGCATGTTCCCCCTTCTACACATTTGAACCAGCTTATGAATAATCAAGCTGGTGGTGTTTTTTACTTGAACTCCTGCACACTTCTACTGAAGTATGTCAGCAATTGCGGTTCAGATGATTTTACACACTATTTGTGAAATCAGGACTTATTTATTTTATCATTATGTTCAAGGTATATGGTGAAATTTCTGAAGGGATTGATGGATACGTAGGTTTGGGAAAGCAAAACTTAGAGAAAAAGCTCAAGAGTGTGTCTGATACCTTCTTTTCCCTCTGGCTATGGATCCATAAGTGTTATGTTCAAATATAGTCTGGAACGCCCAAGGTCCTTCCTTCACAAGCTTCCACAAGAGACTGAGAATCATAATGAGGCACATTAGTGAAGCCCAGTTATCATCAGATAATACTGTCATTAACATTTGTTATCACATAATTAGATTGGATATTGGACATCTCAGAGCCAATTTAAATGAAGAAAAAAATACAGTATCTCAAGGAAATAATATGAGAACAAAACACTGTAAGAAGTGCCTGAATAATGATATAGTTTCAGAGAGAATGAGATATTTTATCATCTGGCCTATTAGCAATTGAAATGGCGGTAATCAAATCAACCTGGCCCCCGCCTCCCCCATCTTTTACGTATTAGTTACTTGTTAAATCCTCTACCTTCTCAAACTGGAGCAGTTATCTAAGCAATGACATTTTTAGTGATGGGAGAAAATCACAATAACTGCGGGTAATTGTTAGGAAGAATCAACACAGCTCTGAACTTTATAGGTCATGATATCTCTGTACCTTGTGGGTATAGCTGCATTTTGAAATAGATAACTGTGTCTCCCTTAGCATCTTTCTTTTGCCGATTTTTTCCTGTGTGTAAGTTTACAAAAGGTCAGATGCCAGTATGATCTAGAATAAGAGCTTTTGTGGCTGACTTTGAAAGGTTACTTTAGAAAAAATCTCATGAAGCAGCAGTATCCCAAAGTGCTATGGGGAATGTGGCTAAAATCTTATTACTTCCTAATAGAGTTTCTAACACATTAGAAGTACAGTGTTGGATTCTCGACTTTGAAAGGGCTTTGCTCCTATTTGCTAAATAGAAAAGAAGAGCCATCTCAAGGTCATAGTTGCACTTCTGAGGTCATGTCTGTGGGACACCAAAACAACGTGAAAATTAATCCTATCATAATAGCAAAGTCTGACAGACCTATTTACTGACTTATTAGAATACTAATTGGAATGCAGAATATTCGTAGTAGTGAAGGAAATGTCACAGGCCTCATTTCTCTATTCACTATGATACCATACTGCATTGAGCTTTCCAAAATCCAGAAAATTTTTTTTGGCTATTTGTCCCAAGGAACTAGAAATACTCTAGAGTGTATTTTCAGGAAGTAAAGTTCAGAGTCCTCCTAGAATTAAGTTAAGAAAATCTTTATAATATATATTTTTTAATGTAGTTGACAGACTAAACTGAGTGGGAAATTGGTGACTAGAATGAACCAACTCCAGATATTTCAGCTGTGAATGACCTGTGATAATAATAGGAGAAGCAATGTGAACATTACTTGTTTGAACGTGACCTAATGACACTTACTATTTCACTTTTAATAAAGGAATATATATTGAGTAAAGCATAGTAGTCTTATTTCTGAGACATGGTCATATTTTAAATCGTCATGCTGGAGATTTGCTATAATTGCTGCTGCTCTTTAGTTTGTCCTTTTTTTTTTTTGTGAGGAAAATTATCCCTGAGCTAGCATCTGTTGCCAATCTTCCTATTTCTTTGCTTGAGGAAGATTCATCCTGAGCTAACATCTGTGCCAACCTTCTATTTTTTGCATGTGTGTCACCACCAGAACATGACCAACAAGTGGTGTAGGTCTGTGCCCAGGATCTGAACCCGCAAACTGGGGCCACCAAAGCGGAGCACACTGAACCTTAACTGCTATGCCGTGGAGCCAGCCTACAGTTTGTTCTCTTTCTTTTCTTTTAAATTATTTTTAATTAATTAATTATTTATTTATTTTTGAGGAAGATTAGCCCTGGGTTAACATCTGCTGCCAATCCTCCTCTTTTTGCTGAGGAAGACTGGCCCTAAGCTAACATCGGTGCCCATCTTCTTCTATTTTATACATGTGACGCCTGCCACAGCATGGCTTGATAAGTGGTGAGTATGTCCGTGCCCGGGATCCGAACCTGCTAACCCCGGGCTACTGAAGCAGAGCATGCAAAATTAACCCTACCCCACTGGGCCAGCCCTCCTAGTTTGTTCTTTGTTTAACATGGGAGAAAGATCTGGCCTGGAGATAAACTGGGAACTGGGTTGTGTACCCAGTGGTGTGTTTACTTCTAGGATATGAAAATAAAATTGAGATACATTTATAAAATTAGGTGTTTTGAGTTGATAATGTTGGAGAGACAAAGAGAGAGAGATTTCTGGCAGACATACACATGTAAAACTGTTCAGTCAGGAGAATTTCGTATAGGAAGTTATATGTGCTGGATTCTTTCCTCTTTCCTCTCACTATATCTTCATTGGGGAAACACTGAACGTACATCTAAAAAACAAGTATTGTTTTTTGATCATTGTAGTAAAAAACACTTGTAAAAGGGCTGTTACACTTTGCAGTGTAGGAGTTATCATTCAGGTATTGGTATATCCGCAAATCTCACATTTCTATATATATCTATTTACTTTAGTATCCAAATTACAATAAGCCTAGCTCTAAAAATCAATTACCAACTTTTTTTAAACTAAATTTTCCCTGCAAGGCATTTCTGAGAATCCTTGCTTGCATGCTATTGGCAGACTCATAACATCTATCCGGGTGTTTGGTGTTCCCTCTGCCTGTAAGTTTCACTTCATTGCTGCCTCAATGCATTGGGGGTCAATGCACACATTTTCGTAGATCTGCAGATTGTCCTGCTTTGCCCCATACCAAGTTTTTGCCAAAATTGGACTCAGTCACTTCTGTCACTGATCAGGACTTAGCCTGAACCTGACTGCAATTTTTACCAAAACTTCTCTGGAGGCCCTAAGAAATAAGCAAAGTATAATACAGAAAATGACTTCCCTGGTAAGGAAGGTGATTTCTTTCCAGGCCCAAAGGTCCAAGACAAATATGAGAATCCCTGGAAGTTTTCATATGTTCAGGTTCTGCTCAGTTACAATCCGTCAACGTTTTTTGGTTTTGTCTTCACTCTGAGGCATCCGGTCACCAAATTCTTCATTTTTGTGTCTTGATTCCCAAAGCTTCAATAAGAAAGAGATCCTTTTATCATTATTTAAAGACCTTCTTTGTGTCTAGTGACAGCTTTTGACTTAGTCTGTTTTGTCTGATATAAGCAGAGCTACTCCTGCTCTCTTGTTCACCATTTGCATGAATTAATGAATTATCTTTACCCATCTCTTCACTTCCAGCCTATGTGTGTCCTTATATCTAAAATGAGGATCTTGTGTTCTGTTTTGCTTGTGGATAGGGTTTCAAAAGTGCATGCATATTTTCAAACTTATCAAATTATGTACATTAAATATGTCCAGTTTTTCTTTCATGTCAGTTATACCGCAATAAACTGTTTTAAAAATAATGGAGGAGAGTATCCTCTTTTCTCAAATTCAAAGCTTGTTTATTACTCTAAGTGTGGGTGTCAGCACAAATATCCGTTTATTTCTATGCCACACCCTTTCTGCTATCTGCTGAGAGTTATCGGACCCCCATGCCTAGGAGACAATAGCATAGCGTTGAACACAGTCTGAAATAATTAATCATAAATGACACCATACAAGAGCCACTGGAAATCTAATCGAACTGCATGGTGAAACGATAAAACTATGTTCTAACTGTTCGAAAGACAAAAGTACACAGAAGCATATGTGTTCAGATACATGGGGGCTTTATAGCTTTTGTTTTGTGTATGTGTACACGTGGATGTTCACTAACACATCCAGGAGTAAGTGAATTATTTCACATTTGCATAAATGTAGTACCATTCTGCTGATTCTCCATAAAATTGATGAAGGTTCCAAGTTGAATTCATGCTTTCTCTGCTAGAATAAGAAACAAAGTGTTGTGGACTAATTTTTGTCCTCACCAAATTCATATGTCGAAACCCTAACCCTGTAGTACCTTAGAATGTGACTATATTTGGAGACAGAGTCTTTAAGGACGTAAATAAGTTAAAATGGGGTTCTTAAAGTGGACCCTAATCTAGTATGTCTGGTGTCATTGTAAGAAGAGATTAGGATACAGGCAGGGACAGACAGCAGACATGTGCACATACAGACAATCACGGGAGGAGACGGCGAGAAGATGGCCATCCCTAAGCCAAGGACAGAGGGCTCAAAAGAAACCAATCCTGCTGACACCTTGATCTCAGTCTTCTGGGCTCCAGAACTAGAAGAAAAATTATTCCTGTTGCTTAAACCCCCTAATCTGTGGTATTTGGTTAAGAAATTCCTAGCTAATTAATTCATGGTGTTTAATAGATTTTTTAATTGCACGAGTCTCATGAAATAAGAATAATAATGCTAATGTTAACACTATTCTGTTTCCAGCTTGTACCTTGTTGCCCTATGTACAAATAATGATATTAAGGGATATACAAAAGAGTTATTCTCTAAATTAGAGAAAAATTAATACCATTATCTTTGACTCACGTACTTTAAATATCTGAATGACTATTTACACAAAATTTTTTCCTATAGGTTTGCTAGAAACTTGAAACCCAGAAAGGTTTGCCCATTTGCTTTCTAAACATTTTTAAATTGAACTGGCATCCTGGAGTTCAGAGTGATACTTTAGTCACGACATAATTAATTTCTCACTTGATTTCTATGAAACTGGCAAGGATGATTTCAATTTTCCATTATATAAATTTTTATAATTTTAAATAAATAAGTAAATAAAACTACCAAAGTCAAAGCTGAGAAAAATATCTACACAACCAAGTCTTTGAGATACTCTAGTCAACCTGATTGTAACTCATAGAGTGAGCGCCTTCTATTTTAAATATGCACAATACATAATTTTTGAAAGAAAATAATAGCATTTTTGAGCGCTTGCTGTGTATAAGGTCTGATGTTAGCCCATTTGCAAACATCATTGTATTTAAACATCACAACAAACATGTGCCATAGATAGAGGTCTCCCAAATTATAGACGTGGCAAAACAGGTGCAGACCATTAAATTATTTTCCCAAGATTCTGTAACTAGTAATCAACAAAACCAATATCAGGAGCTGCCAAATTCTAAACCTATGTTTTGAACTAGTGCATGATTATTTTTTCAGAAATATTTGCCAAAGGTAATTCCCAGACGATAAATTCTAGATATATTGTATACATGGAAATATTTACATATATACATATTATGAATATTTGTATGTATGTATAATGCATATGTAAGAACGCATATATACACATAATCAAATATATGTGTGTATGCATGTATATGCATACACATGTGTACATATGTGTGTTTTATGTGTACTTATACATACATTAATGGGCTCGTTTCTCTATGTAAGCATGATATTTATTTTGAGACTTGAAATATGTTCAGAAGAAAAGCATTCGAGAAAATAAAAAAAATAATCAAAAGTCAGTTCAAGTGTTTTACTTGTCTTTTACTTGCATTTCTTGAAGTACCTTAGAGGATACTTCATTAAAAAATGCAACACTGGGTCCGGCCATGTGGCCGAGTGGTTAAGTTCGCGTGCTCCACTTTGCCGGCCCAGGGTTTAGCCAGTTTGGATCCTGGGCGCGGACCTAGCACCTCTCATCAAGCCATGTTGAGGCAGTGTCCCACATAGCAGAACTAGAAGGACCTACGACTAGAATATACAACTGTGTACCAGGGGACTTTGGGGAAAAGAAGACAAACAAAGAAAAAAAGAAGATTGGCAGCAGAAGTTAGCTCAGGGCCAATCTTAAAAAAAAAGAAAAATGAAACATTATATAAATCTTTCTCCACTCTCCAAATTAGTAGAACCTTAAATTACTCTTAAGATCTTTCTAGATAGCCCAGGAAATAGTGGACTTTACCACTTGAACCGATTAAAAGGGAAAGAAATGATCAATTCAATTGACGTAGAAAAGTTTTGATAAAATTCCATGCAGATTTAAATGTAAAAATTCCTAGATTACAAGAAATAAAAGAAAATATTTGTAACTTGACAAATGGCATCCACAAAAACCTGCACTGTTTTGGAAGTGAAATGATAGAGGTATTCCCATTAAGTTAAAGAATAAACCTACCTAACATCACTATTACTTTCAGCATTGTCTGGGAGATCCTAGTACCCCAAATTAAAAGGAATTAGCAAGATCTGATAGCCCATTCATATATTAGATTTTGTTGATCGGAGTTATCATGAATACATAAAAGTAATGTGTTTATCTGAAGTACCCTTTTATTTGTGGTCAGAAAATCAACAAATCACATAGGTGCTTACAAGTGCTAAACTGGATGCCAAGGAGCAAAGCTGGGACATAAATCTAGTAGAACAAAATGCCAACATTCGTTATTGGATATCATGTAATATAAAAGTACTGACTCCCTGCCATTTGATTTTACTCCGTGCACCAGCATGTCGTCAGCAAAGAATTGAGGGCACACAGTCACTTTGGATGCTGTACCCAGAGAAACTGTGAGCCAATTGCTCTGACCCAGATGAGATTTGAGGATAGGAGGAAAGTTTATTTGGGAGACACAGAGCTGGATAAAATGGAAGAAGGAATAAAAATACGTCTGCAGAAGGAAGCAGTAGGATCTTCATTCTGGGATTACAGAATCTATCGGTAACTAATGACTTGTTTGGGACATTAGCATGCTATATCAGCTTTGAGCCAGCTGTGAAATAATTTGGGTTTTCGAAGGAATGCTGTCCCATCATCCTGAGGGGGAATCATGAGGACTCTGAGTCCTTAGAGAAGCAAGGAAGATTAAAAATCATTAGGATAATACGCTTTTAGTTCAAGAATGTAGACATAATTCTAAATTTATTAACGCAGCCCAACACATTAGAAATGAAATTGTAGGGGCCGATCCTGTGGCCGAGTTGTTAAGTTCTCACGCTCCGCTCCGGCGGCCCAGGGTTTTGCTGGTTCTGATCCTGGGTGCGGACATGGCACTGCTCGTCAGGCCACAATGAGGCAGCATCCCACATGCCATGACTAGAAGGACCTGCAACTAAGATACACAACTATGTACCAGGGGGGATTTGGGGGGATACAGCAGAAAAAAAAAAAAAATAAAAGATTGGCAACAGTTGTCAGCTCTGGTGCCAATCTTTAAAAAAAAGGAAGAAAAAGAAATGAAATCTGTTCAAGATGCTTAATTATTGAGAGGTGTTCAGATAAGAAGTATGTCAGACCATTAGAAATGGTATATGTAGATTTTTATGTTTGTTAGTAAGAATCTTGTCACACACTTGTCGTGATGGACCACTTTATTTAGTGTTTTTAGTAATTCCTTATGAGGATTAGAAAGTCTTCATTTTGAATGGGGGGGGGTTAAATAAAAGAAAAAACACTTGCTTCTTTAATGATGGATTTCCCATTTAGCCATACATAAATCAAAAGTGAATCTTTGAAAGTAGGCTATTAGTAGAAGTACTTCACTTTGGAAAGATTATAATATTCATACGGTTAAAGTTAAAAAGATTCAAAGAATTTCACACATTGAAAATTTGTAGAAATCTAATGATATTTTCAGGAAGACTGGACCTTAAAGAGAAAAATACAAATAAATCAATATGTTGCCTGGTTCATACTTATAATGCCGTCAGTTGTACATCCCTGATCTCCACAAATCTTTTTGGCTAAAGGATAAAGAAACATAAGGAATTATATCACCATGTACCTTAGTTTTCTGGGACTGCCATAACAAAGTACCATCAAGTGAATGGCTTAAGCAACAGAAAGTTACTGTCTCATGGTTCTGGAGACTAGAAATATGAGATCAAGGTGTCAGCAAGTTTGGTTCCTTCTGATGTCTGTGAGGAAAAGATTGTTCCATGCCTCTCCCCTATCTTCTAATGGTTTCCTGTAATCTTTGGTGTTCCTTGGCTTGCAGAGGCATTGCTGTCATCTCTGCCTTCATCTTCACATTGCATTCTCACTATGTACATGTCTGTCTCCAAATTTCTCTTTTTTAAAGATACCAGTCATGTTGCATTAGAGCCCACACTATGACCTCATCTTATTGGATTACCTCTATAAAGACCCTATCTCTAACTGATGTCGCATTCTGGGGTATAGGGTGTCAGGACGGCAACATATGAATTTTTGGAGGACATAATTCAACCCATGACATCTACTGTGCTCCTAAACTAGCAATAAATATCATGTTGTCTGATTACAAGGGATGGGGAGGAACAACACAGCAAAAGAGATGGGAACAACACTATGTCAGTCAAGTATAGTTCCAGGATGAAAAGATGGTGACAAGTTTTTAAAGGATTTAGATATCATGGGATGTCATAGCTCAGCTAATAATTGAAAAAGAAACTGTATTTTTTTTATAAAGTGAAATCCAAGTAAAGTCCCAGGGAATTTATGGTTCTACCTTGTGGGTTGCTGATGGGATAAACATCACTCAGGCCTGGAACCCATATTACAGTTAACAATTGTACTTCAAATAAATCTCTCACTTTCCCTTGGGAGAAAATGCAAAAAGATTGTTTGGGAAGGGGGGCATGTGAGACCAAAGAACTTTTGTGGAATCTGGCAAGTTAGAGTCAGGACACTCATAGTACCAACATGGGAATAAATAAGAATCCATTTTACAGATCTTCCTCTTGAAGAAGATAGCTTGGGGATGAGAAATAAATCATTACTTCTTTATTCAATCATTAACGGATTGAGCATTCCAGTCTGAAGAGCTAGTGCAAACTCCCTGTTGGTGTCACTGAAGAGTCTCCCCAAATCCATGTTGACATGTGATGGACTGAGTGTGCCTACCAAGGGCCCTCTCCACATAGGCAGATACCAGATGGTGCTCAACACCTAGTAATGCCTGTGTTTGTCCATCAGAGGAAGGAGAGAGACATTGCATGGACATCCACAAAAGTGCTTTCAGCCCAGAAATTCAGTTTCTATACAAAGGAAAATAATGCCTCTACGTGCTGTAATTATTTTAAACTTCTAAGATTTGTGATGTTATTGAGAGATCTTTGCTCATATTTAGTCTTCTAATTCCCACTCTGTCAATTATATATTTGGTATGAGTCAAAAGGAGCAAATTTGAAGGCTCCTTCACATTTAAGTAAATTCCAAGGATAAATGATCATTTGCAGTCAGATCAAGAAAAATATATAACTGAGTAAAAGGCTACTTATTAAAGATTGACCACTGATCCTGTTGGGAGAGTGCTAAAATTTAAATTCCACTAATCCTGCCTCTTATTTCCGGTTAGAATAAACAGCAATGGGAAATTTACAGGGAAGCTCTGAATTTCTTGGAACAGGGATTTTCTGGTGAAGTTCTGTTTCCCTGGAGAAAATAGTCACAGGAAATGCTCTTTTGTTAGAGACAGAGACTAGTTTTGGATCTTTTCAATTATAGAAGTACTTCCTGGGTATTTTATAGATGTTTCTTTTCAAACAAAACATTTTCTATGATGATATTTCTTAAAAAGTATAACTTCTACTAATATAAAGTAGACAACAATTTTGCCTAGCAGGACCTTGGTCTTAACTAAAAAAGCTGATAGGGACCCTGGGGCAATGTATGTGACAGGCTGTAGGAAAGGCTCTTGCCTCCAGGCAGAGACAAAAGTCTCCTAAGTATCTGGCTGGTGTCAGTTTAAGTGCTCTGCATGATTGCTTTCGTTTTGTCCTTGTGGTGGCAATGGTGGTGACAGTTGCTAGGGAGAAGGTGTCAAACTAAGCACAATTCTTCCACCATATGCTGCCCCACTTCTCTAACCCCAGATAGTTCTAGATGTGAGACTTCCTAGAGGAGTGATTTCTCTGCCAGCCATCAGTTTCCATATTGACTTTCCCTTTCAGCACTAGCATGTCTGTCTCTTCAAGTGATTAATAGAGTTCTAGACTTTTAATTCCCTCACCAGTGTATAGCACAGAAGCATGTGACATAGTTTTAATAGAAAAATGAACAAACGTTAAACTCATTTACACTAAAGTGTTACCCCCTCCACATAGAGTTACTGAAAATGTTACTTTTTTTTTTTAAAGATTTTAGTTTTCCTTTTTCTCTACAAAGCCCCCAGTACATCGTTGTGTATTTTTAGTTCTGGGTCCTTCTAGTTGTGGCATGTGCGACACCGCCAGAGCATGGCTTGATGAGCAGTGCCATGTCCGCGCCCAGGATCCGAACCAGCAAAACCCTCGGCCGTGGAAGTGGAGCGCGGGAACTTAACCACTTGGCCATGGGGCTGGCCCCCAAAATCTTACTTTTTTTTTTTAAAGATTTCATTTTTTTTCTTTTTTCTCCCCAAAGACCCCTGGTTCATAGTTGTATATTATTCGTTGTGGGTCCTTCTAGTTGTGGCATGTGGGACGCTGCCTCAGCATGGTTTGATGAGCAGTGCCATGTCCATGCCCAGGATTCGAACCAAGGAAACACTAGGCCGCCTGCAGTGGAGCGTGCGAACTTAACCACTATGCCACAGGGCCAGCCCTCCAAAATCTTACTTTTGAGAGATGAGACAATGTGAAAGGAATTTGTTTTCCCTTAGGAATTATCCAAAAATGGAACAAATGTAGGTAGTAGAGCACTATTAAATTCATAAAAACTGAGGCAAACATTTCTCAGTCCTTCACTTCTTCTCCTTTCTGAATGCTTTTGAAATTTCTTCTCACCACCTGCCCTAACAGCCCAAGGCTTCATAATCCAGCCTCAAATCTGTCCATCACAGAAGTTCCTAACTGGTCTTTCTGGAAAGACTCTTGGGCTCATAAACTTAGTTGTTTTATTTATTATTATTATTACCTGTTAGCTTTTTGTTTTATTTCATGATTTTTGAGTCCCTGAGTAATACAGTTAGCTAGGTAATATTTCCCTTATTTTAGAAAGAAGATAATTGAAGTCTAGAAAGTTTATGAAATGCATATAATCTAACTCAAAGTTTACAACAAAGTATTAGAAATTGATTTTCTTACTTCAAAGTTTAAATGCTTTCCACAAATCCTTCTCTATTTTATATAATTTCTACTGTTATTTATGAAATTTCTGATAAGCAAGTATTTCACAGAAATAAACACACTTTATAGATTCATGTTATTATAATTTCAATTGTACATCTGAACTCTGAAATCAGTTATTTTTATTGAATTATAAAAGTGTCTTTTGGTATAAATAATGCAAAGTAAATATAATACTGCTGGTAATAGTTTTCTGTTAAGTATAGAGTTTTTGTCAATCATTGTTAAATTCTTCCTTCATTTATTGTGAAGGAGTTATCATGTGAAACTGGAATTTGCCAGTTATTATCACTTTTAAACATATTTTTGGAAATGAAAATCATAAGAAGTTTTTTCTCTTTTTAATTCATCGCAAGATGTTGAAGCTGGAATGACTGAAAAAAATTTGTTTATTTATTTATTCATTTAGTCAATCACTCAAAATATTTCTAAAAGTTTTTGAAATAGGCATCAGTTTTCCTTCCATGATGATCACAGCTTGTGGGCAAGACTCATCATTTCTCTTGGAGTTAATTGGATTGCCCTCTTTGTTCTTGTCTCAAAATGTTAACTCTGTCTTAAAACTTTAGAGGAAAATCTGTTCAAATGCTAGCAGCTAGCTTGCAGTCAAATCAATCAGCCACTGGCATTTTGTGGCCGCTGATAATTCACCCTATCCCTCTGTTTGATGCATTTTCACCTAGATCAGTGGTTCTCAATCTTGGCTGCACATTTGTATCATCAGGGTAGTAAGAGAAAGAGAGAGAGAGAGAAAGATGGAGATGCAGAGACTAAGAGAACAAATCTCTGAGTATGAAGCCAAGTATCTGTATTCTTAAAAATTTTGCCAGGTTACTGTGAGGTTATAGTTGAGAACCACTGGTGTGTGGCTAGAACAATGTTGGTCGATTGAAATAGATATTCTATAATTGTATGTCACCCAGCACACTGGCATGGCCACATACTTCCTGGTTATCATTTATAGCTGTTAGTGACTGTTTGTATTTCCCTAATACAGACATCATGAGAATAATTGAAATTGTTTGTGAAGTTACAATAAGAGCATTTCGTTAAAATTACAAACCATAGCCTGGCTACAATCATCAAGATAATGACTAAAAAAGAGAAAATAAAAACAAATTGTGGTTTGATCCTGTAATTGTCTCTGTAATAACAAAGAGTCGATTCTGCACATATACAATATAAGGCAACAGAAAATGAGAATGTAAGGCAGGCAGTTTTTGAGTGAGGTAGTTTTTAAGGAATAATACAATCTGTCTGTAGATATTACACTACTTTGGGCGAATAAATAGCCTACAAATAATCCTATTCCCAAACCATATTGCCAAGCACCTTTTGACCTTTATATTAGCTCTAAAGTGAATAGTAAATTGGATTACACGGCTGGGCATATTTATAGTAGCATTTGATTTTAACTACACAGAATGCACCTGTTTACTCAGACATAATTTTAATATCAGAGTATCTGTGGAAGGCTTAATACAAATCCTTTTAAAAACTCTACTGACAGATAGAATTTCCCAGTAGAAAAGTTAGTTCAAAAATAACAGGTCAGCAGAGCAGTAAGTACATCACTCTGCCTGAATTGGAAAGGAGAGAAAAATTCTGAATTATTCATAGGAGGATTAAAAAAATTCTCCAAAAAATTTGCTAAACATAACAAAGTGGTAGATTTTCATTTAATTATCAAAACATTAAGGAAGCTACAAATCCTGATTCTGTCTTTTAGATTGATATGGTACAGTAGGTTAAAATATTAAATCATCATAATATATATGGCTCCTAAGTGACCACTACGAAGAGATAAATAAGGGATGAGAAGATTTACATATTAAATTACTCTTAAATAGATGATAATAAAGTCCAACAAATTTAAGTTACTTTTTGCCTTTTGATATTTCAAAAAACTTTTAACTTCTCTAGCATTTGAGTTCTTTCACAAAGTTGTCATGGCTCTCCATCTGCTTGTTGTGATGGCTTTATTGTAACATGAGGAATGTGATTTCTCCAAATCTTACATGATTATAGTAGTCTTTCATAATAAGTCTAAAGAATAAATTTTAATATTTATATTATGATCAATCTTTTAATTGCTCTGTGCTCTCAAATGTAGAGAAAAGGCCAATTAATGCAGTCACATATCTAATACCATATGTCTAATTGATCCCTCCCCCATCCCTTATGAGAGAAATCTATATGATAAATTTTAAAGACTTATGGAAATGTAAATGCTTTATTCGAGCAAAACAAAAGGAAAATAGTTAACAGAAGTTAGTGAAGAAGGAATTGAGAGAGGCCAAAAAAGGTGAGCTACCTACCTGGTCTTGGTCACGTTATATACCGTTTTTTCTTGAATTGTTTGAATGAGGTAGTAATATCTCTAGCCTGAGGAACTCATTTGTGAGTCAACGCTGAATGAAGCCGGCTGAATGATTTGCTCATGGTCATAATTTTAGGAAATGGCAAGTTTGGAATTATGTCCCAATTTTTTGCTCTCTTTTGGTTAAAATCCTTCTGTTGCCTTATTTAAGTGAACTTCAAAGTTTAGCCATATGTAATGTTTACGATCGTTGGAGTGAATTAGATTTAATGTAGAAAATTATTTAACGCTCAGGAATAGGAATTATGACATATTTCGTATAGAAGTTTTCTATTTTGGGTCGCTGAGTATGCTCTTAGAAATTCCCTAGGGTTGCTCATGGCAAAGGTATGCACCCTCCCCATCACTGCTGCTGAGCTTCCTGTTTAATAGTTGCCACAACTGTATATACCGTGTGGGCTGCCATGTTAACATCCATACCCAATTTTCCTAACCATAATTAAATAGTTGATTCTGATTTTCCTCTGTTAGAAAAATGTAATATTTTAAAAAATCATTATTGAGAAAGATATTACAAATCTCTAATTAATATTACTGACATTTCATGTTGCAGTAGGCAGAAGTATGGCCCCCTGAAAATGTCTGTGTCAATATCCATAGAACCTATGAATATGATACCTTACATATCCAAAGGGACTTTGCAGATGTAACTGAGGATCTTGAGAGGGGAGATTATCCTGGATTGTTCAAGGGGACCCAGTCTAATCCCATGTGTCCTTAAAAGCAGAGAATTTTTCCAGGCTGTGGTCAGAAAGGGAGATGTGGCTATGGAAGAATGGTCAGAAGGACGCAACTTCATTGGCTTTGATGGAGGAAGGGGCCAAGAGCTAAGGAATGCAGGTGGCTTCCAGTAGCTGCAAAACACAAGGAAGTAAATTCTCCTTAGCACTTCCATTTTAGCCCAATGAGACTCATGTGTGACTTCTAACCTACGGGAATGTAAGATTCATTATTTATATGCATATAATCTAATATATATAATATGTTATTTTGAGGTCACATGTTTTTGGTAATATACTACAGTAGCAATTATAAAAATAATTTTATAATAAAAAAATATTTAGGAACTTGAGCAGAGACTTGCAATTCTTTCAAGAGGAATGAGATATGTTTTTACCAAGAAACTCATTTTAATATCCTCATTTTAATTTTAATGTCCTCATTTTCCCCAAATTATACAAAAAACATAGAGATTTGTTATATGCAAATAAGTGACTGAAATAACATGACAAAATTATAATGACCTCTAAAAATTATGACAAGCTGCAAACAAGAATACTCATTAAAGAGGTTGTACAATTAATTTTGTAAAAATGTTCCAAACACAATTTGGCAGCAGAAAGATGTGAGGATTCCAAGGACAATTTATAGTCTTCATTTAAACTTGTATTCTTTCCAATTATAGCCCAGTAATGAAATTTTAAAAATTTAACTTTTGAATATCTTTTTTTTCTATTTTATTAGTTAATTCTTTGTCTTCAAATATAACACAGAAATTTGGTGACTTCCTAGATATTGTGATAAGTAAAAATATTGGGATTTGTCTCTGTACTTTTCCATGTAAACAACCGAGAGAATGCAGATATATAAAAAATTATATAATTGAAATATTAAAAATTTGGAGTCAAAGAAAAAAATTAAACAATAAAACACAAGTATCAGCATAGAAAAAGTGCCAGAATTCTCTAAGAAGCAACATTAGTAAGTACATAAAGCCTTCTAAACAAAAGACCACTATTGCAAATGAAAATACATATAGGAGGTTAAGTCATTACCTTTCGATAGAAAAGCTAATATGAATTAAGAAAAAAAAAAGAGCAGAAACAGAGGACAAAGTTCATTAGGTAGCCCCACCCTCACACTTGTGTTGATTACTTGGACTGGAACGATGGAACCCACCACAGATGAGAGAAGACCATAAGCAAGGAACCTGCACAGTGTAGACTCAAACAAAACCTACTATAGATTCCTAGTGTTGCACTAACTTGGTAGTAGGTGAAAAGGACAGAATAAGTGTCCAACAGAATTCTTACCACCTCTAAATTTTTCTTTCACTTTTTGTTTAAAATGCTTAGGGCATTTCCACATTGCCTCTGCAAAGGAATTGCCCTGACGTTGCATACCTGGATGAACTTCCTTAAATTATGTAGAAGTATAAAACATATTTATATATATACTTTCCATATATAGGATTATAATTTGCCAAACTGCCCTGTGCTTGAAGATTTGAAATGGAGATTCAATCAGCATCTGACTGATTATCAGGGAGCTGAAGATACATCCAGTTGTTCACCAATCTTGGGCTCCCTAAATTGTACAAGGAGGCAGTGTTGGTTAGCCATGAAGAGCTGCTTGCTCTCTCAAATCAGACAGCCCAGATTCAAAACTCAATTCTACTACTTACTAAATATGTGACCTTGGGCAAATGTCTCTATTGTCTAAATTTCAGATAGCTCTGAAAAAAACAGAGTACGCTAATAATATTTACCTGCTAAAATCACTGAGGATTTAGTAAAATAATCCCTGACAGATGAAAGACTGACAATAAATGTTAGCTGAGAGAAACAAAATGAAATCTGTGGTAGCAGAGAAGAAAAAACGAAACAAAACAAGGAAAACAACACATTCTTTATATTGAGAGCAGGGAAACAAAGAAAGGATAGGAATTTCAGAAAAAATGCTACCATTTCTGCTGCCTGAAAAAAAATTCAACAGTATGAAATAGAAAGAGTTGAAGGGGCTATTTTCCACTTGAATTTGACAATACAGTGGCTCTTCTTACCAAAGCAACAGAATAAAAACCCATCCTTCACCTCGGCTCCTGGAGAAATTGCTGATGTCTCAGCTAGAGTTCAAAGAGCAGTGATTCAGGTTTTAGAGAAAGCTGCCCAGTGAACTGAACAGGCAAAACACTTGTCATGTTTATCAAACTAAACCAGCAGCCAATGTGTGGCAGAGTGTATTCTAGGAAAGAAAACCCTTTCCAAAGTTGCAGGGTAAAGACTCTGCAAGTGTCCAAAGGGGCTTAAAATAAGAAGCAACATATATGTCACTGATCATAAAACAATGGCTGTGGGGAAGAAAATACAAGGTGCCCAGGAAGGAAGAAAACCAAGCTGGACTGAGACAGACCATTGACTTAGCCACATTGACAAAGTGTCCCTATTCTAGTTTGAATTTTAAAATACAGTTATAGTTGCATACATGCATTCTTAAATTATTTTATATTAAACACATGCTTTTAATTACAATGTCTAAATCCCACTATTCTCAAAAATACCTTTCTACCCTCTTTGAAATCTTAAAATGTAGGACTTCCTCCAGGTAATTCTTACATGGTTTAGATGGATCTTACTGGATTATTAGTAACAAAAATTCAGTGCCTGTATCTCAATTATAACTCTAGTTAAACTATTGAATAGAATTTCACATTTATAGAGCAAAATATGAATGAATTTGGAAAGAACACGTGCTTGAGAGTGAGATACCTGCCTTTGATTCATGCTTTTGTGTTTCTCATCTTTATAACCCTGGGGCATTTACTTAATTTCTTTACATTTCAATTTCCTCAAATGTATAAAATATGATTAATAAAATGTACCACGGGAGTTTATTATCAGTATAAAATTGGATAATGCATGTAAAACGCTGAACACAGCATATAGTATAGAAAAAATGTTCATCGAGTTACTGTAGCTGTCATCATTGATGCTACCATTTCAATTAATAGTTCTCCTAAGATGAGATAACATTACTTGTCATAAAATTATTTATTTTTAAAGGATAGATTTTTCAATGAAGAAAAACCTTTTCCATATAATATATAAATGAGTTACTTCAGATGTTTAAAATAGTATAGTTCACAAGAAACTTTTTGGCTCCTGACAATTTTAACTGAGTAAGAGAGTGGATTGAAAGTTTATTTGTTTAAAAAAGATACAAAAATAGATTCAAAAGTTTCGTGAACACTCAACTATGTATACTATAAACGTTTTTCAGAACTTATTAGTTAAAACTGATCCTCAAGCCCACGAAGGCAAGAATGTAAAAACAGCTTTTCCTCTGTTATAAATTCTCCTGAAATGCTTAGTGTAGCATCCCTTAATTTTTCACATATTAGAGTAGAAGGTGATTTCTCTGTCTAAATACTAGTTTTGTTTTTTTTTTGATAAAGAAAGAAGCAGCTTTAGAAAGTGTTCTAGAACATTCAAATAATATAATGTTTTCTATATTTTGTTTTCTTCTCATTTCTCCTCAAAATCCTGTGACAACAAGTATGATTGCTTTTTTTTTAATCCCAGGAAATATAAATTTGCCAAGCACAAAGGGCACAAAGTCTCCCTTCAATATTTCTTCCTGATGCTGAGTACAAAATTGGTTTCAGAAAGAAAATTGCTGACATTAAGCAAGCATCTGACTTGGCAACTGATTGCAACATATTTCTATATGATACTGTGAGATGTACTGGGAAAAGGACTTTTCAGACCCTTAGAGACTATTGCTCTATTCCCAGGGAAATTGGAAAAATTAAAAAGTTATAGCTGAGCTCTAGTTCTTGACTTAAAGGATGCAGGAATAGAGGAACAACTTTCTGAGCTTCTCTACTCTTCAATAAACGCAGTGACATTATCTCTTTGCATCATTTCCTCAGTTAAGGAAGGTCTTAAAATAGCATACTTCAACTCTTATAGATATGAGACAGTTGATCACATTGCAAAGTGTTTTCTATACATAAATATTTTAAGTGTAAAGTGTTTAACCACCAAAATAATGCTTCGTGTTATTTCTATCTACTTTAATTTTTCAATTATACTTAGGATAAATAACAGTTTATACTCCATTACTGATATTTTCTAATATAATTAGGCTCGTGATAATATTTCCTTTTAAATGACATAATGATAATGTGTTAGGTTATTTGGGGTTGAAAGGCTTGGAGACATGCATGTGTCACATGAATCAGTAAAGACTTTACTATTGTAAGTATGATAGAAAGTAGAGAACAGCAACAGTCCCATAGATAAGCCCAGTGAAAGCAAACCACCACTAAGGATATTGGAGCTTTTGGTACTCAAAGCAATTCACATAATTGAAGTTGGATTGATGGTGTCCATGGAGATTTTCATTTTTCCTACATTTTTAATTTTTCCATTTACTTTCTTTTCATCAAGACCTATTCTTGTTTAATAAAATTAACGGCCTTTTGGAAGTGGGTCATTTGTCCATCATAAGACTTCCTCAAGTTAGTTCCCTGACATTATCACGTCTTGGCTATTCCCAGTTCGCTTCTAGAACACGGTCATCACAATCTAACTTCTCTCTCTTCTCCATAACCCTCCTCATATAATTCACGTGATCGTTTTACTCAAGGCTTCAACTTATATACAGCTTCCCCTCCTTATGTTTTAGCTTAATAGATTATCTAATTCATCTTTCAGCTTCTGTTCCTACTACAAACTTTTACTTCTCTCCTATATCTTACATCCAAATTACCCAGAGTTCATTAAGTTATTCAACAAGTCACAACTTTTTACCAAGCATTGTTATAGGGCAAAAAGTTATAGCCCTGTACATTGCAAAGTCCTCACTTCACTGTATTTGCAATCGGAGCTCTGATTAGTTCACAAAAAACTATCATTCCTGGGGGCCAGCCAGCCCTGTGAGTGAGCAGTTAAGTTTATGTGCTCTGCTTCGGCGGCCTGGAGTTCTCTGGTTCAGATCCTGGGCACAGACCTACACACCGCTCATTAAGACATGCTGTGGTGGCATCCCATATAGAAGAACTAGAATGACTTACAACTAGGATATATGACTACGTACTGGGGCATTGGGGAGGGAAAAAAAAGAAAAAGAGGAAGATTGGCAATAGATGTTAGCTCAGGGCCAATCTTCCTTACCAAAAAGAACCGTATGCTGAATTCCAGATAAATAAAGTATTTAAAACAAAACAAAACAAAACACTATCATTTCTCTTATGCAAAACTCTCTTGCCAAACTACTCAATACCCAGTCAATGAGTTAGCGGCCTCTTGAATCAAAGTCCACGTGTTGATCTAATCAACTCTGGGAGGAGCGGCAGGATTCTGTCCTCAGTTTTCCTCAGTGGGGAATATGGATATAGCCCAAACAGAAAACCCCATACCCTACTACCAAAAAAAGTGCTTTAATAATAAACAAAGTTGCCAATAAAATACAATAAAGTGGTTGCTACAGTCGGTAATAGATATGTGCTATTTTCTCTTAGTTTTATTTTTAAAAATTATCTTATTTGATTCAGTTTGGTTTTCTTCAATATTCTGCTTAAATGAAACAAAATCAAATTCACTTCACCTTTACAGATTGGGAACAGGAAAATGACGTTTGCAGTGCATGCCCAGATATTTCCGAATGTTCTGCCTTCCACTTTGCTTCAAATAAACAATATTTCTTTCTTCAGAAATAGGAGAGTTCTCCCCTCCATAACTCTGCAGAAACATTGTTTCATGCTAAACAGAAAAGAGGAAGAAAGTCTATAAAAATCTTTGATGTAAATATTATTGACATATTGGAATTCTACAAAATGTTTATATTTGTCCTTGAAAGGTTTTTATTTTTAATATTCTGTAAAGCACGTTTTTAACCTTTAGAAATTTGGATCTATCAGTGATCTAGTAGTGATAATATTATATTTTACCTGTAATAGAATGGAAAACATGTATATAAGGATATATATAAACACACATAAACATGTGCAAATTTATATAAACACATTTTCCTCTGAAACTAATAGCAAAGGTAAAGTTGTGATACCTTGAGTCTGCCAAGATGGGTTAGATGTGTAAGAGATTTATAGGGAAATATTCTTTTGCAAGATGAAGAGAGGTAGCAGTAATAGGCAGGGAGAGCCGTCAGCCACAATATGCTTTTGATCCTTGTGAAAGAGAGGAGGAAGAAAGGAGAACTGGGTAAAATGAGTTGCAGACAGTAGGACAATTCTTAACATGTTTTGGCCAGGCTAGTGGAGAAAATTCTCAAGCCAAATGTGCCCTCCCATATCAGGCAGGAATGGGCCCGCAGTAGCACCTTGCTGTGCTTAGTCATTGGCTGGGCACAGCTGTGGGAAGGTGGCTTTGGAGCATATGCATTGGAGAACACAGAGAGGAATCACCTACAGCTGTCAGTCAACGGTGCTCCCCACTAGGTGAGATCTGCATGGCACATTTTAATGGCAGCTGTGAGCCTCAACTTCCCATTTTATATGAAAGTAAAAGTTTATTTTAGAATGAAAACTAGAAGCCCACGTAGTTTTGATAAGCCAATCATGAGAAAATGATGATATAACATTCAAGTGACATTTGGTAGTCTCAGAAAAGAAAAGATTTATTCAAAAGTGCTCCTTAATAACATTTAAAGTGCATTAACTCCAGATGCCAACTACAGGAAGTATATTAATGACACACAGTCATTAGTTGGTGAGTTTTCTTAGGGTGAGAGAAGATGTCTCCCTAAATTCAGTGCCTAAGAATTAGAGATGACTTTTTAATACTGGATGCAGTTAAATGATAATCAACTTATTTTGTTCGATTTTTGATATCCATATGTTCATAAACTCAGAATTAGAACTCAGAGACTCTTAGACTACTTTCCCACTTGTAAGAATTAGGTACAACATTTCTGATGATTTATTTTCAGCTTCCGCTCAACCTGTCCCAGGGAACAAGGTCCCAATAATTTATGAAGCATATTTTATTACTAGATATTTGATTGTTAAAATGCCTGTCATTTTATTGAACAGAATAATTCCTCATTTTGTTTTCTATCTGTTTTTTTTTTCCTTCCAATTTTGGAAAGCAAAACGAGAAAGCAAAACCACTCTACTTTATTTTTCTTCGATAATGATATTCCTCTAAATAGAGGAAGACAGGGTACCTTACACTTCTTTTCCTCAAACTAAGCACCCCAATTCTTCCATGTTTCCTTTATTTAGAATGGTTTTCAGGCACCCCACTCTCATGACGACTCTTTTCTTCTAAAGATTACAATCTGCCAATGTTAACAGTGAAATTTTTAAGCTGAGAACTGAATACAAAAGTCTACATGTAAAGGCATCTGTTGGGTGTTTTGCTTGTCTAATCCTGAATGCTGCACTGGTTATTTAGAGTTATAGCCCAGGATTTCCACCAAGATGTTTTTATAAACACATCCTAAAGTGGGCTTTTCTGACTGAAATCGTTACAACAAGTGTTTTAAACCTCAGGTGCGGGGCTTTCTATAAGTCCTTAGTCGAGTTCATTAAAAACATATTATTATAAATCTCTGATCTCAGATCCTAGTTTTATCATTTGATATTTTAACTAATTTTCCCTGGTAAGGATCTCCATATATTTCTGAACGAAGCATGCTATTCTGTCATGGGTATCAGTTAGGATGGACTATACTACACTGCGGTGAGATCACCAAGGGGGCATAGGCATCTGCGGAGACAGCTGATGAAAGCCCCGTCATGGCTCATGCCAATAGAACTCATAAGAGCCTCTTGACGGACCTTGCATAAATCCTTTTTGCTCAAATGCCACTAGTCAAAACAAGTGACATAGCTGCGTCTGAATTTAAGCAGGGTGGGATAATGCCATCTTCGTATTTCCATAAAGGGAGAACAGCTGAAGTATTTGTGATCATCCGTAATATTTACATCATTGGTAAAATTTTCATTCTGAATTTGTGCAAGTAAACCCAGAAGTATATTATTTTTTCTTTTTAAAATACCACATATGCAGTATGCAACCATCGTAGGTATATTTATTCAACCAAATACAAAACACCTAAGACTTCTATCTGGTCTGATTTTTCTTATTTCAGGATCAGAAACTCAAAAGACTTTGCCAAATGCTAAGATAAAATCAATAAGCTCAAAGCTGACGATATTTAATTATTTTAAAAGAAAGCTGTCATGAGGCTTAGGTAACATGATAAATGCTGTCTTTAAATGGCCTCCAGATCCCTTCCAAAGCTTTCAAAATCCTAATATTCAAGTGGCTTCGCTATTCATTGTTCTGGTAACTCTGGGCAAATTACTCAACCTCTCTGTGCCTCAGCTTCCTGGGTTATAATAATGGGAATGATAAAAATTCACTATCACGTGATTGACTTGAGAATTAAATTAGATAATGCGTGTACATCCCTTAGTGTGGTTCCACGTGGGAAATGCTTCAAAGCATTAACTACTATTCTATGAAAACGAGATCATACCACGTACATTATTTTTCAAACTTCTCTTTTGCCTAAAAGTATATAGTAGACATAGCTTCAGATTAATGCAGGCATACTTATTTTTCTAACTACCAAATTTCCCATTATAAGGGTACAAAAATTATTCTACTGAGTCCCTATTGAAAGATATCACAATTTTATTTTGCTTTCTTTTGATACCATAAACAATGCTCAAAGATATTCTTGTTTATTCAGCTGTACATATCAATGTGTTTATTTCTGTAGGATAGATTCTCAATTTAGATTGCTTGATCATAGGGCACATACACTACTGAATTTAACAGATACATGCATTTTATTTTCCCGAAATGTAGCAATTTACAACTGCATGCAGTATGTGAAATTTTCCAGGTTTCTAAATTCCCTTAAGAAATATTTTTTTACTCTTATAGATTTCTTGGCAATTTCTAAAATTTCTGCATGTGTGTATTTAATAAAACAACATTACAATTTTACCAAAGAGGTGAAAACAGGGCCTGGAATTCTATAATTGTACAATATGTTTTAGTTGAAATATTCTAATTATGCCTATTGAGAGACATATAATTTTATGAAATAAACAATGAAATTGCAAATACACTGCTCATAATATTAAGCCTAACCCAAAAGCTGATATGAATGTGAAAAGTCAAGTAAATAAACAAAAGTTATTATTGCTGTTATTATTAGTATGAATTATACCTCCACTATATATTCACTGAAATTCTGTTGTTGAGTTCGCTCATTTACTAGCTTGATACAATCAGCTATTTGATTCAAGACCTAACATTATTTTCCTTTTTCTTTGTGTTTTTCTGTATTTGTCATACACAGTATAAATCAAAGTTCAAAGTGAATATATTATAAAATAATTAATATAAAAATAAAACACATAAATGATATATATTTCAATCATACATCCAGAAAATTGTTGAAAGGGCAATTCTTATTCAATCAAGGCTGCATCACAGAGAAAACAGACCCAGAAGACTATCAAAAACATAAAGTATTTTTTAAAGTAAAGATAGTTTATCAATTTTTTAATTCCAAGAAATTTTACTGTTGAACATTTCCACACTGGTGATTTCTAGATGAGAATTATACTGAAAATTATAAAATAAACAGAGAAATTTCTATGTCTAACAAGGAATTATACACTTAAATTTATTCATCCACATGGCATGTAACAAAATTTCATGAACGAAGGGAACATAACTTTACAATTATAATTATTTACACTTACATAATTATAATTGAAAAGTTGATATATATATATTAGAATACAAAGTTAGGTGCTATCATTCTGTGTTTTACAGAACTTGTTCATTGTGAGCACAATATTTTATATACAGGTATGCAATCAAAATACACAAGATTTGCTCTAAAGAAAAAAGTAAACTAAAATTTCCAGCATCCTCTTCCTCACCTTTGCATTCCTTTTTCGGCCAAATGCTTCCAGTTGTCATCATGATTATCAGAACTTTGATTGTTGGTTGAGTATTCAAAGAACTCAAAAGATTAGTCTTTTTTTTCAATTGCAAGTAAGAGTAGTAGCTGGCCAGCCCCACACTCTCTGCACACATAGGGGGCTATATCAGAAGAAAGGTCACTCAAGCAATTTGTCTATTAGAACATTAAAAATTATTGATGCTGCTAAGTTAATACTTGATATTATTCACTCCCAATTGCCTTAAGATGTGATTGATACTTTAAGCTAGAAAAGATAATTCTGAAATTAACTCAAGGCATATTCCACTAACTGGATCAAGTGAAGTTTTTGACAGAATTTAGGTCATGCCAATCGTGCTATTAGGATGATTTCTTAATATGTTTAAGACTTCGTTGAAATTGACCAGGGGCAACGTAAACTATTGCAACTGACAAAAAACAAAAACAAAAACAGAAGAGCGGTTAAAGCAAAATGAAAGTATGTATCCATCCCACATCAGCAAAGTTTGATGGCGAGTTGTGTAACAATTCTAGAGCAATACCCCGAACATCAAAGATCTCACCTCTGTGTATCATGTTGTTATGCTTCACTCGTAGCTGTTACCTCATGGTCCAAAAATATCTTCCTACCCAAGTTTATACATCACATCTGCATCCAGGAGGAATTAGGAAGGGCAAAAGAAGGACGCACTAGATCCTTTATAAATAAACTTCCTGGAAGTCACACATATCGCTTTGATATCCTTACCCTGAACTTAATTATATGACTAAAATTATCAGCAAGAGAAACATGGGAATTCAGTCTTCATTCTCAAGGGGACGTCTTGTCAGGCTAAATATTGTGGATTCTATGACTAAGAAGGAAAGAATAGATGTGAGGACTGCCAGCAGTCTCTACAATAGGGATTTAGGGAGGTGCTCCAGAATAGAATGATGCACTGGGGAAATTTTTTTAAATAAAACAGGGACAATAAAAGGAAAATTGCAAAGGAGTCTAGAGGAGAAGTAAAAGTCGGCATTGTGTGATCAGAGATGTGAGATAAGTACTTGAAAATCCTGTAAGAATTGCAGTCCTGTGTGTTTCAAGATCTGAGATGTGTTTTTGCTATTGGGTCCCGACTAGATGTACAATCTTAGGCACAAAAATTACATGCTCTGTAACTGTGTTGTGATGTGTAAAATAGATGTGTCAGAGTGAAATCTTTAAAGGCATTTTGAATTATCAGGATAAGTCATTGATTTTGGGATCAAATACACCCCTCATTGAGTCTCCAGTCATAAATACTTAATTACAAATGTTAATAAATTCGAGACATGATGTTTATGTTGTGGAGAGAGATGATTCTTCAAATTCCTGATTGTCTGTTTCAAAATGGTATTTTAAACTGCTGTGTGATGTGATGGAAGCTATAGATTATCAAGACTATTTATGTTTGTTTTATGACATTGATGCGGGGTCGGTGAGCCGAGGAGTCGAAAGAAATATTTCTTAGACTCTCAAGATCTGGCAGTAGTGCTCTTTTATTTAGACAGTAGAATAGCATGGGGACAGGACCCATGGGCAGTCAGAGTTTCTGCTGCCGCCGCTTCTGCTGCCCCCGCTGGCATGGGGACAGAGCCCATGGGCAGGCAGAGCCGCTGCTGCTGCCCTCACTGGCATGGGGACAGGACCCATTGGCAGGCAGAGCTGGTGCGTGGGGACAGGACCCACGGGCAGTCAGAGCTCCTGCTGCTGCCCCGAGTTGAGGGTTAGGGTTAATTTTATAAGGCATAGGTATATGATTCATCTCTTTACAAGACAAAGGAAAGAACATGAAAAAAAGTTAAAATGGTATCAGTGCGGGTGGGATCTGGTCATTGGGTGATCCCATGACTTTTAGACAAGAATCAAATGGGATTAAGTAAAGGTTAGAAAGGTTAGACGCCAACACCCTAAACCAGTTACATGAGATTGCCAGACAGCAACCAACTTAAGTTCCTGCCTTCCCCATTAAGAGCTTCTAGAGATAAGACCATTCCCCCTTCTTCCTGGCACAGAGAGGGAGGCATCTTCACAGATAGAGGTTTCCCTTAGAAATGTAAATGTTTCCCAACAAAGGGGCAAAACAAATTCCACTCCTTGGAGCCTGAATCTCATCTGTAGTTTTAAAACTAACCAGCCTAAAAATCCTCATCACAAGCCATTTTTAAATTAAGCAGCCTAAAAATCCTCATCAACATCAATATCCATTATGAAAATCTGATTATTGATCACTGAACTCTAATAACTAATGATAATGCTTACTGACGCTAAGGGCCTCAAAATCACGAAAAATGCATACAGGAGGCCTGGAACCATGAAAGTTAAAGGGCAGACATTATAATAAGGGCAGAGATTACCCAAAGTCTTTGAAGAGATTTTTATCTCAGATTTTCCAATCTTGATATGAACAGGGCACAGTTTTAGGATAATACTAATATAGAGTAGAAATTCCTTTGGGAAATTAGCTAAGTCAAATCTATTAGCTTGTTCAATTGGCCCTAGACAAATCACTCATAATATCTCCAGACACATTCTGCTGAAGAGAATCTTGCCTGGAAATAAAAGTGCTACAGATACTCTCAGTATGTTTAAGGTAAAACTGTCTGGATCTGTATTTTATGGACCTGCTCTTTTGATGAAAATGACTTTTTAAATGCGGCTATTTTCAACCCCATTCTGTACTAAGGACAATTATTACCATTCTGTTCCTTCTCGTTGGCTGTCTGTGCACAAGGCATTTTGTTAATGACAGAATCAAAGCTAAAAATGACCTGGTGAGAACAGCCATTCCCTGTTTCCATATAAATTGACCCCACCAAATCTCTGGGAGAGGAAACATTGAGCCTCCAAGATTTAAGAAAGTATTCAATTTAAGAGCCAATATAGTTTTTTTCCAATTGGATTATTTTTCAGTGCAAAGTGTATTTGAAAGCACTATCTGTTTAACTTCCCTTGAACTGTTAGATATAACATTAAAGAAAATGTCAGAAAATAAAGCAATTAAACTCCATAGGTATAATATTTCAAAATTTCTTAAAGCAGAATATACTTTGAATCCTAAAAGTATACCTTACCCTAAAACATTTTTAAGTGAAAATGTGTATCTTCCATAATTTAGGTATGGCATTTATCAACTTCTAGACATAAAATAAGTCATTTCATTGGCTTTTCTGTGGGAGTTTAATACTTGAGGTAGAACTATCAGTTATCAATTGGACCAGTTTCCCTTCACCTAAGGAAAATTAAACAGCAAAACTCTTTAAAAAATCTAGAAGCTTTATATACGAAGTTTTTTCTTTCCCCTACCGCAGAAATGGAATGTAATGAACTATCCCTGGAATGAAAGATCAATTCAGTGTATAGTAGATTTCTATCACAAATCTCTGTTTTGCGTTGCTCTGTGTCAGGGAGCGGGCATACTGTGCACATGTTGGGGAGGGATCGCTTGAGAACAGGACAGCCTTCCCATATCTGCCCATTCTAAATTTCCAGGCTTTGCTTACGGTCCTATAGAATCTTAAACACCATTTATTCCTTACTTTTATAATCAGGCATTCCCTGCATAAACTGTGACAGAAGGTAATCCACGTTACAGCCAGTTTACATTAAAAAGCAGGAAAAAGTGTTCAAGGAACTGAACTGGCCCCTATACAGGAAGAGACGGAGACGTGGGAATGCCACACTCTAATGGGATGCTGTTCTTTTCATAACAGAATTTCTTGTAGCTTTCTGGCCTCCAAATGTGGATATCAAACAATTTTGCTTCTCAAGCATGTTGCACATTCTAATAGACACAGGATTAAGCTTTTTCATATTAATATTTTAGGTGCATCATTAATAGTAATCTTTAAATTGACTTAACAAGTTGGTGATCATTCATCCATCTATCTATCATCACCTATACAAGTATTTACGTATGACTAGAGAGATTTATTAAAAAGAATTGGTTTACACAATTGTGGAGGCTGGTTAAGCAAGTTGAAGTCCTTATAGTCGGCAGGGAGGAAAGGAAAATGCAGAGCAGGCTGGAACCCCATGGGCGAGAGCTGAAATCTGTTTTCACAAGCAAGAAGGAAGATCCAGGTGAAAGTCATCACCTGTGTTTTGGTGTCTGTCCTTCTGGGAAGGGCTAGGACTTCTTTTAAAGGACTTCCAATTTAGTAATTCAGCCAAACATAAGAAACTCTCTTTCATTTAACATAAAGTAAACTGATTAGGGATTTAATCACATCTGCAAGATCCTTTCACAGCAGCACCTAGATTAGTGTGTGATTGTATAACTAGAAGAAGGTGTATGTGTGATACAAAATGACCTCTACTTGGCTTCTGTCCTCCAACTCTCACAAGAGAAGATCTCTTATTATCTACCCTGACTGGAAGCACGCTAGAAAGGGAATTCTGGGGACTGTAATTTGGCTTTGTAAAGTTGACACATCAAAAAAAAATCACATTAAGGTTGAAGAGTACAAGGTTAATATAGAATATTGAACACATTTCTATAAAAAGCAAAAAACACTGGACAGAGAAATAAAAATAAATTCCTATTAACAATAGCATATAAGAACAGGAAACAGATAATTTAACAAAATATGTTAAGCTACATCGCACACTGAAAACTAGAAATCATTGCTGACAAAACTGAAGAAGACTAAAATAAATGTCCATGAACTGGAAGTCTCAAAACTATTAGGATGCTACTTCTCCCTAAACTGATCTATACATTCAAAATGATTATAATAAAAATCTCAAATACTACTTGGTAGAAATTGAGAAGATGCTTCTAAAAATTTTATAGCAAGGAAAATAACTTTGAATAGTCAATTTAAAAAACAACAATAGAGGTTTACACTACCTGATTTGAAGTGTTAATACAGAGCTATAGTAATCCATCCAATGGTATGGAAATAAGGATATGCAAATAGATTTTATATTTGCAATACATGTACCTGAATAAGGACTTGTATCTAGAATATGTAAAGAACCCTTACAACTCAATGAAGAGCAAGCAAACAACACAATAAAATATGTAGAAATATGTAGAAACATTTTACAAAAGAAGATAAGAATAACCCATAAGCACGTGAAAAAAGTTCAATATCATTAACTTCTAGGGGAATTCAAAGAAAAATTACATTGAAATACCACTGCACTACAATTATTATGAGAAAAACTTAAAGACTGACTATACCAAATCTTGGTGTGTTAGTTTTCTATTGCTGCAAAATAAATTACCACAAACTGCAGCTCAAAACAATGACCACTTATTATTTTATTTCATAGGTGAGAATTCTGAGCATGGGTTAGCTGAGTCCTCTGCTCAGGTTCTCACAAGTTGTACGTTCTCATCTAGAGCTCAGGGTCCTCTTCCAAGCTCATATGGTTGGGGCAGAATTCATTTCTGAGGTCCCCATTCCCACGTTGCCCATCAGCTGGGGATTGCTCTCTGCTCCTATGAGCCACACACATTTCTTGCCACAAGCAATCCTCCATCTTCAAAGCCAGCAATAAAGAATCTCCCTTTTATCAAATCCCTCTCATATTCATTAGGCCACCTGATTAGGTCATATCCCTGCAATATAATCTCCCTTTTAAAAATTCAACTATGCCGTATAGTATAACATCACCTAATCACAGGAGTGAAATCCATTATGTGCACAGTCCAAGGGATTATACAGGATTTGTACACAGTGAGTAGAAATCTTGAGAAGAGTCTCAGAATTTTGCTTGCCACGTACCACATACTACGGACTGAATGTTTGTATCCTCCCAAAATTCATATGTTGAAACTCTAATCCCCAATGTGCTGGTATTTTGAGACAGGGTCTTTGGGAGGTCATTAGGACATGTCAGTGAAGCCCTCATGATGGGATTAGTGTCCTTAAAAGAAGAGACTAAGAGCTTGCTTCCTTTCTTTGCTCTCCACCCTAAGATAATCCAAGGAGAAAGAGCTGTTTGCAAACCAGGAAGGGGGCCCTTATCAGACATAAGATCTGCCAGTGCCTTGATCTTGGACTTCCCGGGCTCCAGAATTGTGAGAAATAAATGTTGTTTAAGCTCCCTAGTCTATGGTAATTTGTTATAGCAGCTGGAGCTAAGACACCACAGATGTCAAGGATGTGAAGCCATTGAATTGCTCGTAAACTGCTGGTGAGACAGTCCAACAGGCAACCACTTTGTTAGTCTGTTTAACAGTATCTTATGTCATTAAACAGGCTTCTATAGGCGTATACCCAAAAGAGAGAAAGACATATGCCCACCAAAGTCTTATAAGTGGATATTTATAGCAGCTTTATTCACAGTTGCCCAAACTGGAAACAACTCAAATCTCTATAAATAGGTGAATGGATAGACAAAATACTGAATATCTATATAATGGAATACTATTAGGGAATAAGAAAGAATTGAACACTGATACTGATAACAACATGCATGATTCCCCAAAGCGTTATGTTGGGTGAACAAACCCAAACATAAAAGAAATCATAATGTTTGATTCCGTTTTATGGTATGTTAGAAAATGCGAAATAGTCTATATTAACAGAAAGTAGATGCTGAGGCTAAGTGATGGAGCAGGATTTACTTAAATGGGCATGACGGAATTTTGATCTGGATGGAAATGTTATTCATCTTTATTGTTTTTGAAGTTCCTTGGGTTTAAACATTCATCGAAATTTATGATATAACAGATTAGATGAGCACAGTTTATCGGTAAAATTGATTAAAAAAAGAAATTAAGTGCAATAGAAGCACTTCTTAACAATATAAAGTTTTCTAGTTTTCAATTACTTTAATAAGATCTATTCTTAATTTTAAATATTGGTCATGAATATTTGTTTGACATCCTAAATTAATTTAAGGAGTGAAATTTCCACCCACAGCATCAATCTTCTTCTTGGTTTCTCTTCCTTTTATAACGAACTACTCTACTTTTCAATTAAGCTTTACCAACCTCAAGAAAATTATATTACAGTAAAAGTTACATTAAATTAATATATTTAAAAATACATATTTTGATGAATTTTTTAAATCTGTTATATTAAAAAATTGTTATTACTTTATTTGGAAGTAGAAGAGGAAGTTTCTTAACTATTTCCAAATTTCTCCTCTCACTCATTTTCCAAAATTTATGTTTCTAGACTTACTTTACGTGACACAATGAGCTTATTCTTTACTGAATAGTCTATTCTTATTTATTTTGTGAAAGTGGACTTAAATGTTATGTAATTTAAAAAAATAACCCACATCATCTTTGTTTAAATTTTAGGAACTCTTGATAGAATGTTTCTATCTGTGAGTACTTACTTCAATTCTATAGGCAGAGAAATGTACTAAACCTGTAATGACCATATCCTAGATTTAAAAGATCATGTGATATACAGGATAGTTACAAAGAATAATAACAAATTATAATCCAATTATAATCCTGCTAGATGCACAAGTAATGTAAAAAAGAGAGAAGAGGGTGCTGACATTAATTATAACTGGAGAAATATTTTTGAAAAGTCCTCCAAGAAAAGGAATCCAAGCAAATTTAAGTACTAGGGAGTAAATGACTAAATAAAATGACTAAATAGTCATTTTATTAATTTAGTCAAGGCTACCACATAGTAAAATCAGTGATGCAAAAAAAATTAACCTCAAGAAATGAACAGACTTACTACATTTGATGAAATTCCAAGTCAAGACTCATCTGTTTATAATTCGAATTATATATCCATTGCCTTCAATTTGTATAATTCTGAAATACTTAAATTCTTAAATACTTATGTATAATTCTTGTAAAGGTCAATACAAATTACAAGGTCAGTCTATATTCAGTGTGAGCAGAGATAGAATCTACCTCTTTGTGAGAAGACTGGTATGAATTTACAGGGTTGGGAGGAATTGGTGGCACCCAAATTTTCAGGCAACATGTCCTACAGATACCTTTATTTACCTTTATTCTAGTATGTAGAACACTTCTCAACCTCTCTAACGTTATTTTTTTCATTTTTATTATTTATGTGTTTAGTTTACTTTCCACTCATTTAAACAGCCATTTAGTTATAGAATACTAAGTAATATTATTCTAAGTTTTAAATTATGTTTCAAATCTGCCCTCATCCTTTTTGCAATTCTTTCATTCATTCTTTTTCTTTTTTTAAAGATTGGCACCTGAGCTAACAACTGTTGCCAATCTTCTTCTTTTTTTTCCCCCCTGCTTTCTCTCTCCAAATCCCCCCCAGCACATAGTTGTGTATTTTTAGTGGTGCGTCCTTCTAGTTGTGGCATGTGGGATGCCACCTCAACGTGGCCTGATGAGCGGTGCCATGTCCGCGCCCAGGATTCAAACCAGCAAAACCCTGGGCCGCGGAAGCGGAGCGTGTGAACTTAACCATTTGGCCACGGGCCGGCCCCTCATTCATTCTTAAAAACAATGTGCTTGTGCTATTACAAAAGCATCTCAGCAATCTTGTGTTCCTCTAATATCATCCCTTTGACGTAAACTTCCCATTGCTTCCAGAATTGTTTTCTGATACAAAATTTAATCAATCATCATTTTAATATACTTTACGATGTTTCTTGATCTAAGTTCGAACTCCCTTGTGTATCACAAAGAGTCCTTTTAAATCTAGTTCCAGATGACTTTTCCACCTTTGCTTCCCACCAAGAAGTCCTTGAACACTCTACATGCCAGCTCCAAAACCCTGCTTTCCATTGCCTATATAGTAAAATCTACATGACCCCTTGACAGTTTATCAACTATAGCATCTTCCTGAAAAACCCTTCTCCTTTCAACATGTTGATCCTTTAAATCATAGTTCAATTTTGCTTAGTCAGAGATAGTTATTTCCTAATCTCCAGGTCCTGGCAGACTTAAACAAACATCTTTTATGCTTACATATCACCTTGGATATCCCACTATCAAAATATTTATTGTGCTGTACAGTGACATTTAATTAATCTTTCTCTCTCCATCCAATCCTTGAGCTCCATAAGGTCACACAGTGACTAGTTCCTAGCAATCTACCTTGCATAAGAGACATTCAATCAATGTTCATTGGCTAATGAATATTTGACTAACTCCGTTTAAGAAGTCTATAGTACTTTTAAGAACATATTTTATATTAAATATGCATTCATTATATTAGTCATGATTCCTTGTGCATTTCAATCAAAATATGCAAGTAATGTATGAAGGCTATGCAATATGTAAGGCAATTCCACTGAAATCTTCCTTACAGATTGAGAAAATATCAACCTGATGCTTTTATAAAAAGTTTCATTTATTTTGCAAACAAGCTAAATATGAATATCCTCTAATGGAAATTTTAACTCCACAAGCTGGTGGCAGTACCCAGGACTATCCCTGTTGTGTAAATTCTGTATTTCAATAGAAGAACCGAGAATCATTTTTTCTCAAGATTTTATTTTTGTTTTTTAAACCTTTGTTATTGAGCTCACTGGACTGAAAAATGCAATAAATGTCTTCATTTAACTGCCAAGCTATTCATCTGTGCCAGAGAGAAGAGTGGTGTGCTAATTTCTTGATAGCTCAACTGCTTTGTCAAAAAGTGGAAAGTACTGCCAAATTTGCATTACAAAATAAAACATATTTAGTGCTGATCTGCTGCTAGAGAAAAGAATTTGTTTTCACAAATATTTATGTTTTAGTAAGTCTCAAAAGGAAAAGTAGCAAATTCCCAGAAAAAAAACACACAAAGTTTACAATATTCTTTTTCCACTTGTCTTCCATTTTTAAAGCAACCCTTCATTATAGGCCATTAGTGCTCTGCAGTTGGATTCTACGTTGGGCTGTGCAAGACAGGAATTGACCCATGACCCTTGATAGGGAAGGAGCAATAAGAAATACTCTGTAAAATTGGAAAACTGGGAAACCACTACATGGGAAATCAATGAAAAGAAATAGTCAAAGAGAGTGAAAAATAGAGGATGAGGAAATCGGAAAGAAACCAGGGAATCCATTTGAATTTGGAGTTGAAATAGGACTGGGAGAAAAAGCTGGGAGTAATTTCCTGAACTGCTTTAAGATTGCACAGGTGCCACCTACAGAGAAGATACAACTTGTCACATAGACAGGGAGAAAATTACGAAGGGCAAGAGACTAGCCTGGACAATCCATAAAGTACTAAATATTCACAAGTCTTGAATTTAATAGGAGAGAGACAAGTCTAGGCAACACATTAAGAGCAAAATGACTTGGATAAATCAATCTTTCCTTTTGAAATTGAATTATAAGTAAAGTACATTTCCTGTATTTACCAATGTATTTTCCAGAGTATGGACATTTCCTGGAAGTTTGCTTATTGTTGAAAATACATATTTTTATTTAGTTGAATGAAGAGTTGATACCTATCTAAGGGTAATGTATATTTTTCAAAGATTTTTAACATAATTCCAAATTTATATAATTCTGTCAGTAAGTGTTAATAAGGCATTCACTGTATTAGTCAATGATAAGCCTAATTAGATCATGCTATGAATGTCTTCAAGATAGCAACTCCTATAATTCCTTCTGAAATAGAAAATGTTGAGGAAGACAAATAGAACTCTGTATATAATGTCAAATCAATGCTTTAAGAACTTTTCCTCTCCTGATGAGACCTACCAACATTTATGATGTAGCCAAATGATAGCCTCAGTTTGCAAGCTCAGTCTTGCTACTGTCTTGTGGCCAAGGAGAATCCAGTCTCACAAACCATCAGGGTTTAACAATGGTGGTGTGGGGGCTGGCTCCGTGGCTGAGTGGTTAAGTTCGCGCGCTCAGCTGCAGGCAGCCCAGTGTTTCCTTGGTTCGAATACTGGGCGCAGACATGGCACTGCTCACCAAACCACGTTGAGGCAGCATTCCACATGCCACAACTAGAAGGACCCACAGCGAAGAATATACAACTATGTAGCGGGGGGCTTTGGGGAGAAAAAGGCCAAAAAAAAAAAAAAAACAATGGTGGTGTGGACACCACTTCAGAACCTGGCAAGCCTGCTGAGACTTGGTGGATGCTGGATTGCATAGGAAGCCACAGTATTCTTGCAATCCAATCATCCTCAGTTTAGAGGCATAGGAAGCATCTGAAGAGGCCCTTATAAATGCAGATCCCCCAGCCTCTCCTCCAGTTACTCTGATTCTACAGATCTAGAGTGGGACCCAGGAATCTGCTTATGTAAATAAGCACCTCAGATAATTTTAATGGAGTCATCTAGGGATCATACTCTTACTATGAAAAACTCTAAAAACTCTAATAGTTCTTAATTTTCTGTAAGTTTTTAACTGTGATTCTTATCTTCCCACAAGTTTTGAAACCTCTTATTTCCATAAATATGTCTTCTCTGCAGGGGACTGAATGTATGCTTTTGTCCCCATACCTATTCTGAATTGAGTAAACCACCTGTTGTTTGATTTTGAACAGAGCCAGTGATTAAGACAACTGTTTTGGCATGATAGTTTTATTTCTGAAGAAAATTTCATATGTAAGAATGGCTGTGTGAATCAAAGCAAAATTTTCTTTAAGAAATAGTAGTTGATGATGAGATTCTGGACTGTTGCTCACATTCTCAAATATCACTATCATTTCATAGTCAATGCCATCATGATAGCAAATGCAATGCACTAGTATGACAACAAAGTAACTGGCACTCCTTCACTAGGAGTCTTCATTATGACTCTTAAAGTTATTCCGGGCCTGCTTGGTGGAGCTGTGGATCTGGAGGAGAGAGTAGAACAGAAGGAGGATGATTGCTCAGGAAAGAAAAGAAAGAGCAATGCAAGAGAAAATGGCAGAAGGAAACAGAGGGGTGAGTTCAATAGTCAGAGAGTTATCATCTGTGCTAGATGACACTGATACTGACTCTTACTCAGGTATTTTATTTTTTAAATTGAAAGATTATGAATTTTATAATGAGCATGCTGTTTGTGCAATAGATATATGTGAAGAAGCTATAACCTACACAGATCTGCTACCAAGGCTGCATTCTGTAATGTGTTCTTTCTACACTATGGAATTCATTATGAAATACACTATGAAGTTCCACATTTTTTCTACATGATGAAAGACCATTTATTGTCCAGGGATTTCATGGGCTTGCCTGTCTATCAGCCTCATCTTTTTCTAAATTTCATTGTCTTACCCCAACAGATCTCTAACGTAGAGGTTATATCATAATCAAGTGACATATCCATGTAGTAGTACTTTGTCAGTCAATCTGCATGGCTCATGCTAGGATGGTCCACTATGTTGAATTATGGGGTACACTGAGAACATGGTAGGACACAAGACCCTTATTTCTTAGTAAGGCAACTTCCTCTATCTTTTCAATTTCATCACCAATTGTGCTTACCATAGGTTCAGTTAGGGTTAAGGCACACCTGATGTTAACTCTTCTTTGTTCACGTTACTTTATCATATAAAATTTCTTATCAAGAAGTATAACATTTCTCTCTTTTTCTTCCTATCACCAGAGTGTCCCAAAGAAGTAGTAGCAATTTTTCCTGTTCACAGTAAGGCAATCTCAAAAACTGTATTGAAATATTTTGAAGGATGAGTAAGTGAATATATGTTAGTTAGTGAGTGTGGGGGCCTGGAATTGGCCACCCCAAGATATGTCTCTTTGGCATGAGGATTGTTTGGGGCTGGTTATTTTTAATAAACTGCAGAGGGGAAGGAGGCTCTGGGGAGTGGAACTTGCTTGCCCTTTGTTAGGAGACATTTACATTGTAAAGGAAATCTCCATCTGTAAAGGTGTCTCCCTCTCTGTACCAGGAAGAAGGAGGGGATGACCTTATCTCTAGAAACTCTTAATCAATGCCAAAGGCAAGGACTTAAATCTGCATTTGTTTACTGTACTTGTGTGGTAATCTCCCATGATCGGCACCCCCTCCACCCTCAACATCCTCCTTTGTCGATAGCTGAAGATGATATTTAAGGTGGGGGCTTCAGCCATTTTAGCAAGTTGCTCAGGTTGCCTGAGCCTCTCCCATGTATACATGTTATAAAGCTTTGTTTAATTTTCTCCTGCTATTCTGTCTCATGTGAACTTAATTCATTCTCTAGCCAGAAGAACCCACAGCAGGTAGAGGAAATGTCTTCCTCCCCTACATGAGAAAAAAATGGGAAGACATTAGGTTAATTCTAAATATAAAGTGGGGATAGGAATCCTTCTCTGATAGAGATCAGATACCTTATAGTACTGTGTGGTGTTAGACAGGTTTAATGTCTGCTGAGTTCATGACCCAGATATTCCAAAACAGTTCCTGTGTATACAAAAGTAAGATATAATGAAAACCTTAAGATTCCAACCTTGTAAAGGCAAGTGTGTGCGAAAGCAACATAAAATGAAACTTCCTTACACTGAGACAGCACTAACCTAGACTATATATTATGGGTGGTTTCCATAATCCTCATCTTTCTATTCTCCACTGTCAACTGCTTGCATTTAGGATTGCCTGAAGATCTTGACAAGTGTTCCTCAGTCCTGATCTGTGTTCTGGTGCTTTGTTTTGAATATATTTTCACGTCTAAAGTAAAATAAGAAAAATATAATGAGTTTGCCATAAAGATAAATTAATTCAATTTATAAAACCACTCATTGTTTTGAGATTGTAACCTTCCAATCCTTTTCTTTCAAGATTCAGGCTTATTTTTACATAGAGATTTTTCATTTGTTTATGTGTTTCTTTTGCGATTTAGGACATTCTTGCTAGGTGAAACTCAAAAATATTAATTGCATATTTTATTCTGAAATTTTAAAAAAAAATTATGCAGCTCCAATAAATTAAGATTCCTAGCAGCATTAGTCTGTCCCATTCCTCTCCTTAAGGAAATGAAAGGCAGTGACTGGTGATCTCTTACACACAGTTATTTATTTTTCTTTATTAAACAATTTGTTTCAACTGTGGAGAAAAAGTAGATTCTTTTGTCTCGCTTATCTTCATGACATTTCATGGGCTAATTTTAATTAATGTATGTTTGATTTGATGTCAGAATGCTCTGGTTCCTTTAAAATGTCAAATTTTAAAATGCTGACATTTTCTTGGAAAGAGCAAGGATCTGAATGAGTTAATTAGGAAGGGACTGGTCACTCAGAGGTTCCAGTGTAAAAGGCAGTTCATTTTCGCAGATAAGAAACCTGCCCCTGAAGGTGGCAGAGTCTTTTTTCAACTCAATGCCAGAATTACCTTACATATAAAGGCTGATTCCAAACTTCTTCCCTCGCCTGCTGGAGAATTGACTATATTTTCTACCATGATCTGAATCTATGTTAATCACTATACAACTTCATTATTTTCATCTGCAAAGTTCTTGAGAACAGGAACATGTCGTATTCATCTCTCTTTGTCCAACACTTACAACTGTGCTTGACACACAGTAGGCCCTGAACGGACATTTCTTGAATTAATGTTGAAGGAGGAAGTGACAAGAATATATTAATAGGGGAGCTTTTGATTCAGAGTAAGATGAGAAAGTAGTTAAGAATTTTATAGAAAATGTTTACTCTTAAAAAAAATGAAGACTTGAGCTTGACATAATTGAGACCAGTCAAAAATGTGTTGTTCTAAGTAATTTTGAAGAAGAACCCATGTAACAATTAAAATTTAAGCAGTTGGAGATTATGAAAGTGTCAGACAGAGATATAAAGACCTGGGAAATAGTCTAAAGCAGCTTGTTGATATGAGTGGGATAAAAACAAATAGATTGAGTGCGACCTTTATTATAGTTAGATAACAGGGCGCATATTTTGACTTTTTTAAGTATACAAGGTTGCTTTCTTAATTATTTTCTATAGTTTGTGTGGTAGAATATGCAATGGATTAAAAATACTTGGTTTAGTCTTTTCTAATGAATGTGTATGATTTTAGACAAACAAAATGAGTAAGAAGTGATGATTCTAGCTTCCCCTACAACATCCTCATTTTCAATCCTTCGGGGAAATATAAACCTAGCTAGCAATTATGCCTGTTAGAAGACTCGTGAAATTAATACATGTTTACAGCTAACTCCCAAATAGAGGAGAGGTAGGTCAAATTAATGCAACTTTAGTTTATTTAGTCCTTTAAATACAATAGGAATTAAATAGTGTATAGAAATGTGTATTAAGTGTGTATTTATCTTCAAGGTGTGTTTAATTTCATCACCCTAATTTTCATATGATTTGAAAAGCAGTAGAGAGAAAGAAAAAGAGAGGGAAAGAGAAGGACATTTGTTTCAAGTGCCATGGCCACTAATTACAAACTTGTAAAACAAGTAAAATAATCAAAATCTCATGGCTAATAACATTTTGTTAAGTTTAGGACGTAGATATCAAACCATTTTGACATATACCAAGGCAGAATTTGTAAGTCATGGGGCAAATAATAGATTACACTTTCAGAATTTTGTGCTCAAGATTTAGGAATGTGGACTGTACAGCTCTACCCTGAGTCCTAATTCCCACCAGGTGAGGCTGATGGAAAGTAACACTGGCAAACCCGTATTACTAACAAGACTGATAAAGTTCCAGGATTACAGTACGACCATTAAAACTGGGTACAACTTGTGACCTTACTATGAATCCTAATTTAAATGTAATCAGAAATGTGTAAAGCTTTGATTTCCAAAGCTCCCAATATGTAAAACCTATGTGATTTCCAGTCATCGCATTTTTCAAACCAGCTGGGGTTCAGGAAATCATTTTGTGTCCCTACTGGGCCATAATGAAATGATTTTTCACCAGATTTAAAACTCATGCAGATCCAAATGAAATTGAAACTGAAGTGAAATGTACAAGGTGTCAACCACAGGAACCAGTGCCAATGTTTTTTTAATCCTCCAAAGTGACTGCTAACTGAAACAGCAGGCTTCACACTTATATAATCTCAGCAGACCTGCAGCATGAGTTAATCTCACAGACTATTTGAGGACAACTGGGCACCATGGTAAGAGAAACAGGATGTTACTAATCGTGTTGAAGTAAGATGTTGACTATCAACTTAGTAGGTTACGATTAGTGTTGACGATGGATATAACTAAAATTATCATGAGTCAATCTATCAGATTCAATTTTATTTTCTTTTATTTCTTGTATTAAGTGGTAAAGGATTTTAAACTGACAAATTAAGGTCTTTGACTTAACAAAGTTATTAGCAGTTTTATATTTTACTTCGAATCTGAAACAGACATGGCCTCGGAGACAGTTTTCATACTTTGAAAAACTATGAGCAGCAGAAATTAGAACACTTCTCTGGACATGTTAATCACTGAGAAAGTTATTTTTGTTTAAGGTAATAAATATTTGAGAAAAATAGATGAGAGGTATAAACAAAACTAATATGACTGTAATTTATTGATGTACTTGTTTTTTGCACATATGTGTATAATTTTATCCCCGATTTTAAACAAAATGATGCAATTTACCCATCTTGGTATCCTTTCTTCTTCACCATGATAGCTGAATAACAAAGTATGAAGTGAGTGGGGTTTAGTAAAGCGTGGCTGACTTCTCCATCCCAGTCTCTATAGACAATATCGTTTTGGAAGGTGCTCCCAGTTTCAGTAGTTGAGGTCCTCTTGGATTTACCCTATCAGGAAAATGAACCTAGAGTTGATATTCATTCATAATATCCTTCCTCCTAGCAATGGGGGTGATTTTGTATCAATATATCGATAGTTTTTGTCCCATCCTTTTTTATGATGAGTACAATCAGTTCAGCTATAACACCTGTTTTGAAAACAATTTTTTTTCCAAACAGCTGATATACCAGGAAACAATTTGAGCATAACACAGATTTTGCATGCTCATGTGTGATTTCATCTGTGAGAATCACTAGGTGAATATAGAAAACTGCACCCAACCGAACCAAGCTGTCTAGAAATACACAAAAAACAAAAATGCATACAACACATACCAGGTAAAGAGGAGCCACACTCATCCATATCCAGTGTTAGCAGCTCCTTGTCCGATTTCAGAGAACCTGCCTTCCACACTTCAGGACAACTCACAAGCTACAGCCAGCCCTTCAGGCAGACAACCTGGCCCAGCTCCCTTTCTCTTTTTAATTTTCCCCTCTTTTCTCTCTGCCTCTTATGTGTCGTTCCACCCTGTTCTCTGTTCTTTTTCTTTCTCTCACTCATTTTCTCTTTACCTTTTGTTCTCTTCCTCCTGCACACAGAAGGTGGGGCACAACATACACATCCACAAGCAAACTTCAAATTATTTTCAAGGTAAAGTGCCAAATTTAATTGTAGTCTTTATTTCTTAACCTTGTAACACATATAATGTTGTGCTGTGGTTTTTATTAGGTGACTATTTTGTTGTTGTTGCTGATGTGGCACCGACGACAATTTTGAGTGTTGTGCATCTAATGCTGTTTTCCATAAACTCTGTGGCTTTCGTTGCATAATTTTGCACAATGTGGTGGTTTTTAGGAACTCATATATCACTTTAGAGCAGAAATGAGTATATCACCCTTTGCAAACTATCTGATATCTGACAAAAAAATCAGCCCAGTTTTGAGACAGCACAGGAAGGCTGACTGTTTGGAGACAGCCCAGGAGGGAGACATTACTTTTATTACCCTGGTCAGGAAACAAATCTGTCCTCTGACGCAGAGGGAGACATTATCTTCCAAGACGTTTGTTATATGAATATCCTTGAAAGAATATTCCAGAACAAAGGCTATCAATGCCTAGTCACAAGATGTACAGGAGTACAAGACACATGGAGAATTTTCTCCCAATCATTTTATTCCTAAGGGCAACTATGAGACTGACTTTTTCACCATGGTTTCCCCAGTAGATAGGTCCAGTGGAATGTCTCACAGAGCATGGCATCTGGCTACTCCAAGAAGAGTTTCCAGAGAAGGAGAGGAGTTTGGGTAATCACTCTGACCAGTTCCTCTAAGGATACATTTATCCTGGGAAATCAGCTCTCAACCAGATTTAACCCTCAGCCACTGACTCATGACAGCAATCTTGATAGTGCCATAGAGTTTATTAGACATGAGATTCTAGTATGCTAACCAGCCTCATAGGGACACACCTCTTAGGAATGCCAATTTAATAATCTGCCAGAACCATAACTCTCAGACACACCAGACTGTGGTGCCAGCTCAAAAAGGCATTTTTTTCCGTGTAGACCTACTGTATTTGTCATCTAATTTGGTGCATATTGCAGATTGAGTAGGGAGTCAGATTAATAGGATCTAATTTTAGTCCTCTTTTATTGGAAATATTTCTGATGTCTTCATGACTTAAGGTTAGCAAAAGACATAAACATATCAGGTGTACAGAGCACCATTCTGTTCTGGGAGGATTTGTATTGACACTGTCAAAATTTGCCTCTATAAATTTCTTTCTCTTCTACAATAGCCTAGGTAGCCACTTTTTAAATTTAACACACTCTCCTCTTTATGCATGTAAATACATTCAATACAGATCAGGTCCAACTGTTTTTCTTTTTTTATAGGATATAACTGCTGGAACTATTATCTGTTAGCATTTTAGTTTAACATTCTAAAGTTATCTTGTTTCTCATATTTTCAATATCTTGAGAAATTATCACTGTCTCTTCCATCATACTGCCTACAATTACTGGTAAAGATTTACATTTCTAATATGTTGATTTGACATTTGTTTTGCATCTTTGGGTTCATAAAACTTGCTGATTTTTCTATTGGAGGATATAATTTTTTTTTACAGATTTAGATATATGTACACACATATGTAGTGTATATATACGTGTATGTATGCACATAAATATATTTAAATCTGCCTTCCTATAATATCCTAGAAACCATTCTCGGTGTATAATTGTGCTTTATGTTTATTATGCTTTGTTTAATATAAAACGTATTTTCAATATTAACTTCTTAAATCTGTAGTATATTTCCTTTCTTAATTTGTCTATCACCATGAGCTTAGAAACCGCTTTCTACACAGAGAGCATATAAGTATCATATTTATTTGCTTTAATGTTTATATATCATATATTATATAATTATATATTGATTATATGTTAGATTATTTTTATATATTTTGTATATTATATATACATAGTTATCATTTAATTTTGAGAATTTATTTTGGGATGTGAGTAAAAAAGTGAGTCTCAAGTGATCTTTCCATAAGTATGTTAACTGAGGTCCGACCATTAAGTTGCTGCTTCTTTCCCATTGCTTAACAGACTGCCATCAAACAAATTTTTAAAATATAATTCCATATCACCTGATGAATCACAATATACATCATATGTGTGAAATAATTTCATTATTTTGGAGAGAACTGGGTTTTATCTCATATTTTACCATGACACTTATGACGCCTTCATTTGGCTTGCAATATCTTGCTACACTAACCTCCAGTTCATTAATCTGAATGATTAATCCTAGATATCCAGAAGTAATAAGAACATAGCATTATAAAACAGAAATCAAAATGTGAAAATGTAAGGACAATGAAAAAAAGGTGACAAATTGTGCAAACTGTTTCAAATTGCTCTTTTGACGTTTTACTTATTTATTATTTCTTGCCTAGCAAATTCTGAAAAGTATTGAGGCTGCTATTTTCTTATGCAATGGTAATTTAATTTTGAAATAAGTCCCAATGCATTTACTTATTTCTGGCACAAGTGTCTGTTCTTGTAGCCCTTTGGCCATTGTGGCCTAAGGCAAGCGTCAGGCAGCTATCACTAGCAAGGGAGGAGGGTATGATGCAGAGGTCTTTCCTCTCATGAAGGAAGGGGAGACGGGATGTCTCTTTGGTAGAGTTGGTGAAGGAGAGAAAGTTGGAAGGCAAGACAAAGGTCCTTTTCCAAAGATCTAGTGTTTCCACTTGCTGAGGATTCAGCTTGGTTGAGGAGAAAGACATGGGAAAGTACAAACTCACCTGTCGGTTTTGGGTGGGGAGGTGTTGAACACAGAGGAACTTTGGGTCTGCTTCCTACTTGGAGGAGAATGTCTGATAGAGTACCTTAGATCAATGTGGGGTAGCTTCAAGATATGACATTTATTAATGTCCCTTGTTTTCTCATGGCCTTCACAATGCATGGACATGATCTAGAAGTTCTTACATGATACACTGAAGGGGAAGGAGGTAGGGATCTGAAATCATCTGAGAATGAAGAAGCTAGGTGTTTACCTTGAGATGGCTGCAGTGTAAGATGAAGTGATTTCATAGATATGAGTAGACAGATCAAAGTTGGGGACAAAATGGAGGATATGACTGAATCTCAGAGGGTCCACGTTGCCCATGAGCACCTGGTAAAATCAGGACAAAGAACAAACAGCCTGAGAGCTTACACCCAAAGAACTAATTGTAAGTTGTACTAGAGAGGCCTGTAGTAGCAGATACAGTGAGGAAGTAGGTCAGTGCCCAGACACGTCAGAGGTGAGTTACATTTCAACATGTCAGTAGTGTAAAGCACACCGGGGATATGCAATTCAGTAACATTGTCTATAAGATTCCCTGGAAAAAAATCCAATTATCTATAAGATTCTCCATTTAGATTTTTATTTCTTCTTTTTAAATCTGTACTTTGGTTTTCAGACAGCTATACATCTTAGTGTGAATAGGGCCTCCAAGTGAAATACCGTAAAACAATAAAATGAAGTTTGTTGGAAAATTTACTTGATGTCACACAACATTTACTCTAGCATTATTATTGAAAGCAAGCAGTGAGAGTAGACTCTCTTTAGCATTTTCAAAATAAATTCAAAAACTTATAAGTTTTGTTAAAGTTTAGAAACAAATATCTATGTTTATAAGAAGTTAGTTTAAAATAGATATTGTGACTTCATATCAGTGAGAATATTCAATATATTGGTTAAATTGGCTACATGTTTAAAAAAATTAAGTTAGCTCTCTACTCCACAATATGCACACAAAATATTCCAAATGTTTTAAAATGCTAAAAACAAAACCATATGTAACAACACTTGGATATTATATCTGTGTGGTTTATAACATTAATTGTCATGTTATAATGATAGTTTATCCACTCCTCCTTAGGTTAATGGACAATTCTCAACTGTTTCTAACCTGTTCTATCTGCTTCACAGAGTGAGTCTGTCCCTCTTACGCCATTCCCATATAAATGGTTAACCTCCACCATGTGCAGCAGGGTGGGGATTTAGTGTAAAAAACTAATACGCAATGAATTTTCTATGGAAATTTTATTGATCGGACACTAACAGTTTGCCTGCACAAGATTTCCTGGTCACTGGATATCCAATTGCAATGGGTTGGGTATTAGTCATTAGAGATGCTGGTTTAATGACTTGGTGCTGAGTCTACTTTTATTCAGCCACCTGACCCTTGAAATGGAAGATTATGCATTGCCACTTAGAGATTCTAGCCACTCCATCCCTTTCTCTATAGTTTCAGTCATCTCTTGACCTCTTCTTTCTTCTTCTCAAAACCCTTTTATATAATTGTTTAGAGAAAGAAGGCTTCATGCTTTGTTATACATTTTTCTTTATAGTATTTTGAGGAGAATATTTTAAAAATAATACTGAAAATATGATGCTTAATTTTCATAGAAGACTAAGATTAAAATATTATTTTGTAGAGATTTGGAGAATTTTCTCCATTTGCTTTTGATATCTTGGGTTACATAAAAAATGTGAAACAAATTTAATTACAGAAGGTATTGTATATTTATACTTTATTAAAGCTTATCTTAACTTTATTAAAGCTTCAGAGAATTTAAATTATTCTATAATATCAATAGAATTCCTTTAGAATGTATTCTGTCTTTGTCATTTCTGCTGAGCCCATTTAGAGTCTTTGATTTGAGGATCTGGGTTTTTCTTCATCTAGAAATATTTTCATATCTATTGTTTTTAAATTATATTATCCATTTTTTTCTCTCACTAATCTCCTTCTAGAAGGCATTCTGGAATGTATGTCACTCATAGATTAGGCCTACTTGTCTTCCATAGGTATTACCCTTCCCATAATATACTTCAAGTCTTTCAAGTCTCATGCTCTCTTGTGTCAGCTATCTGAGCTTAATTCTGTGGTTTATAACATTGATTGTTAGCTGTGTTTTGTTTTACTATTTGTTTGTCCTTATAAGTGAATATAGCAAGGCATCAAAATACAAGATCATTATAAAAACTGAATTGTATTTCTTTATATTAGCAAAGAACAAGTTGAAAATCAAATTAATAAGCAATGTGGCATACAATAGATCAATAATATCAAATAATTAGAGTAAATTTAATAAAAGATGTGTGGGGCCTCTAGATGGAAGATTGCAAACTCTGCTGAAGAAAAAAGGAAAACTAAATAGAGTGATACACAATTTATATGAATAGGAAATCTCAATATTGGTAAGATTTCTCTTCTTTCCAAATTGATCTATAAATCCGTTGCAGAACTTACCAAATCTATAGCCTGTGACCCAGCAATCATACTCCTGGGCATATGCTCAAGAGAAACTAGTGTGTAAGCCCACCAAAATTGCAAGAATGTTCATAGCAATAGCCAAAATTTGAACCAACACAAATGTCTGTAGTAGACAGAATGGGCAATTTCATTGTCACAATATGGGTGACTCTCCCATACATAACATTAATAAAAAGAGACATATAAGAAGCAGAGCAGTATGATTCCATTTGTATGGAATTCAAAACAAGCAAAATTAACCTAAGATGACAGAAGGCAAAATGGTGGCTAATCTTATATATTGAGGTAAGGAGTAATAATACTAACTGACAGGAGGACAAAGGAGCTTTCTACAGTTGAGGGAATTTTCTACGTCTTGGTCCAGTATTGTTTACGTTAAGGTTTGCATATGTAAAAATGTATCAATATATAAATTTAAGATTTTTACAAATAAAAAAATCACTCATCAGACTCTTTTACATGATACTGTGTAAGGTGAAACTCTAAGAGGAGATTTTAAAATGCAGCATTTCCCAAGTATATTAGTTAATGAATTATGGGAACTGGCTTTCTGGGTAATACGATAAGAGCAAGCAAGTAATTGAGCTAGAATAAAGTATGTAAAGGATAGTGAATTGGTTCTGATTTCTAATTTAGGAAGAGATTAGCAGATAATAACCAGGATTAGGAGACTGTTGAAAATATCTTGTTCGACTAGGACCTTTGGCAGTGACACAAAGTATAAAAAATTTTCATTAGAGAAATTTCAAAAGAATTGGTGTAAGACCATATTTCCATTTAAAGTTAGGAAATTTTGACAATCAAAGGAGCTACTTCACTGTACATGTAAAATCTATCTTTTATTTTTCTTCCATCTGAGTTCAATCATTAATCTGTATATAATAAAATGGCCCTTCCGCTTAAGCAGGAGAAATAATCAAGATATTTTTAATTATTCTATTGGAACAAAAAACATAAAATATCTTAAAATAGCAGGGAAACCAGGGTGAATGCTGTAATACTTTATATAGTAGCTACACACTTCAGGTTGTTATATCCTATGCAAATGTCCTCCCAATCAATAGAACGACTTAGCCAATCAATTTATCTTTACTCTCTCTCATTCTTCCAAACTCAAGTGGTGTTGACTGTAGTTTTTAAAGAGAGAAATAAAATTTCAAATCCCTCTCTTCTTCACTAAGCCAACTGTCCTTTTCCTATTGTATGTACTTTTCTTTCTTGCCTGGAAAGCTAGAACAATTTCGGAATAGATGTCCTTTTCTCCAGTATTCCCAGACTCCTGACATTCCTTACAGTTCCGTTGAGATAATGTTTCTAAGACGGAAATCTGGTCACCCTTATACTGCCTATTTATAATTCCCGATATGTGTTATAATCATATAAATATACTTTATTTTACTTCAGTATGTAAATATTTCAAAGAAAATTATTTTCTCAAGACTAAATTCTTTTATAAATTTGTGCATCACCCTAAGTTATCTTCTAAATATATCCTGGCCTTCATCTAGTTTTCTTTGTATAAATTTATGTAAGTATTTATATTTGCTAAATAAAGTACAAAGACCTGCTCCAGTTTAGCACCTATAGATGTGTAAGCTATGTTTCCACAACCAAACAATTGCAGATGAACAGTTTCAGTCTTCCAATTCCATCATCTATATATCCAACTTCAATAAAATAATTTTACTATTCTGCCTACAGTAATGCCTTTTATATTACCACAGTCACCTAATATTCTCTGATAGAACTATAAATTTGAAACTGTATGTAATGCACCAATAAACCTGGTCTCAGAAAATACATGTTATTATACCAATGTGCTTCATGCATTTATTAGCTAATAGCTTACCAAAGGTATTAAAAATATTTGATATTCTAAACTATAATAGTACAGATAATTTTATGTCATAAAAATAATACACAATTATTATATGGCAACTAAAGAATGCTGATTCAAATAAAAATTATGAAAATAATTCCTTTGATTTATAATTAAAACCTAGATCATTGATTATAAATATCAATTAGATCCAAGGGGCAAAATAATATGAAAAGAAAAATCAATGGTCTGTTTAAATAAATTAAATTCAAACAATTATCCACAGAAGATCAACTCTGAAAACACATAAAGTATCTTAAGGAAAGTATGCAAAAGATAATAGAATAATTTTTCTAAATAATATTTTCAACAAGTAAAAGACTGGGACTCTTGTCATAAAGACAGAGATTCAAGAGTTTTCGACTAATTTGATCTTAATTCAGGATTTGAAAATACTGTTAACCCTAACGTAAGGTGTTTACTTAATTAATACATAATTTTATTTTTAATAAAATTGATAATATGCATATGAACTAGTCAGTAATTAAATTATTGGCAACCAATTTTACAATCCACTCTAATAGTCTTAAAATGAGATGAAAGTCATTCGACAGATTGTGGTTTGGTTCCAATATTTGGATTTAGGAGACAATAAATATAATAGAGCTCACTTTTTCAAGGGCTTCCTTTTGTTTATTTGTGTAATTCAATTACAATTATAAATTTCAAGTTGAAGCTTTGTCAACTAAACTACACTTTTCCAATACTCACGTTACTGTTTAATAACTAGTCATGCCAAAGAGATGTCCATCACTAATTAGACATGTATTCAAACCTGATCACTCCCTTTCAACAACTCTGGTAAGTACTCTACTTGTTCCTGTAAATTAAGCTTAACTAGTTACATTTCTTTGCCTCATTGAGTTAAGATATTTTCAGGAGTAAAAATATTAATATTAATATCTTTGATACATATTTGCTTTAAATTTAAAAATACTTCTGAGATTCAAAATTATCCATTGAGATAAAGTCATAAATGATCATTAATATATATTTTAAAATTTCTTGTAGGTTACACAGACAATATGCAAGATATTTTACATCCTTTAACTTACCAATTATAAACTTTAACTTAAAAAATCACAGATCAAAGAAAGAACATTTTCTGGAAGAAATATTGTGTGCTACAAACAGCCATATAATCCTCCACTATGAAGAATCTAATTGGTCTAGAGATCATTAAATTGAGCTTGATTATTTTAAGAAAGATCTGTGTTCCATCAAATTGATGATTTGTATTTTTACTTTTGGATTTCCGGGCAGCACACTTTAGAACAAAATATTTGATTGAGTATTTATAAAATTCCCTAAAATAATTTAAGATATTAAACATTGCAATGGAAATGAAGTCTGGAAAAATGACGAGATGAACATGACTCACTTCTATTCTGCTATCTTCTAAAATCTGTCACCTTCCAGGTCAAATGGCTGTTAGGCATATGGGAGACTGATTGAAAATGAAGCCTGGGTTCTGTGGATCTTGAAGGGCTGAAAGAATTTCTGCAGAAAAGTATAAGAGACCAGATGTCAGAATCAAGAAGTGGAAGATTCTGTAATATATTGGTGTACTCAAATGGATGAGTATATTGGCCCTATATTAGCATGCCCAATATCCTACATCTCAAAAATCACAAACAACCAGGGGCCAGCCTGGTGGCACAGTGGTTAAGTTCGCACATTCCACTTTGTCGCCTGGGTTGCTGGTTCCGATCCCAAGAATGGACCTACACATCGTGTATCAAGCCATGCTGTGGCAAGTGTCCCATATATAAAATAGAGGAAGATGGGAACAGATGTTAGCTAGGGGCCAGTCTTCCTCAGCAAAAGCAGGAGGACTGGTGGCAGAAGTTAGGTCAGGGCTAATCTTCCTCAAAAAAAATAAGTAAAATAACAACCAACCAACCAATAACAACAACACCAGCATGGGGAAAGTGTTTCTATTCCTTCTCATCTCTGCAGCTGACACTCAGGAATGGAAAGGTTTCTTCCAGTTGCATCAGCAGTCATCTGACAGCCTACTTTCTTTGACAATACTAATTCTCTCGTAGAGTGACGATTTTCCTCTGGTTACGTATAGGACTGTGAGCACATAGGGAGCTAGTTTTGAAACTTTGCTGCAAGGTGGAGCCACCTGGGGAGTTAAAAAAAATGTCTGCTTCTGTTCTCTCTCATCTCTCCATCCCAGGCTGTGGAAATTCCTATTTAATGGGTATGGGGTAGAGCCTAGACACTGGGATTCTTAAAAAGTCTCCCCAGTTTATTATAATATGGGGCAAATTGAAACTCACTGCAGAGAAAGAGCATATGACAAAAGCCACACCTAAGGCCATTTGAGCTGATGTTGGGGAAAAAATAATAATCATCTCCAAAGCAGGCAGATTACTCTGAGAGAAAATGATTGATCAATCAGAACAAATAGAACACATATTCCGGGAAAAATAGGTCTCAGAGAAGGAAATTACAAATTGAATAGTAAAAAGAATAAATAAAAGGTTGTTTAAGAAATTTCAATTTTTCCAAAAAACTTTCTGAATGTTTACCAATTAAATCATTCAATAGACTTTTATGTAACATTGTGATTATAATCAGTGATAATCAGAAGAAAATTATTTTCCTCATTTTCTATGACATTTTTTTGCCTAAGCTACATCAAATAGGTTTTGGTTACTTGAAGGCATCATTTCCTTGACCACTTCAGAGGAATGGATGATCAGGGAGGTAAGAGGATATGTTGCTGAAGCATCCTCTGCACCAAAGTTTCTGCATTCCAAATGAGGCAGGAGTTGAGATGGAGAGGAAAGTGAACTTTTTTAGTGTTTGAAATAGCCAAGTTGAAGTTAGAGTACATAGATTTAATGGGATTTTTTTGAAAATTCAGCAGTTAAGGGGCAAAAGAATGAAAATAGAGAAAATGAGGGGACTATTTTACCAGGGTGGTGAGATCCATCTTAAGCTAGTTTCAAGTTGATTTTAAAGAACCATCTGGGGTAAACCTGTATTCTAAGATCCAGACTAAAGGGATATAAGAAGAAAAGGATCTGAGTGGTTATGGGGGAGGGAGACATTTCCTCTACCTTCTCTGGGTTCGTCTGGCCAGAGAACGAATTAAATTCACGTGAGATAGAATAGCAGGAGAAAATTAAACAAAGCTTTATGAGGACCATGGCCCAGGGCCTTTCTTCCCGAAGGAAGAAAGAGCACCAAAGAAATGGGGTGCACAGAGTAGTTATATACCCCAAAACAGGATGTTTCACATATGATTGAAATGTCCCTCCCACAGTAGTCACAAGATTGCCCTGTGGGCACAGCACTTGATGGACACAGCAGGTAGTGGGTCTGCTATCTCAGAGGGCGTAGCAGGAGGCAAGTCTATTGTCTCAAGCTGGGTGGTCGCAGGTGAGTGCAGCTATCAGTTCCTAGCCTAAGGAAAGATGCTTAATCCTAAGGAAATGCCAACATTGGGAGGGGGAGGGAAGTTGCACCTTTATCTCAAGGGCCTTTGTTCTTGCCATAGTAAATGTTTTAAAGCAGATATACAATGCATGCTCAATGGCCACAGTCAGGGCCTTTTGGAAAAAAGCAAAGTCAGGCCGAATTAGGTTTACACCAAATGGCTTCCTCATGTAATCCAATATATCCTATTGCTTGCCATTTCTATTTGTCAATGTATACATGGGAGAGGTTCAGGCAAGCCAACTAACTCTCCAAAATGGCCAAAACCACCACCCCAACCATCATATCCAACTAAAGACAAAGGAGGATATTGGGGGTGGGGAGAGTCAGTTACAGGAGGTTACCAGACAAGCACAATAAACAAATGCAGATTTAAGTCCTTGCCTTCCCCATTGATTAAGAGTTTCTAGAGATAAGGTCATCTCCCCTTCCTGGTACAGAGAGGGAGATACCTTTACAGATGAAGACTTCCTTTACAATGTAAATGTCTCTTGCAAAGGGTAAGTAAATTCTACTTTTCAGTTGCTTTCCTGTCTGCAAAGTAACCAGCCTCAAATAATCATCATGCCAAAGAGACATATCTTGGGGTGGCCAATTCCAAGACCCCACAGTGGTTTTTATCCCTACGTCTTTGGACAAAGAATTTAAATTCTAAATGGCAGTGATAGGGCTGAATTGTATATTTGTATTCAGAAGTGCCTTCCATTGGTAAGAGGCTGTAGGTCACGTGTCCATAGACAGTTTAGATAAAAGTAATTTTTGAACTTTAATGATTCTCATATATGCCAAATTCTGTTGATCCAGCCAGATTACAGTATCAAGAAGCATTAGATATCTCTAATTAATGCATAAATTCACTAAACATTTTATTTACTAGAGGATGCATTTTCTACTTAAGTTCCTTATTGAGAAAGAAAAGGTAGTGGATTTAAAATTCTTGGAATATGTATTTGCTTTCAGCCCTCAGAAACACTAAATATTAATATTGGGGGTGCACAATGACCTTTTCCTAAGGGTGTTATAATGCAGCTAATCCAATTGTTTTGCAATGCTATTCACTTTTTTTATGACACAAATATAACTAGAATAAGAAATACAGCAAGCTATTCAAAAGATTTCTTATTCTACAAAAATAGTCCATAAGTCCTTTTAAAGAAAATAGTTAATTCTTTGTGGAAACATAGTGTTTTCTACTTTCCCCTAAAAATTATTCCCAAATTAACTCCCTTTAAAACTAGATAAAGAAAATCCCCATGATCCCAAGATTTAGAAAGACAAACATTTTTGATTTAGGCTATAATCAACTTATTTATAAATAGATTTTTTTTTCCAGTGACTTTATTTTACTAAGGAAACAGTAGTGAAATGTCTCTGCCTTATAAACTGGCACAAAATAAATATTTCTAAATGATTTATGCTGTTTATTTTGCAGTGGCTTTAATAGCGAGGATTCATTGTTATTGGCTAACGGTTCATGGCTTGATGAGCATAAAAATCCAATAATTTTGGCACTGCTTTTGAGAAAAGAAAAGGTTTTATTGTGAGGTTGACCAGCAAGGAGACAGGAAGCAAGGTTCTCAAATGTCTCTCACACATCCAAGGTTTGGGGTAAAGTTTAAGGGATCAGGGAGGGCCAGCTGGTATGCAGAAGTGCTGGCAGGATGAGTTTCAATGGGCGGGTCAAAATTTTCTCTTCTGCGTATGCTCTAGCTACATCACTTTATAGTTTTTTGGCTTGCTGCCCCTGAAAAACAACTTTAATATTCTGTTATTAAGATGGAGTCAAGTATGGGAGATTACCAGGAAAAGCACAATTGACGAGGATAAAATTGTTATGCAGATTTGAATTATTGCCTTCTCCATTGATGAGAGTTTCTAGAGATTTAGAGTCTGCCTTCTCTTCCTGGCACAGAGAGTGGGACACCCTTACAAATGGAGATTTCTCTTATAAATGTAAATTTCCCTTACAAAAGGGTAATTTCTACTAGGATTTCAGAGCTTTTCCTGTGTCTGCTGTTTCTTAATAATCATTAGCTCAAAAAAATCCTCATGCCCAAGAGCCATGTTTTGGGGTGGCAAATTCTGTTCCTTGTCCTGTGATTACATCATTAACTCAATCAAATAGTATTATCTGCCTACATCTTATAAAATATGGTCAGTGTGCTCTGTGTTTTTCCCCTCTCTTTTCATGGTGAAGGGAGACAGTGCTTTTTCTTTTGGGGAAGTAAATAAAGATTTTCATCCTATTTTTAAGGAAATCTCTTAGGAATTGGATAGATATTTTCTGGCAATTGGAAGAACCTAGGTTGAAAGAGCATATGAGAATAATCGAGAGTAAAACCAGTAGCTGCAGAGCCAAGAGTAACTGGCAGCCTAACCATATATTTAATGTTTAATGACATGGATTCTACAGCTAGATTGCCTAGGGCTAGAACCCTGACTCTACCAAACTAAGTCTGTGATGTCAGGCAAGTTACCTAAACTTTTAGTGCTCAGTTTCCTTATCTTTATAATGTCCATAATAATAGAACAGCTTCATAAGGCCATTATGAGTAGTAAGTGAGTTAATATTTCCAAGTACTTAGAATAGTGCACAGTCCGCAGTAATTACTACATAAGTATATGCTCAATATATAATAAAAAGCAGCTACTCTTTCAAGTTTTCTTTTTCTTTCTTATGTCTGTTTCTCTACGTTCTTTTTTCTGTTTTTCTGTCTTTCTCCATAGTATGGTTTTGTCTGATTTTTTAATATATTTTGGCCACATATGGCCATGCCAACACTCAATAAGTATTGAGTCAATATTGCTTTGGAGATATCGACTAGTTTAAAATTTAAAGGTAATGACATTTCTGTTGTTAGACTTGCATCAAGAATCTAGTGGTGGTCTCCCCAGTTATATACCATACACATGCTCTACTCATTCTTTTCCCCCATTTTATTGGAGCAAACCAAGTATTATCATAAGTTAGAAAGAAATTAAATAATATGCAGTAAGCAAGTTGCTTGCAATGTATATTTACTTTATAAACAATCGACTATGCGCATTTAATTTTAAACCTTGAAATAATGCTGTACAATTCATCACTTTTATATAATTGCATGGATAAGTAATTTGCTAGTTCTTAAAATAGCATTATTTCAGAGAGCATATAACTAATAAATTATTACAACACAAAAATGGGGATAATTCACTTGTGAATTTCAATATATAAATGTCTCAAAGCCTAATTACTGGAAAATTACAGTAAAACTCTTTATATTCATACACATCACTGTAATGAAGTGGCTTTCCAAATAATCCACAACAAATTAGGTCTGTAAAGATGAAATTCATCTAACTGGCAATCATAAATCAAAAGCAAGAATGACAAAACTCAAGATAACAAAAACTCAAGACAGTACAGATGATATCTTGATATTGATATTGAAGACTTCTCCCTTAAAAGTTGTAAAAATTTAAACCCTAAGCAGGTGTTCATAGATGATGGGAACTTGGTCGTGCTGCCAACTTATGTGTTTCAGTCAGTCTTCTTTTACATGTGTGGGGACCTGGAATTGGCCACCCCAAGATATGTCTCTTTGGCATCAGGATTATTTGAGGCTGATTGCTTTTGATAACTGGGACAGGGAAGGAGGAATGGAACTTGCCCTTTGTTAGGACACGTTTACATTTGTAAGGTAAATCTCTATCTGTAAAAGGTGCCTCCCTCTCTGTACCAGGAAGAAGAAAGGAGATGACCTTCTTTCTAAAAACTCTTAATCAATACCAAAGGCAAGGTCTTAAATCTGCATTTTATTGTGCCTGTCTGGTAACCTCCTGTAGCTGACTTCCCTCCCCCTCCCAACGTTGGCATTTCTTTAAAGATTAAGCATCTTTCTTTAGGCTAGGAACTGATTGCTGTGCTCACCTGTGACCGCCCAGCTTCAGATGATAGACTTGCCTCCTGCTATGCCCTCTGAGACAGCAGACCACTACCTACTGTGTCCATCAAGCAATGTGCCGACAGGGCAATCTTGTGACTATTGTGGGAGGGACTTTTCAGTCACATGTGAAACACTCTGTTTGGGGGTATATAACCACTATGTGCACCCCACTTCTTTGGTGCCCTTTCTTCCTTCAGAGAAGAAAGGCCCCAGTCCATGGTTCCTCATAAAGCTTTATTTAATTTTCTCTTGCTATTCTGTCTCATGTGAATTTAATTTGTTCTCCAGCCAGACGAACCCACATTTGGGAAGAGGAAATGTCTTCCTCCCCTACACATGCAATCTTCATTATTTGTGGATTCAATATTTGTAAATTTTCCTATTAACTAGAATTTATTTCTAACCCTCAAATCAATGCTCACCGAGCTTTGAGGACATGCACTGAGCAGCTGAGTCCCTCTAAGTTCTCATTCCCAATGAGAACCTCTGCCTGCTATTACAGCTCTCACACTGTGAACAAGTGTCCTTTTCGTGATCCATTTAGTGCCATGTTTTCCACATTTTTGTGCTTTTTGTTGGTGATTTTGCTGTTTAAACTGATCCCCAAGCATAGTGTTAAAGTGCTTTCTAGTGCTCCCAAGCTTGGAGGCTGTGATGTGCTTTATGGAGAAAATACGTGTGTTAGATAAGCTTTGTCAGGGATTAGTTATAGTGCTCTTGGCTGTGAGTTCAATGTTAGTAAATGAACAACACAATACATCCAGAAAAAAGGAAAAGAGGAAATTTGCTGAGGTGTACATGAGGCTGCTTCAGAAAGTGCTAAAGTAATACCTACAGTGTATCATGAAACTATGGAAAAGATAGAAAAAAAAAAGGCTACATTTGTGGACTCTCAAAGTGATAACCAACAAAAAAGCTTGGTGGACAGCACTGCTGTAAGGCTAAAAGCCAATCAATTTTGGGTCGTGTTACCCAGGGTCAAGAAAATGTTAGGAGAAAGAGGCTACTGATTTATTGATATAAAGAAACACTGCATCCAATTAGTTATTTGCAAGAGCTATATGTTAAATAAGATTTCTTTTCACAGAAAGACACGTAAAACAACATTATTTATTGATTGGTTAATGAAAATGTTGTGACCAGAAGTTTGCAGGAAATTAACCACGTATTCCTTCCAGGAGCAATGGCTTAGTGTTTGCTAATTCTGTTTACCCTTGTTGTTTCCTTTATCAGGCTACCAGCTACTATTTACCTTTTAGAATTATATTTTCTTACCCAATCAAGAGAAACTATTCTACTCAAAGTTGATTGCTTGATCCCAGAGATTAATAGAATTCTCTCTTATTTGATATTCTTGTCTCCAGTCATTTCTTCTTTCAACCTGTCCTGCTTATCACGAAACAGCTGCTTATTAATTTTTAGAAAATTCATTGAATATAGAAAAATAGTTTGCTCAGGTTACTCTTTCATTCAAAGATCTAAAATATTTCTAAATGATCAACTGATAGAATATAATTTTGGCTATTCAAAAATTGTCTTTAATAGTCTATCTCTGTCTCATCCAATGCCATTTCTCACTATGTATGTACATCCATTCCCTAATCAAGTGTTGGGTCTTCTTGTGTTTTGATAAACTTCATGGCTTTTCATATCTTGAATTTGTTCATGTTCAAAGCATGGACAAAACTCAGCAACAGCATCAGGGTAGAGAAGGAAAAAAGAAAAAGGAAACAAAATAACAGAATGAAAAGATTTTCCAGGCTAGTTTCTGTAGCCTAAAGTCAGGAAGTCCAATGTTCAGTGTCAAAATGAGCCTGGTAAACACCACTTTGGTTTTTCTGACCATCTGTTATCAATGTAGGTAAACCAAGTAAGTAGAATTTATGAATTTATGAATGCTTTATAGATTTATGCCAGTAGTGATGTTTTTGAGAATTCACTCCATACATAATAGCCAGGGCTGGGAATATGAGAACAGTAATCAACAACCCAAAGGAGGGAAGAGATATGAACTTTCTGGAACTTCAATACCTTTATCACATAGCCTGAAGTTAAGAGAAGCACTCAATTCTCTGGAGTTTTGAGTTGCAATTTGGAGGAGCAACCCAGGAATGTCGAGGCTTTCAAGCTTGAACTGAAAGGAAAATCATCTAATTGAGAGTCCAGGTGTCATCTAAGGCTGAGTCCAGGTCCTGAACCACCTGAACCACCAAAGGGCTAATACTCTTGGTATACTTCTCTCATTGGTCAAAATTGTGTGCACAAGGAGAAATCTTGGGACAACATGTGGAAAAAAATAGCAACTTCAGCTATTGAATTTAGGAATGACAAGTGTTGACCTTCTTCACCTGTGATACTTTCTCTACATACCGTACATGTACATCAACCCTCCCCCCAACACACCAAGTGGATACATTTCCATAATATGTACTTATCATATGGTAGAATCAATGCAAAGTGAGAGCAGATAATCTATGTAAAGTAGTTATTTGTTTTTTCTTTACATATTATGTTAATTACATTTTGTAGTTAACTTATTTGTGTTTCTTTCCATTTTATAAATATCAACAGAGAAATCAATTGTACTTAAACAATATATTAATAAGCATATTTTGTCCCAACATGGTCTTAGATTCAAGAAGTCAACCATATTGAAAATTTTTTTTATTGAAGTTACATTAGTTTATAACATTATATAAATTTCAGGTGTACATAATTATATTTTGACTTCTTTATAGACTATGTCATGTTCACCATCAAAAGTCTAGTTGCCGGCAGTCACTGTACAAATGAGCCTTTTTACCCCTTTCATCATCCCTCCTTCTCCCTTCCTCCCTGGTAACCACCAATCTATTCTCTGTATCTAGGTATTTATTTGTTGTTGCTGTTTTTTAGATCTTTCAGATGTGAGTGAAATCATATGGTATTTGACTTTCTCCATTTGACGTTTTACTTAGCATAATACCCTCAAGGTCCATCCATGGTGTCACAAATGGCAATATTTTACCTGTATATATATATATATATGTATATATACACATATATATATACACCACATCTTTATCCATTCATTCCTCGATGGGCATTTAGGTTGTTTCCAAGTCTTGGCTATTGTAAATAATGATGCAATGAACATAGAGGCACATATATCTTTGTGAATTAGTGTTTTTGTGTTCTTGGATAAATACCTCGACATGGAATAGCTGGATCCTATGGTAATTTTATTTTTAATTTTTTGAGGAATCTCCATACTGTTTCCCATAGTTGCTACATGAGTTTACATTCCGACCAACAGTGTATGAGGGTTCTCTGCAGCCTTTCTGACACTTATTTCTTTCCTTTCTAATAATAGCCATTATTAAGGGGTAGTGATAACTCATTGTGGTTTTGATTTGCATTTCCTTAATAATTAGTGATGCTGAACACCTTTTCATGTGCCTGTTGGCCATCTGTATATCTTTGGAAAAACATCTGTTCAGATCCTTTGCCCAAGGAAGTCAAACATATTAATCAAAGATTTGTTTAAGGATATTAAGGCTTTAAGTTTTCCACAGTGTTTTATTTTTTACTCCAAACAAGTTTTAAAAAATAATATGTATGATTTATACTTAAGAAATTTGCAAGAATGGAAACTTTTCTTTTATCACTACCCATTTTTTTAAAATTCTTAAAATCCTGTCAGAGTTAAAACCATACTCTTCCCTGGCACTCCACGAGAAAACTATGAATTTCTGCATTTTTTAGTAGATTAGAGAGAACAGTAGAATATTTGAATAGATTGGTGATGTAGGGTATCCTCTCTTGGTTCTTCTGGCTGGAGAACGAATTAAATTCACATGAGATAGAATAACAGTAGAAAATTAAACACAGCTTTATAACATGTATACATGGGAGAGGCTCAGGCAACCTGAGCAACTTGTCAAAATGGCTGAAGCCCCCACCTTAAATATCATCTTCAGCTAAAGATAAAGGAGGATGTTGGGCATGGAGAGGGAGTCCATCTTGGGAGATTACCACACAAGTACAGTAAACAAATGCAGATTTAAGTCCTTGCTTTCGGCAGTGATTAAGAGTTTCTAGAGATAAGGTCATCCTCCCTTCTTCCTGGTACAGAGAGGGAGACACCTTTACAGATGGAGATTTCCTTTATGATGTAAATGTCTCTTAACAAAGGGTAAGTAAATTCTACTCTTCAGAGCCTCCTTCCCCTCTGCAGTTTTTAAAAGTAACTAGCCTAAAATAATCCTCATGCCAAAGAGACATATCTTGGGGTGGTCAATTCCCATCCCCCACAGTGACCATCCCTCTCTTCCTCTTCAGAATTTTGTGACAACTAATGAGTATATTATATTGCTTATGGATCACCAAGGTGTCTTCTATTTCACTCATTAATTCATTCAGCAAATATTCATTGAGTTATACTATGTGCCAAGCATTGTCCTAGGCTTGGAAGATCCAGCACTGAACAGAATAGACAAATATCTCACCCTCATAGTTTTAATTGTATAAATGCCTCCCAGAGAGATGAAATAACATAACTATATTTTTTTATTTTTAAAGTCAGGACAAGAAGAAAGTGCAATTTATGATATACCCTAGGGATCCTGAATAAATCTTTTTTATCACGAGAATTATGCTTTCTCCCCCTACATATTGGCTTTTATTGATAGCTCCATGATTTATATATGAATGAGTGTGGAATTTTATCTGGCTCACTTCCATTGTGTTACATATTTGGAAAGTTTAAAACAAACTTTGTCTATAGATCACATCAAACTCATGAAGAAATAAGAAATAAATATTACCTTCTCTTGAATAACATACATGCACATCTACAAATATATGTATATATTTTGTACATCTACACATCTACTTGTAAATATATAATGGGAAATGTAATGCCTTAAAAATCGTTTTAAAGCACTACTCATAAAATATTATTTTATGCAACTTTTTGAACAAGTAAGAAAAATATATAACTTTTACACTTTTAATTGTCACAATACTCCTCTAACAAGATGTTTTTTAAAGTCTGCTTATTTTTAGTCCTTTCATTTACTCAAGGAATATATTTTAAATTACATGTAAGAAGAAAATACATTGTCAAAGCTTCTTTTAGGAGTTCACTTTTAAAAGCCTCTTTTGGCGTCGGAAACTATAATTGATAATTAATACACTCAGAATGCTATTCTTTAGCTTCCAGTAGTATAAATGTTTTTTCCTGAATGATTATTCATGTATAACTTACTGAAGTGGATGCTGTGGGAAGGAAGACAGGAAGAAACTAATGGAGGATACAGGGAGGAAAGCATTTTAAGTATGACAAGAAAAATAATGGATTTACTTAGTCTTTTTCTGGTACTTAGCAAGTTTTTAATAAATATATCTTTGAGGCTTTATCCATCAAACTACAAGTAATGAGTCTATTGAAGTGTTTTACCAAATGGGCTTTTTGAATAGGACCATGTCAGAAACACTTTATGCTTCTGGTATGTTTACAGCTACTTATATTATGCAAAAAAGTACAAGTCTAGAACAAGTAACCATGGTTTAATTTCTTAAAACCATAACAGGTTTTACTTATTTATGATTCTGAGTATAATGGCTTAATAGATCTCTGCTATGATAATACAAGAAAATTGTAAAAAGGTTGTCATTTAACCCGTTGGACCCCGTGATTCAGGAGATTCAATGTAATCTACAGGTCATTCCAAGACTGAGGCTCATTCTTGAAATTCAATTCCCAGGAGCATTTTCACATGTGGTTTTATTTTCCGTCTCTTCAATTATTAGTAGTGAACAAACTTTTGATGAATTAAGAAAATTCATATCGAAGATGATTCTTGCTATACGAGTAACTAAAAATCAACCTCTCCTTGACCATTATTTGGACACAAAATTGTCCATGAAGCCTTGCTTATTATTTTCAATCTATGATGAATTTACTTTACATGAGAATAAAACATTTATTTCCAATATTGATTATTTGAAAATTCTTTTCATTAGCTTGTATCATCATTTTTTTTTTACTCAACATCCATATTGCTATTTAATTATTATGCATACATGTTTTGCCTTTGCAATTTGCAAGCAAGAATCTTAAGTGAAACTTTTAGATCTTCTCATGGTGGGTCCAGTACTTCACAGATGGTAGACAAACAATTATAGTCGTTGCTTGGACGGCCTCTCTGTTCCTCTGCTAAAGCAAGGCATGCCGTGGAAAACGGTCATCCTTTTATATGAAACAAACTCTTTGTTGGTCAAGGAACAATCTTTCCACACACATGGCACATCAAGGAAAATGAAACGTAGGTAAGATAGGTATCTTACCTAATGACACATGCCAAATGAATACTAACTTACATTGAGTGCGTTTTTATTTTTTGTAGAAACACTTTCATGTGCTTGTGTATATTATTTTATTTAATCCTCAAAATATTCGAGGTAGTTTCTTTGATTATGCCAACATACTAGTTGGCTAGACTGAGGGGAAGAGAGTTTAAGGACTTGGCTGGGGTCATCCAATAAGCTAGGATTTAAAGCACAGTCCAGAGGCCCTGGGACACCGCGTTCATTCTCCAGGTTCTGTTGTCTTCATTAAATGAGTGCTGGAGTCTTAGAATTGAATCTGGGTCTATTTGACACAAGCATTTGTGATCTTTCATTGGTTGTGTCAGGCTAATAAGATTAGGGATTTAATTTTAATTTTTTTTTAAAGATTTTATTTTTTCCTTTTTCTCCCCAAAGCCCCCCGGTACATAGTTGTATGTTCTTTGTTGTGGGTCCTTCTAGTTGTGGCATATGGGAAGCTGCCTCCGTGTGGTTTGATGAGCAGTGCCATGTCCGCGCCCAGGATTCGAACCAACGAAACACTGGGCCACCTGCAGCGGAGCGCGCAAACTTAACCACTCGGCCAAGAGGCCAGCCCCTATTTTAATGTTTTTTTAAAATATTATTTTCCAAGTGATTTAATAGTGAAAGACCATCCAGTAAACCAAACATTTATAATGTAATTGCAAGTAAAGTTGTAAATGTATTTAATTTTGATCTATTTTTCCTTTGAACAATTAATATGTATTAAAATGTATATGTGATTTGAATGAAATGCTTACCCAATGTGTAATAGAAACTAATCAATATTAAGCTAAGTAGTTAAATAGAAAAGTTGAGAATATTTCTGAAAATTTGGGCTTCTTTCCTTGTGAATAGAATTTCCTCCTTTACTCTCTAGACCCAGGCTGTAAGTGAGGGTAGCATTTATTGACCATGTGCTATGTCTCATGAAATGCTACAGCTGTTTTCTCATGACCTTTAAATCCCCCCACAATCCTGTATTGTGTGTCTTAATACAGCCACTTTATAGAAAAGGATGCAGAAGTTTACAAAGCTTACGGCAGTCAGAACTAGTTGTCAAGAAACAGAATTCAAGTAGCTTCAAGTTCCAGGTTCTTTTATTATACAATATAACTCCTCTAACAGAACATGTGTATCAGAAACAGTTTTTGGCTAATCTGAATTCTTATTGATTGCAAGAATGATATATTAGTGTTCTGAGTTTTCAGATCATCAGTGAACATTGTTGTAATGGATTTCAATCATATAAAAATGTATTGGATAGAATGGTTTTGGGGGTCCTATGAACAATACTTTATATAGGTGATATTTTGACTCAATATAAAATTGCATCTAGTTATATCATTATTTATAGTGCATGTAGAAAGGTCATTTTTTATCATAGGATGTGCATAATTCAATTTAGATGTTGTGATTTAAGACCAATCAAATGTTTTATTTAAGTAAATAACATTCCCTCTTTATTGTAGTTTATTAGTGAACTTTATACACATCTTATTTAAAAATTTGAAAACATCTACATTCTCAATTCTAGCACTTACTAGGCCCATAACCCTTGGTGACTTATTTACACTTTCTGGGTCTCAGTTTTCTCAGCTATAAAATAGGTCACAATATTTATATGATAAGTTTATGAGTATTATATGAGTCTATACACATAAAAAAAAGCAAGACAATTTGACAAAGGAGCTGAGGGCATACAATGGGGAAAAGAAAGTCTTTTCAACAAATGGTGCTGGGAAAACTGGAAAGCCGTATGTAACAGAATGAAAATTGACCATTCTTTTTCACCATTCACCAAAATAAACTTAAAATGGATCAAAGACCTAAAGGTGAGACCTGAAACCATAAGGCTTCTAGAAGAAAACGTAGGCAGTACACTCTTTGACATCAGTATTAAAAGGATCTTTTCAGACACCATGTCTTCTCAGAGAAGGGAAACAATAGAAAGAATAAACAAATGGGACTTCATCAGACTAAAGAGCTTCTTCAAGGCAAATGAAAACAGGATTGAAACAAAAAAACAACCCACTAACTGGGAAAACATATTTCCAAGTCATATATCTGGCAAAGGCTTAATATCCATAATATGTAAAGAACTCTCACAACTCAACAACAAAAAATCAAACAACCCAATCAAAAAGTGGCCTGAGACATAAACAGACATTTCTCCAAAGAAGATATATGGATGGCCAATAGGCACATGAAAAGATGTTCATCATTGCTGATCATCAGGGAAATGCAAATCAAAACTACACTAAGATATCACCCTACACCCATTAGAATGACAAAAGTATCTAAAATTAATAATAACAAACGTTGGAGAGGTTGTGGAGAAAAAGGAACCCTCATAAACTGCTGGTGGGAATGCAAACTGGTGCAGCCACTATGGAAAACAGTATGGAGATTCCTCAAAAAATTAAAAATAGAACTACCATACGACCCAGCTATTCCACTACTGGGTATCTATCCAAAGAGCTTGAAGTCAGCAATTCCTAAAGTCCTATGTACCCCAAATGTTCATTGCAGCATTATTTACAATAGCCAAGACATGGGGGCAACCTAAGTGCTCAACAGACAAATGGATAAAGAAGATATGGTATATATATACAATGGAATACTACTCAGCTGTAAAACAGAACAAAATCATTCCATTTGCAATAACATGGATGGACCTTGACGGAATTATGTTAAGTGAAATAAGCCAGTTAGAGAAGGATAATCTCTGTATGATTCCACTCATATGAGGAATTTAAAAATGTGGACAAAGAGAACAGATTAGTGGCTACCAGGGGAAAGGTGGGGTGGGGGGTGGGCACAAAGGGTGAAGTGGTGCACCTACAACACAAATGACAAATATTAATGTACAATTGAAATTTCACAAGATTGTAACCTATCAACTGAATAAAAAAAAGAAAATAAAAAGCAAGACAAGCCATACACATAGTTAGAGGCTAATAAATGTTAACTATAAAGAGTTATTTCTCACCTATTTCTCTTGACAAAACTCCGTGTAAAAGGAACAGTGAATGTTCTTTTAGATTAAACAGTCTAATTTTCTCATTTAAATGAAGCCACTTTATTTTTTAGAGCAACACTGGGCAATTTTTTTCTTTCTTGCTTTATATTGACTATTATTACAATAGTATGACAATTTTAAAATTAATATCAGTTTGTGTGTCTAGTAAGTTCCTTGCAACAAGAAGATTTCATGTTTTTTCCCCCACTAGCTAGAACACTTATTGACTAAGAGATTAGTGTACCAACCACAATATAAAGTCATAAATATTATTATGTTTTGTTAAATTATAACTGTGAAATTTAATTTTGTTGATTGTTTGAAAGCTAGCTAAAATTGCTTTCAAGGTGCTTTATAGAACTGCTTGTTAAGTTCTGGAGGAATGTGAGCAAATGTTTACTGCTTACATGTGATCATTCTATCATCATTAACCACTACTGAATTAAGGGAGATTGTTATTTAATGCAAAAGAAGTATAAATAAATGTCTTTGTCATTTCTTAATGAAAGATTAACATTTAAGATCACAAAACTAATTAATCCATTATGTTCATTAAGTTTCTGAGGTGAGGAATTGCCATTTGTCCAAAGATAATCCAAATAATAAGTGGGATAGATATTATTTCAGCATGTATCAACAAATATTTATAAGGTCACAACTTTAAAAAAATTATTTAAAATGTTTGCACTCCATCAGAGTCAAGAAAACTATTTATATGTGAAAACTAGATTTTAAAAATTTATTGAAATGTGAATATAAAGCTATAAAAATGCAAAATGGTATTCCACCTAATAAACTCTGACACATTGCGGAAATCCATTGATCTTTTATATTGATTGTTAGATGCATATAAGAATGTTTTAAAGGTTTCTTTTAAATTATTTTGTCGTATATCTTATATTTTTCAGTATAATTCAACAAGCATTTATTTAGCACTTACAGTTCCAGGAACTGTGTTCTGGGAGTAAAATGTTTAATAAAATGCATTTGCTACCCTCCAAGCAGTTATTGATTATCAATAGGAAGACATAAAATATGTTATATTAGATCTTAAAGACAGCAGTTTCCACAATGTGCTAAGTGAACACATAAGGGACAGTTAGTCCTGTCTTCAATTTCAAGGAAGCCTTAAGAGAAGACATTTTTCTATTTACAACATACCCCCAAATGTAAACATAAAGATTTCAATAGCTATCGCTCATATGTGCTGTCTGAATGTCTGCCACTTCAATTACAGTTTCCATAATACCCACAGCAACACTGCAAGGGAGACAGAATATTCCTAGCTTATGGATGAGAAAACCGACATTCAAGTATATTCTATAATTTACAAAGATTACACCTGAGTAAGTGAAGCTCCAAGAATCAAATACAGAAGCAAAAATTATCATGATCTTTCCATGATCGTAGTTAGTCTTAGCAGGTTTTACTTACTGGTGAATTTCCATATGAATTTCACTATTGCTTCAATCCCACTTACACTCCCTACCTTTTCTTGCATAAAAGTGATACTTGCCTCTGCTCCTTTGAAACTGGGTCCAAGGAATTGATCTATTGTAAACCTTAATTAGCATAATGCATTGCCCTTAGTCTAAGAAAATTCTAGTAATCAGAACTAAAGAGTGAACATTTACTATCTTAACCTGAAAAATGTTAATAAGTGCCACAAAAAAATTGTTCTTATTGGTGTTTTTCCAATAACATCATGCAGTAAGATGATCCACATAAATTGAAAAATTTCCCTCATAATAACAAAGAAAATTGTTCATAAGAGATTTCAAGTCAAAAATAGCGTAAGGTCATGTTTTTGATTTTGAATATTCAATAGTTGGATATTTTGATGTACATTGTGATGATTTTTCTTATTCTGACATAATGCTCTGTCATGCAAACTTTAGAAAATGAATTCCCTCTAGTCATGATTTTATTCAATTCTGTTCACATATTACATTTGAGATATCAATGTACTCATGCATAGTGAATAGTACAGGTTCATAAATATTTTAAATTAAGTACCATGTCCCATTACCTTTTACACCCACTAAGCATGTATTTCCTATTTCTCTCATCTTCTAAAATGGGATTAGTCATGAGATTCTTCTACACTTAATCCATCCAACAGATAAAAGATTGAATGATCATGGACTTATTTTTCATATAGCTGAATATTGTCATTTGAAATTTATTACCAAAGGTAACACAGAAAATGATATATAAATTGAAAATAAGTACAAATGTGAATTAAGGAGACCTCATGCTACTAAATGTAGCAATAATATGGTGGCAAAATGGCAGAGAATAGTGAAAGATATTGCTAAAGTCTAGTCCTAAAACTCCTGGGAACTACTAAATTTGGGAATCTGTTTTCTGAACATCATCTCTAAGTGATATTCTAGTCAAGAGAAGAGCACAAATAGCTCGTATCTAGGTTGCAGCAAAGTCTTCTTAATTAGGGAAGGGTTGCTGCAGACTTATTGGCGTGTGTGAAGGACTCATAGGGCAGGCAGCCCAAGTAATGTTTGCTGGGCAAGTAAATGTAGAACAACTACAATTTGAAAGAGAAAGGGACAATTTGTAAGTTACAAATTTAAGTTGTAAATTTAAGTTGGATTTAAGTTGTAAATTTAAAGCAATAAGATGACAATTAACACCACAATTTGCACTGTCATCAGAATGTGGGATAGCTCATTTTGCTCAAAGCTTTAGCCAAATTGTTGGAAAGTGACACATTCACACCCAGGGACGCTTTCTCAATGTAGCAATGGAAGCCACCAACCGCAGAAGAAAGAAATGTCCTGTTGGCATGAAACTTTCTTTCTGCCAGAATTCATTCATTCATTCGTTCTTTTCAGCTAATGTTATTGTGCATCTCTCTAAAGTTCAGGGGGTACCACAGGGAGAAAAACATGTCCCTGCTTTAAATTGGCTTGCAATCTAGTGTGAAACACATAGCCATAGACAGGCAAAGAACACAAACTTCTAGAGAGTATACAGCGAGACGTGGTCCATCCCATAAGACAGGTCATGGATGCTTTCCCAGAGGAAGTAGTAATTTTATCTAAGTGGATTAGTAGAAATTAGTGAAGGGACTGTAGAAAGGAGCATTCCTAGCAAAGGGTATAGCATGTATAAAAAACAGAAGCATGGGACTATTTAAGAAGTTAGGTTTGAAGAATGGAAACCTGCTGGCTTCAAGTCAAGAGATCACATTACTTCTTCCAGTTATACAGCATCTGTGCGTTGCCATGACAACCACACTTTTGAGAGACTACTGCTTGTTTTCAAATGATACTGAGACAACTCTGCTATTCCCATTTATTACTAGAGAAACCTAATTTCTAGGCCACCCTTGTCTGATGACAGCACCCAGTTCCTAACTAAGCTCTGCTTCTCTTAGTAACCAATTTCAAACTCCTCCACGCTTTACTTCGAATCTCCTCAGAATCCTTCAGCCCTATCCCAAACCTTACAAAATATGATTATCTCCTCCCTCTTTGAGTAGCATTCCACTGCTCCTCTGCAGTGCTCTCATTATTTCAAGTCAATAAATCTGATTTTGCCACACTAAGGCCTGTGCCTGATTGTGTTTTGCTATTTGCCTTTAGCAAGATAGGAAAGTAAACAGCCAAATTGAGAAGGATCTTGTAGGACCCCTAGGGAATATAGCTTAGTGATTAGAAGTACAAACTCTGTATCCAAATTGCTGGGTTTGAATCTACTCTATATCACTAACCAGCTCTGTAATCAGACAAGTAACTTAACCTCAACTTGTCTAAATTTCTTTTTGTCTGTTAATGGGACAATATTAGTACTTCCCTTAAAGAATCGTTTTCCTTTTTTTAAATTGAGTTAATACATGCAACATGTTTAGAAAGACACCTATACATATGTTAGCTATTATATATTATGGTAAGGAACTTGAATTTCTTTTTATAAGAAGTGATTAGTTATATGAATGTATTGAACTCTTAGACCATTAGGCACGTATTGGAAATATTTAAGAGATGAGCAGAACAGGGATACCAGATAAGAGGATGTTAAAAGAGACTTCATGAACAATTGAAGTAGGTCCATGAAGATAAGGTCAGAACAAACAGGTTGATTGAGTGAAATATTGTTTTTAAGTATGGCTACATACATGCAGGTGTGAAATGTGTGTATGTTCATGCTGTGGCTAAAATGCAACTTTGATTATATAGAACATACAATTATAGATAACTAGATTGCAACTTTTAAATACTTCTGAGTCAATTCATTTAAAGCGCCCTAATAATATAGAGTGGTTTGGATGCAATATAATGCTTTGATCAATTCCAGTCAATTTTATTGCCAATTATTTTTTATTATATCACATCATCTATGAGAGGGAAAACAGAAAAGATATTGAAATTTACTGGGAATGGTACTGAATTGTGATTCTGGTTTAATTAGTTTATTTAATGCCTAGAAAACACTGTGATATATAGTTAAATGCATGGGCAAAATGTGAATACATGAGTGTGAAGGTCTTAAGTAATGGGCTTATTGAGTGCAACCAGATATAGCATTTAAATGGACTCGTCGGGCAATTAAGCAAGACTTTTTGGAATCTGCAAGATGATGTTGGTAATTCAGAATTCATAATCTGGATTTGTAAGTATGGTACTAGAGGGATAGAAATCGTGGAATTTATAACCACCTTCAGTATTTAACAAATGTCATCATTTCAAGGTACAAACCAGGAACTGACAACTTACTATTAAATATTTAGACTTGTAATTCTAGAGCTGCCAGCTGACTTGTCTTTTCAGAAACAAGAACATAAATCTAAGAGTGAATAACAGGTCTTAAAAAGAGAGCTCATATGTCTACTTTTTCTCTCTACAATTTGTATTTTAAGAATACAAAATCAAGTAACTAAAGAAAAATGTCTGGGTAAAAATGTGTCGCGCTCAATTACAAGTTTACTTTATTAGGTTCTGCTTATCTATACCTCAGCTTTTTACTCCCTTTAATTTTAAAAGTTTCCAATACCTTTCCATAAGCTTAGGCAAAATAATATATATGATGGATTCTTATAATTATTATTTTTTTTCAAATTATGGACGAGATGGGTGAACTATGGGTAGATGACATTTTTAACTATGTTGTTTATTTTCTTATTGATGAATTTCAAGATTTATTAGCATATTTTAGATATACATCCTTTATCAGATATATATTTTCCAGATATTTTCCCCAGTCTGTGGCTTGTCTTTTCATTCTCTTAACAACATCTCTCACAGACAGAGTTTTTAATTTTAATAAAGTCCAACTAATTTTTTTTTCTTTGATGGACCATGCTTTTGAGGTCAACTCTAAAATTCATGAACAAGCATAAGTTCAGATAGATTTACTTTCAGAAGTTTCATAGTTTTGCATTTTACATTTATATTTATAATCCATTTTAGTTAAATTTTGTTAAAAGTGTAAGGTCTAGGTCTATTTTCATTTGTTTGCATATGGACTTTCAATTGCTCCAATATCATTTGTTGAAAATACTGTCCTTTCTCTATTGAGTTCTTTTTGCACCCTTGTTAAAAATCAGTTGCCTATATTAGTGTGGATCAATATCTTGCCACTATTCAATTCCATTGATCCATGCGTCTATTCTTTAACCCATACTACATTGCTTTTGTGTGTGTGTGTGAGGAAGATTAGCCCTGAGCTAAATCTGCTGCCAATCTTCCCCTTTTTTGCTTGAGGAAGATTGTCGCTGAGATAACATCTGCGGCAGTCTTCCTCTCTTTTATGTGGGATGCCACCACTGCATGGATTCATGAGCAGTGCTAGGTCTGTGCCTGGGATCCCAACCTGTGAACCCCAGGTTGCTAAAGCAGAGCATGTGAACTTAACCACTACACCACTGGGCCGGCCCTCATATTGCTTTTATTATGGTAGCAGTTATAGTAAATTTGGAATGGTGAAATCTTCCAACACCATTTTTGCAGTACTCTGCTACTTTAGGTCTTCTTTGCAAATACACTGGAGAATCAGCTTATTGATACCTACAATATAGCTTGCTTGGATTTTGGCTGGAATTGTGCTGAATCTACAGATCAAGTCTGGAAGAATTGACATCTTAACAGTAGGGATTCTTCCCATTCACAGACATGAAGTGTCTTTCCATTTGTTAGGATCTTCCTTGATTTCTTTTGTCAGTCTCTTTTAGTTTTCCACATAGAAATCCTGCACATATTTTGATAGATTCATATCCAAGTATTTCATTTTTTGTGCTATTGTAAAAAGTACTTTTAAATTGACAAATTCCTATTTTTCATTGCTGGTGCTTAGGAAAACAATTAGTATTTGCATTTTGATCATGTATTCTGTGACCTTTTGGTAATCCCTTCTTAATTCCAGAGTTTATTTGTAAATTCTTCAATTTTCTCCAATGATAATTATGTTATCTGCCAATAAAAACAATACTATTTCTTCTTTTCCAATCAGTATATTTTTTGTTTTTCTTGTCTTATTGCACTAGCAAGGACGTCCAGTTAGATGCTGAGTAGCAGTGTTGAGAGAAGACATCTTGCTTTGCTCTTGATCTTATGGAGATAGTGTCCAGCCCCTCATCATTAAGTAAAATGTTAGTTGCATGCTTTGCATAGATGCTCTTTATAAAGTTGAGGAAATTTTACTTTATTCCTAGTTTGCTGAGAGCTTTTATCATGAATAAGCTTTAGATTTTGTCAAGTGATTTTCTGTATCACTTGATAAGATCATATGACTTTATTCTTTATCCTGTTGATAAAATAGATTATGGTGATTTAACTTTCGAAAGTTGAACCAGCCTTGTATACCTGGAATAAATCCCCCTGGATTGTAGAGTATGATTCTTGTTAAACATTATTGAAATTCAATTTTCTAATAATTTGCTCAGGATTTTTGATCTAAGTATGTAAAAGGTATCTTTAGTTATCCTTGTAATATCTTTATCTGGTTTTGATATTAAAGTAATGCTGGCCTCATAGAATGTGTTAGGAAGGGTTTCTTCTGTTTCTATTTTCTGGAAGAGTATACAGAGAATTGACACTATGCTTGGTAGAATTCACAGGTAAAATTATATGGGTCTGGTATTTGCTTTTTAGGAAGGTCGTTAGTTATTGATTTGTTTTCTTTAAAAGATATAGAAGTATTCAAATTATTTATTTCTCTTGATATGAGTTTTGGTAATCTGCATCTTTCAATAAACTGATCTATTTCATGTTATCAAATTTGTGGACCTAGGGTACTCTATGCTATTCCTCTTTATACTTTTAATGTCCATGTGATTGATAGTGATGATCTCTCTTTCATTTCTTTTCTTTTTTTTTTTTTGAGGAAGATCAGGCCTGAGCTAACATCTGCTGCTAATCCTCCTCTTTTTGCTGAGGAAGACTGGCCCTGAGCTAACATCCGTGCCTATCTTCCTCTACTTTATATTTGGGATGCCTACCCCAGCATGGCTTACCAAGTGGTGCCATGTCTGCACCCGGGATCTGAACCAGCCTACCCTGGGCCACCAAAGTGGAACATGCGCACGTAACTGCTGTGCCACCGGGCTGACACCTCTCTTTCTTTTAGGATTAGGTATTGTGTATTCTTTTTTCTTTTTCTTGGTTAGTGTTTCAAAAGGTTTATCAATTTTATTGATCTTTTTAAAAAAGAGTCAGATTTTTGTTTTTTGATTTTTGTTTTCAATTTTATTAATTTCTACTCTAATTTTTTATTACTTCTTTATTCTTTTAATTTTATGCTTATACTTTATTTTCTGATTGTTATAGGTTTAAATTGTTCTTCCTTCTCTAGTTTCCTAAAGTGGAAGTTCAGTTTCTTGATGTAGATATATCTTCTTTTTTAATATATATATATTTTTGTGTGTGAGGAAGATTGGCCCTGAGCTAACACCTGAGCCAATCTTCCTCTATTTTAAATGTGGGACGCCTGCCACAGCATCACCTGACCAACGGCATATATGTCTGTGCCCAGGATCTGAACCTGAGAACCCCCAGGCAGAGTGCATGAACCTAACCACTACTCCACCAGCCTGGACGTTCTAAATATATTTTTGTATAGGTATAAATTTTCATGTAAGCATCATTTTCACTATATCCCACAAATTTCATAACAGTGTATTTGTACCTTCACTTAATGTGAAATCTTTTTATATTTGATTTCTCTTAAGACTACTTCTTTGACTCATCTGTTACTTAGAAGGGTATTTTTTAATCTCCAGTTATTGAAGATTTTCTAACTATCTTTCTGTTATTATTTCTAGTTTAATTCCTTTATGCCCTGAGAACATATTTTGTATGATTTCAAGTTGTTTAAATTTTTTAAGGTATGTTTTATAGCCCAAAATGTAGTCTATCTTGGTAAATGTTCCATGTGAGCTTGAGAAGAACACGTATTCTGCTGTTGATGAAATATTCTATAAATATCAACTAGATCCAGTGGATTTATGGTGCTGTTCTATTCAAATATATCAAATATATATGTTCAAATATATAGACAGGTATTGAACTCTCCATCTTTCATAGTGGATACGTCTATTTCTTTTTGTAGTTCTATCAGTTTTTGTTTCGTGTATTTTGATGCTCTGTAGTTTGGAGCATACACATTAACAGTTGTTATGTCCTGTTGGCAAACCGACCCTCTATCATTAGGTAATGCTCCTCTTTTTCCCCAGTACTTTTTCTTCTTCTAAAATATGTTTTATCTGAGATTAATGCAGCAACTCCAGCTTTCTTTTGATTAGTGCTACCATGGATACTTCCTCCAACTCTTTACTTTAACCTATCTGTGTCATTATATTTAAAATGGGAATCTTTTAGATGATGTAATTCTTGAGTCTTATTTCTCTTGTCATTCTATGAAGCTCTGGTTTTTTTTGTTGTTGTTTTTTTTATTTTTTTGAGGAAGATTAGCCCTGAGCTAATATCTGCTGCCAATCCTCCTCTTTTTGCTGAGAAAGACTGGCCCTGAACTCATATCCATGCCCATCTTCCTCTACTTTATATGTGGGATGCCTACCACAGCATGGCTTGCTGAGTGGTGCCATGTGCATACCCAGGATTTGAACAAATGAACCCCGGGCTGCCAAAGTGGAACGTGCGAACTTAACCACTGCGCCACTGGGCTGGCCCCACTGAAGCTCTGTTTTTCTAATTGATATATTTAGACCATTCAAATTTTAAGTACTTATCGATATAATTTTTTTTTAACGTGTACCATGTCTTACTTGTTTTCTAGTCGTTGCACTAGTACTTTTCTATTCTTTGCTCCCCCTCTTGTTCTGACTTCTCTGGTTTTTTGTTTTTTTTTTTTAAAGATTTTATTTTTTTCCTTTTTCTCCCCAAAGCTCCCCCATACATAGTTGTATATTCTTCGTTGTGGGTCCTTCTAGTTGTGGCATGTGGGACGCTGCCTCAGCGTAGTTTGATGAGCAGTGCATGGCCGTGCCCAGGATTCGAAACATCGAAACACTGGGCCGCCTGCAGCGGACTGCGCGAACTTAACCACTCGGCCACGGGGCCAGCCCCTGATTTCTCTGGTTTTAATGGAACATTTTATATGATACCATTTTATCTGTTTTCTTAGCGTATCAAAGGTACTTCTTTTAAATTTTTATAATTGCATAGAGTTTCCAATATATATTTTTAACTAATCTAACACTGTCTTCAAATAACATGATATTTCTTCACATGCAGTACAGGTACCTTATTACATTTAGGTCTAATTCCTCTCTTCTGTCTCTTATAAAATGTTGTCGTTCATTTAACTTATCTCTATATTATAATCACAAAATACAATATTATTATCATTGCTTTAAACAAATGGTTATAGCCTTAAGAATTATATGGCCAAGTCCAGGGTATGTGTTTAGGACAAAAAGGTCCTGAAACTTCTAAGCTTTTATTATTGACTAAGTACTTTCCCAGCATATACTTGAAGATATTGATTGCAAATAGATCATTTCAGATGAAGGTATTCTTATTCATAAGACTGTTTCACTTAACTATATCTTCTCTTCTCACAATCCTGTACATAATTACTCCTTTAGGATTTTAATTCCAAGAACAAGATTTACCACCTTGCAAGTAAACCTATTTTAAGTTCATCTTGTTAAAATTCATCTCCTCATCCTAACCTATTCAGATATTCTTGGATGCTGATTCTACTTTATAGAATATTTATAACCTCTCAGTTTCATAACTTTGCAAATCTAATAAATAGGCTTCCTATATCTTCTTCCAGTTCATTAGTGAACATACATGAAGCATAGTTTTATAATACATTTTCAAGGATTCATGACCCCTGTTCCCCACACCAGGCAATTAAGAATATTCTTTCTGTTTGGTCAATAGGTCAATCAAAAGAACTGTTTAGGAATAAAAAGCCTGGTTTCTCTGCAGATGACAAGAGCAAGAGGAAGTCTGTTTCAGTGGAAAAGAAATAGAAGGGGTTTATGACACTAGAATTTTAGATGTAGTACACTATTAGAGCAAGGTCCTATTTTGTTAATTGTTTTGATGTATATATCTTCCTTTTTGCATATGACTAAAATTCACTGTAGGTAGAATAAAATGATTAGCTCATTATTATTATATTATTTTATACTGATCAATAGCATTCATTTTAGTCATAAAGATCATGACTGAACCTTGCTACTTTTTTTCCAACTCAACCTGTATACAAATATTAGACAATAAAAAACTGATTTTAAAATGTACTGGTGGTTGTGATATTTGTCAGGAGCAAAGCCAAGGCCTTTGATAAAGAACCCAGGAGATTCTTGATTATGTGAACCTAAGGAAAAGAAAACATTTTAGCGATAACTTTTCTTCCTCAGCCAAGTTATTACATTTAGAATATAATAAAAAATATATGTATCCTACAAGAACACCTCCACTGCTGAAATTCCTGTACAAAAATATATCATACACCTGCAATTCTATGACTTTTAAGTACCTCACATTTACTTATTAAAACAACTATTTTATTATGAAATTACTATTAACATAAAATTAAAAAAGATCTAATAGGTTTTAGCAGATGTGAATGTACGTATGTAAATAAGATAATCATGAGCATGTAATTTATTTGATCATGGATAGATAACTTGATGATAACATCAACATTTTAATAACTTAAATGACTGAAACCATATTCAGTGTTCAAGATCTTTTTCTAAACATGCCACTATAAATAAATTTGGTTCAAAACCCAGAAGAGCAGTTCTTCAAAATCTAATTAGATAAAATATGCAAAGTATTGATATACATTAAACAGTAGTTTAGACATTTGAGAATCGCTATAATCACTGTTATGCGATGAATTGTGCCCCCCCCCATAAAAGATATATTGAAGTCCTAACTTCCCATACCTCAACATGTGACCTTTTTGGAATTAGGGTCATTGGGGATGTAATTAGTTGAGTTGAGCTAATGTCATACTGGAGTAGAGTTGGCCCCTAATGCCATATGACTCGTATTTTATAAGAAGACAGTCATGTAAAGATGGAGACACAAAGGAGAATGTCATATGATGACAGTAGAGATTGGAGTGATGCGGCTACAAGCCAAGAAACACCAAGGGTTGATAGCCACCACCAGAAGCTAGAAAGAGACAAGGAAGCATCCCCCTATGGGCTTCAGAGGGGTGATGGCTTCTCGCCTCCAGAAACGTAAGAGAATAAATTTCTGTTGTTGTAAGCCACCCAGTTTGTGGCACTTTGTTGGGGCAACCCTAGGAAACTAATACAATCACCAGATATATTTGGATTTCAAACATTATTAGAGGAGTAAGTGGTTGCCTCCATAATTTATGTATACTTACAATATTGGGTTTGGAATACATTACACCAATGCTATTATGTTTAAGTACTTGGAATTTGTAGATATTAAGAATGAAGTAAATAATATTTCAGTCATTCAACCAGTACTTATCAAGTCCCTTCTTCATGCCAACCTGTTTTAAGCCCTTGAGATACAACAGTGAACAATATCGACAATGTTTCTCCTGTGATGGAGGAATCTGGAAAGACTGACGATAAACAAACGTAAAATAAATAATAAAAACAAGTAATGATAATTATATTTTAACTCGTGATAAGTGCTATGGAGTTAAATAACTCATGGGAAAGGTATCAAGGAGAGTTCAGAGGGCGGAAAAGCATTGCTATTTTATTAAGTGGTAAGAAAAAACCCTCTTCATAATGGTGACAAGCAGACACTCAGTTGAGGGAAGTGAAGGAACCAATCCTGTGTCAATCTAGAAAAGAACTATAGAAACAGAGAACAAAAAGTGTCCTAAGTTTGGCAAGGGAGCTTAGAGTGTGACTGGAGTGCAGTGGGGAATAGAATATTGGGAGACGAAACTACTGGGAGATGGTGAGGGGCCATCATGAAGGGCCTTAGCCATGGTAAGAACTTTAGCTTACTTTGATTTAGAAGAGAAGCAATTAGTGGGTTTTGAATACAATGATATAACATGATTTATGTTTTAAAAACATCACTTTCACTGCCATGTAGAGACGAGACTATAAGGGACCATGGTAGAACCAGGAAGAACATTTGGGGACTATTACAAAAATCCACGTGTGGTAGGCTGAACAATAGCCCCTCCTCCCCAAAATGTTCATGTCCTGATGCATGAGACCTGTGAATGTTACTCTATGTGGCAAAAGGGACTTTGCAGGTGTGGTTAAGTTAAGGATGCTGACATATGGAAATGAACATGGATTATCTGGGTGAGCCCAATGTAATCACAAGGGTCTTTATAAAAGAGGCACAAGGTTTAAGTCATGGAGAGGATATGCGACAGTGGAAACAGATGCTGGAGTGATGTGCTTTTATGATGATGGAGGGGGCCATGAACCAAGGAATACAGGTGGTCTCTAGAAACTGGAAAAGACAAGGAAACATGTTCTCCCCTAGAGCCTCCAAGAGACCATAGCCCTGCCATCTTGATTTCAGCCCAGTGGAATCCATTGCAGACTTTTGATCTCCAGAACAGTAAGATACGCATATGTGTTATTTTAAGTCACTAAATTTGTGGCATTTGTTACAGCAGCAATAGGAAACTAGTACACCACATGAAAGATGATGCTAGAAGGATATTAAAAGTGCATTTAGTCAGATGGGTCCAATTCTGATTACCTTTTGAAGATAAATAATTAGCCAGCAAGATTAGCTGATGGTTTAGAAATGTGGTGTGAGAGAGGAGTCAAAAATAACACCAACATTTTGGCTTAAACAAGTTATAACTTTCAGAAAATGTTAAGGATTCAAGAAAATCTGACTGAATGCGAATGGAAATCAAGAGTTCAATTTGGGGTATCTCAAGTTTGAAATGCCTATTAGACATAGGAGTAGAGATGTGTAAGAGAAAGTTTGGATATGTAAGACAGATTTAGGTTAGAGATATAACTGAATTATACACTTAGGAACCATAGTTGTACCATGTACTTCATACATAAGTATATGCATAATTATATTCTCTAGTCGAGATTCATTTAATTTGCACAAGGCCCCAATTGGCTCATTATTTTATTGCCTGCTCCTTTTTAAAAAAATCTGTGTCAAATGAGGCTTGGAGATTTAAAAATCCAATAACAGGTTTAACTTGTGGAAAATTTCACATGTTTACTCTTTATGTTTTATTGCCTCATATTTTACAGGGTGATTTTATTTTCTTCAAATACGCTCATGAAGATAAAGAGGGTTTGAGTTCAAGGGATTTCAGGGCTGATCAAGGAAAAAGATATAATGACAAGAAGCAGTATTACACCATAAGCTTTTCTGGAAGAGATGTGGACAGGGTTGCATGGGAGAAGAAATCCCTCACAGCTTGACACTATCCAGAGGCTAGGGTGTGGGGGCCACCACCCAGGAAAGGAAGAGAGTAAGAGAACTCCAGGGGAGCGGGGAGCCAGAAAGTGGGCTTCCGTGTCTAGATGATGTGCTCAGCGGCACATCGGGGAGTCTCTGAGTCAGAGAGCTCCAAAGGGCAGTCATGACTTCGGGTCTTGTAACTACAAGACTCTATCTTATCCATGGCCAGCAGATACTGGGTGAGATTTCATGGAAGATGCAAAACAGGCAGGCTTTAAATGACTAAAAATCTCCTTGTTTGGACTGTTTTGGAAATCCTCGCATGTGAAAAAATTTTAGTTCCATGTCAGTTGCCTTTTAAGCTAATGCTTCTTAACATGCAGTGAAGAAATAAACAACCTAGGGACCAATACAGAAGAGAATATCAGTTTTCAAATCTTTAAAAAAACCTGATAATATCAATATTTTAAATATAGCTTAGATAATCAATAGGAAAGTGAAATAAGGAATTAGAGAGGTGAGAGTAGTATAGGAAATAAATGTCTTAGAGAAGTCCAAGTTACATTTTTATGAATACTTCAGTAAAATTTTATCTTCTATGAATATTGTTTAATACCATTATTTATAAAGTAACCTTTCTCTTCTCTTCATACTTTGACTGAAATCTGAGCCTGTAATATATTAGCCGTCTAGTTAATGAATAATGTTCAGAATACTAATTATATTGTGAGCATGCATTAATAAGCAGAAGAAAATAATAGCAGGGTCCATTTTCCCCTTTTGCTTTCATTCATACTGTTTTAAAAATGAGCACTATAAAATAGGGTAATATCTTTAGAATTGAAATGGATGAATAAACCTATTCAAATATAATAAGGCTCACACATGGTACATAATTGAGACAAAAAGGAGGTACAATATAGTGTCCTGGGCATACTTTACTAATACAAACCATGGCCTTATAGATTATTGAATATTACAAACAATGTTTTTTTCAAAAGAGTTATAATAACCAATACCAGTTTGCAATCTGTTTTTTTGACAAGTAAGGACAGCAAAATAACACATCAACAATACAGAAGACATTCTAATATTATATAATAGTGAATGTGTAAGAGGAGATAAAGATCACCACTTTTAAATTAAGTAACTTTAGCTTCTTGGAAAACTTCCAATTTTGTCCACATTTTTCTTCTTTGATGATAGACTGGGAAAATTGCATTCGACATCTACCTGCATTGCATATCCGGCAGGCAGAAACCACCAGAAGAAATGGTTAGACCACTGAATGGTTAGCCAATGGATTTAGTGACACATGGAAATTTGTGGTTCCCCAAAAATAGCTTTATTTAAGCCTTTTTTGGATAACAGTGACAAATGCTGAAATGCCAGTATTCTTTGAGCAAAAATCATACATTTCAAGAGTTAATGTCACTCTCAGTCATCTCAAAATATTGTAATTGAGATTTTTAAAAAATGTCTATTTCTGTTGCCTCCTATTTCTTATTAAATATATTTTTTTTCTATTACTTTTCTTTCTTCCTTCCTCCCTCCTTTCTTGTCTTCCTTCCTTTCTTCTTTCTTCCTTCTTACTCTCCTTCCATTCACTAAGCAATGGAGGGGCAATGGATAAAGTGTGAATCTCTTTTCTCTATACAAGTACAAAGTCAAATGGAAGGATGAGTAAAGGAAGTGAACAAAATAAGATTCCTCCCACCCCCACCCCCGACCACTGCTGGGATATTATCTTCAGTACAAAAATAAATGTTTTAAAATTGCTGATAAATAATAATACATATTAAAATTCTTTTGCAAGATGGCTGGGAGTCGTAAATTAATTGCTTATCTAATATTCTCAATAATTTACAATGTCTGAATTCGTGATATATCTTCATTATAGGAAATTGCTGTATTTTTTTTTGGAATAGTGATTTAGGTATGAATAATCGAAAGTAAATTTTGTTATAGATGCTTGCTATATGCACAATTGGTTTTAATAGATCTTCAATTATGAAGGAAAAGTTGTTATATTTTCAATTAGAGAAAGAGGCTCTGTTCTTGTTATTTTTCTTTATCTCTATGATAATAATGATGAGCCAAACATAGATAAGATAAAAGGGTTCAATATCACGTAGACATGTTATTACATTCTTACTTGTTATTATATTCTATTATTATTCTTACATATTCTATTCTATATCCTTATTATATATTCCATACTTACATATTCTATATTCTTACATATTCTATACATATTCTTACATGTTATTACATTATATAGTAAGATATAATATAAAATTGGAACATAAATTTAAAATATTTATCATTGTCCTTTGAGCTATAGAACATCCTTTATTATTAATGATATTTCATGTGACCAAAGATTTTCAAATTATTGTAGGTTTGTTAACATTAGATGGGAACTAAAACAGTGACACTAAACATAAGAACCTATTTTAACTACTAATGTGTACTAACTTGGTCATCTTAAGTTTGGCGATATCAAGTATGCAGTTTGGAGCCCAGAGGAGAGTCTTGGCCAGAAACAGAAATGTGGATGCCCTAAGTTATATAAATTTACATAAAAATTTAATCATCTTTGGAGATTCTCCATGTATGCTGTATTGAGTTTTCAGCAGCTTACTTCCCTCTATCAGAGGAATTTTCATTCATTTGGAAGAGTAAGTCATATGATCATATACCAAATAAACTGTGTTACTTAAGTCATTTTAATTCAGATATCCAAAGTGTTCTCAACAGATGTTTAGGAGGGAATTTGTGATCTAAATTGAAATTGTAGTATGGGGAGGTAGGCTTATGGCAATTTTATTGTTGAAAAATAATTGTTACAGAAGCAAGAATGTGCATAACAAAAAAGTGTTGCTGCCAGAAGGAAGCATTCAGCCTGCAATGAGTGTTGGGGAGACAAGTGCAAACTCTGATGTTAAACATTCCTTTTAACACTGTCTCTGTCACTCACACTTTTTTGACTTTTGGGTAAATTACTTTCACCTCTTATTTTAGTTTGCAAGGACTGCCATAACAAAATACCTCAGATTGGGTGGTTTAAACAAGAGAAATTTATTTTCTCCCAGTTCTGGAGGCTAGAAGACCAAGCTCAAGGTGTTGGCAGGTTTAGTGTCTCCTGAATCCTTTCTCCTGGGCAGGCAGATGCCACTCACTCCTTCTCACTGTGTTGTCACATGGCCTTTTTCTCTGTGTACATATATCCTTAATGTCTTTTCCTTTCCTTATGAGGACACCAGACTTATCAAACCTATAGTAAGAATCTCTATAGAAAGACTATCCCTAATAGTTATAATATTATTTATAAAAAATAAATGTAATCTGTTATGATATATTATTTTCCATCAAAGTCACAAATCATTCTTGAAACAAGAAAGCATAAATCTTATTTGATGATAGCTAAGAAAGCATAACTTTAAAAATTATCTGTTGCCAAAAGGAGGCATTATGATATAAATTCATAAATTTGTAGCACTCCAACAGACTGTTAAATAATGATGGATGCTGTTAGAAATAAAACAATATTAGCAAATAAGATTATTGACTTAAAGTCTTATAACATTAATAATATAGATAGAGCTAGTTTAAAGAAATGACACATGTAAGCTTTGTAGCAAAACATTCCTAGAGTTGACATAGTAATATTAAATTAAACCCAGACACCACTTTTATATAAGAAAAGCATATTCAAAAATTGTAATATTTCTTTTTCTCTTCAGTCAGAGGTTATGATGAGTATAATCATGATAATTCCTGAAAAGTTAATCAAGTTGAGTAATCAATGAATATTACATTTGCCAAGTAGACACAGATTCTCTAAGTTCTCTTATCTGTGGTACACAAATGTCAGCAAGAAAACTATGAAGAAATAAACCAAATAAGGATTCTTACATATGAAATCTAAACTACATAAAGTGTTAAGAGTATCTGAAGAGAAATTTACATATATTTTTTATTTTGCTCCAAATTTGCTCTCAAATTTCAAAAAACCATAAGTATATATGTTATAAAATAGTGAAAGTTTACATATTCCTCTAGGGCAAACAAGAGTGCATTGCCTTGTAAGATGCAGAATGCTAGATTTTCCATGGTGATCAATTCAGAAATAAAAGAAAATATTTGAATAAATGAATTGTTATCTTTGTTAAGTAATAACTCTTTATAAATACTGTTTCTATGCTTCTTTTAAATGATAATTAAATTATTTGCATCTCTACATGAAAGAGCTGAATTATGATAACATGGATAGTTAGTGTGGACTTTTTTAACAATTTCTAAAATATAGTTTAAATTTTATTATTCATTGGACAAAATTGTCAGTTAGTTTTCATATCTATACAGTAAGTTGAATATAAGGGAAATGACAGAAATCAGAAACCTGGTTCCTCACTTTTGCCGTCTTTTTAATATATTAAAATAGCTTTTCTTATGCATGATTAATACTATCCAAAGACAAAAACGGAAGAGGGCAAGGAGAACAATATTGACTTGGCCTAAAATATTCTTAGATAAAATGTGTCGTGTGTGTGTTCACTTGTCAGCTATATTTAGATTTTGTACTGAACTCATATTTGGGATGCCTTCTTCAATTGCCTTGATGTTATCCATTTATTTCTCAGTCATCAGTCTGCGTCTCACCTGGCAAAGTGTTCTCACAATTTCCAGCCTCAGATGAAATGCCCCACTTCATGCCATGAGGTTTGGCTTCCTGAGCAGCCTCCGTGTGGCCAGAAATGGAACCCTGAAATGAAAGGGAGCTTGTCACCCTTGTTGAGAACTCTGATAGATGAAAACATGAGAAATAAGGTATATTCATTCCATAGAACTGCTGTAACAAAGTGCCACAAACTGAGTGGCTTAAACAAAAATTCATTTCCTCACAGTTCTGGAGACTACGAGTCCTAAGCCAAAGTGCCTGCAGGCTTGCTTCCTTCTGACGGCTGCGAGAGAGCATCTGTTCCAAGCCTCTCTCCTGGCTTCTGGTGGGCTGCCCACACTCTCTGATGTTCTTTCGCTTGTGATACCATTACTCCCATCTTCATCTGGCGCTCTCCCTGGGTCTCTGTCTCTGAGTCCAAGATTCCCCTTTCCATAAGGACACCAGTCAGAGCAGTCCTCACTCTAATGACACCATCTTAACTTGGTTATCCACAAAGACCCTATTTCCAGATAAGATCACATTCATAGGTACTGAGGGTTAGGACTTCAGCATCTTTTGGGGGTACACAATTCAACCTACAAAGTGGGAAACCTGGGAAGATAACCACCGGAGGATTACTTTGATGTACAACTTCTTTTCAAACTTTAGAGAGAATGACTATGTTGTATTAATCATGATTTCTGTATTTTATATGTTTTGGCATCTCGGGGGTACCTAGCTGGCTGGGGAAGGATTGCCCCTCCCAGAGGTAGCTAATTCCTGGAGATAGTAAACAACTTGTTGGTGAGTCCATCTTTCATATACAAACCAGCTAACTCTGAATCCATACCCCTAAACACTCCCTTTATCTTTTATATACCAAACCATATTTCTCCTGCCCTAAATCAACTGAGGGGCAGCTCCCAGACAACAAGGGCCATCCCCTCTGCCCTAAAGCCCACCAGAATTATTCAAACTAGTCAATCCTAAAATGTTTACCCTGCCCTGCCGCACCTTTCCCACAGAAACCCCAAGAAAAGCTGTGACCTGTGTTTTTCCCTTTGTCCTCCTTCTGCCTCCTGACCAAAATCTAGTTCTTCCCCATGTGACCTTGCGTGACATGGCATGGCCCCATTCTCTTGGGAAATGTAAGTACAAACTTCTCGTTTCAGTGGCATTGACCTCTGTGTCATTACTCAGTCACCTCTATAAATTAAAATTCCAGAGGTACTGTTGAGACACAAGTGCTAAGTAAACACGCACGCCCACCAAAAGATCTCGTGGGCTCTTTCAGGCTTTCTGTGAAATGAATTCTGTTGCCTTACTTCCCACCTTTCCATGCCTCACTTCCCCTTCTTTCTTCACTATCACTACCCTAGTATGGAGTTTGCACCTCTAAGATCAAATATCATCTCTTTTTCCTCATCTCAAGCTTTGTTATCTAGAAGACCAAGCTAACATTTATTTGGAACCAGAAATGTACACAATGAAAGAAAGAGTGGTGAAATAAGGTTTAAAATCTAGATATTAAAATCTATTAAGAATTTTTAATAAAATAATTAAAACAATAATTTAAATAATAAGATGTGGAGCCATGGATGGAAAGACAAATCAATATGAAATTTAAAGTTTAGAAACGTGCTCAACTGTATGTATGTGATTAGCAAATAAAATAATATTTCCAAGCAATAGAATGAGTTGCTCAATTGGTATAGTAAGGACAATTAATTGATTGATTAATTAAGAAAAAATGCCCTGTGCAGTAAATTATTCAATTTAGTTAGTAGCCAATAAACCAAACAACAAAATAAGGTAGCATTTGTCACATATTCAATTGAGAATATTAAATAATATTCTCCAAATTGGAGAATGTGTAACAAATACGATGGTCTACTCTGAATGTAAATATGGTAATACTTGCTAAAAATTTTGAAACATGTCATACTCTTTGAATCAGTGATTCATTTTCAAACAGAAACTATTTTAAGGTAGACTGAGGCATTTACGTGAATAAGTATGTTCAAAGGTACTTATAAGAGAATTTCCAGGATGAGGTTATATAGATTATGACCCATTCATGTATTAAACATCCATTAAAATGATAGCGGAAAATAATGGGGATCGATATGAAGAGATATTCATAATATATCATTACATGAAAAGTAAATTATAAAACTCTGTGTTAGTAAGTCTCTCATTTTTGGTAGAACTAAAGAGTTACACTGCATACAGAGAAATTATAGTTGAATATATAAAACCAAAGATATACAGAGAAATTCTAACAGGAGTTATTTTTGGTATTATGATCACTAATGAGTTCTATTTATTCTTCATGCCAATGTGAATTTTCTAAACTTTCTGTAATGAACATGCACACATTTTCTGTAAAATATAAAATTACTTAAATATGATTTGTGCACTCCGTGTCTGTGAATTCCAATAAAATAAATAGTTTAATTTTCTTAATACCAGAATTTCAGAAATATTGTCTGCAAAACACTGTTCTAGAGAAGAAGATGACTCAAGAAAGTTGGACATAGAGGAGAAGAAAGATGTAGATGAGATTGAAAATATTCATGAGGAGTATAATATAGTTGTTCTTTTTTTAAATGTCTTGACCCAGTTTTGAGGACCTACCTAGAGGCTGGTCCTTCTTGAACAGCCTATTAAGTCCACACCCCAACTGTTTCTCTTATCCAGTGTTCACATTCTGGACCACCATGCAACCATCCTAATCTCTCCAGGGCCAGGTACCAAAAAACTGGAGGCAGGCCCTCTGTTCTGGAGCCCACAAAATTACGCAAACTCACCAATCTGCTGGGAACCCGAGGAACATGGCTAACTCCACTCTGCTCACCATATGTAAGTTGTCCCTTACAGCTCTTGTTTGCTGTCACCCTCTGCCTGGGGATAACTTCCTGTGTGGTCCTGCCAGCAGCCTATCTCCTTCTGAGCTGTAAGTAACATACAGTTCTTCCTTTTGTCTAAGTGAGTATCAGTGTGTTGTGTTCCACTATCTTTTGATGGTGAATCTTTCAATCTCATAAAACAAGGAGGTGTGCATGTTTGTATCTATACATACAGACATATATATATATATATCTTTTCCCTCAAAACTTCTGATCTAGTTCAAGTCTTCCTTACCTCTATGCTAACCATTACAAGATCCCTCTAATCCAAACTATCCATCTTCCAATTCAAGATCCCTAATACTCTTTCTAAAACAAATCACATTGTTATGTCTCTCTGTAAAAACTCTTTGTTTAGGTGTACAAATAGATGTGAGTCTGACTCCAGATTAGTTTTCCCATCCCTGTTAATGCACATTACCAGATCACAAGGATCTGTGCATCTGTAAAGCTCTCTGGCAGTACTGTTTCTACTTCCTGCATTATCCTTGTCATATCCAGCTGGAAACTTCCTGATCATTGTTCAAAAACTAATGCTAATATATGTTCAACTCCAAGGATAAAATTTATAGCTTCCTCATCTATTAGTATTTGTTGGTAGTGCTGTTGAGTCAATTCTGACTCCTAGCAACACTGTGCACAGCAGAGCGGAGCCCTGCTCGGTCTTTTTGTTCCATCCTTTCACTTCTGGCGCTATATCAGACAACGTCCACTGCTATTCATATAGCTTTTATGGCCAATTTTTTCAGAAGTGGGCAGCTAGGTCATTCTTCCTAGGCTGTCTTAGTCTGGAAGCTCTGCATCTATTTCTATAACACTTTGCAAATACCACCATAAAGTGACCCATCTATGATATTTATGTGGCTACATTTCCAACTCCTAATAACAAATGGACCTTCTAAGATTAACAAGTATAGCTAATTTCCCCTATTTTCTCTCCCAATTATCAACCACCTGATAGGTAGGGCACACTCAATAACTTGTTTTGCTGAGTTGAATTGAATAAAACTATGTGCATACCTTAGTTAGGAAAGACTGACTGATTTGAAGATGTAATCACTTTTATTGAAAGTCTTTCTTAAATTAGACGTTTTGGGGAAATTATAAGGGAAATGGATGAGATCTTCTCCCACCCCCACACAACCCTAACAATATATCACAAGTACCTGTCCTCCTGCTTCTATGTGGCTCAGAAACAGTTAAATATGAAACACCAGAGACATCGCAACAGAATTTCAGTCCAGAAACCAAGGACTTCTTTCAGGTAACACTTAACCTCAAGTTATTTTTTTCCATTTAAAATCAGGGAGATTTATATACTATATCCATCGGGGAAAAAATGCTAAAGAAAATGTCATTTTGGCAGTCTTCAGAAGGATGGATTCCTATTCGAAGAGAATCATATGTTCAAAATCCTGCATTTTTATAAGTTTATTCAATACCGTAGAGACAGAAAGTGTTAGATCAAGATAAATAGATGTAAATCCTTCATGCTCTGTAGAATGAATATCCTAGAAATTGTAGTGGTATGAAAACTCTGCACAACTGAAAAAAAAAGCTTTGAGATAAAGATTTGATCAACCTAATAATAACCTACAGGATCAGCACAATCTCTGGGCCAGGGTAGTAATCAAATGAGAATAATGGGTAAAAGATGATAGGGAGACTTTGTAGGAGAGCCATACTCTGGCCAAAGAGTTGCCCAAATGTGTTAGTGAAAAAGAATCAGAATAAGGGCCCAAATTATGCCATAACAGTATATGTATATTTTTATATAATTATGTATAAATATTATATGTGTGTATATGTATGTATATAATATGCAAATAATTATATGCAATTTATTGCAAAGTGTGACTCAATTTACCAGTTTATTAAATCCAAAGCTCTAATCACTCCTCTTCTTGAATTGTCAGATTAATTTATACCAGAAAAAGCTGGTGACACCTGTGGATGTGAGGCTGGGACCTGCCAAGAGGAGATCCAGTAAATAATGCCCTTTATCGGCACTCTTTCTTCATATCAATACTATGTAATCCAAATCATATCTTTCACTTGAAGTCCAAATTTTGGATTCTACATTCCTAAATATATTTCTATTTAAGCTGGCCCTCAAAATTTTAACCTTACTCATGCCTCCTTATTACTTTTTCTAAATTCAAAATAAGAACTAAAAGAATTACTGTTTATAAATAAAAATAATTGTGACATAAATCCTGCTTCTGCTCCTCAATATTCTTCATAATAAGTAAAGATCTGTATTTCAGTGCACATGTGACTTAGGAAACAAGGATAAGAAATGAACACACTAAAAACATGAAATCACACTTGCAAATAATGGTGTTGCTCCATTGCGGTTGCTCCCTCCACAGCAAAGCAATGTATGACCAGAGGCAGCATTTAACCCAACTCTCTGAAGGATACTTTTGTTATCTGCTGCCAGGAAAGGGAAAATGAAGCCCATTTATCAGTGGCAGAGATGAGATCCTAACATGTTTGAATTACCATTTCTGGGCTCTTTCCACCATTTATTTTACAAAACAGAAGCATCCAGTTCATAGAAACCTTATGCTAGAATTCTCTAGCTATGAGGAACAGATGGCAGCTTGTGGGGTGGTTGGGACATGGAGGAATAGGAACTTAATATTCTGTATTTATTCATTCTTGGGACAGAAAAACATTTGAGAGGCATTGCAGTTTGCAAATTTGCAAATAGAAATTATAAATTGTGTTAGTTAACAGCTTTTATTTTCAAATTTATTCTATGAATCATGAGATTTGGGCCATCAGAAAATATTTAAAAAGAATATATCGTTATATATATCTGTATACATTTATTAATTTGATGTAATATTTTCACAGGAAATACTTGATTGTTCCCTTATTATTTTTAAAGATCCATTGAAGACTACCAAAATATGGATTATAATAGAGATTTAAAAAGAAGAGGGAATATTTCAAAATCTGTTATTAATATTTAAAAAAATACAAAAATAAAGATTTCTTTTTAAAATGTGTTGAGGTATGGTCGCAGACATGATTTTCTTGTCTTTTGTGCCTAAAAATTTAGCTGTTTATGTCTTTGGAGTCAGTAAATTAGCCTGCAATCTGCCTATTGATAATAAGGAAACTAAAGTGTCTTGTCTCACATTATGTCAAACCATAATTATATGAACATTTGCACACAGTTAATTTTGTTTGTATTCACTTAGAAATACCTGCTGGGTAGGGATTATCACTACATTCAGGATATGCCTGATTTGCCAAAAGGCCAGAAATATCATCCTAGCATACTAAATTCTCTCAGTAACTGAAGTACATTTAGAAAGAATGAAAATGAGGCATCTTCAATATTTCAGGGAAGATATTAGCTAATTTTCGAGCACTTTTGTACATGAATTTATACAACCAATTTAAATATAGAAGACATGGTTTTCTGTTCACCTAATGCTTGAGGGATAGGACCTACATAATTCTATTGACAAAGGAAGACAAAAAATAATTGATGCTCAAGCTCATCTCCTATTTACCTAATTTACAAAGTGGACAAATTTATCAATATCCAATATAGAATTACCACAATTCCACATCAGTATTATAGACTTTTAAAGGAAGCTACCTAATTCTAGCCTCTATCAAAAAGATAGCTGGAGAAAATATGTCAGGATTATTGTCTAAAGACTATGTGTACCACATATTCACATCTTGAGACAATTTATTTCTAAAAGGCTCTACATTACCCTTGCTTTGACCCAACATTTTAGTGTTATGAAATCAGATTGTATGGGAAGTCACACTTGCCAAAAGAAATGGTTTCACATGAATAACACAAGGATATTGAAGACATTATTTCTTGGATCACTATGACCCCACTGAAGTCACATTTGAAAACGGTTTGGGGGCTGGCCCAGTGGCGCAGTGGTTAAGTGTGCACGTTCTGCTTTGGGGGACCGGGGTTCACCGGTTCCTCTCCCAGGCGTGGACATGGCACCGCTTGGCAAGCCATTGTGGTAGGCGTCCATCCTGCATATAAAAAAGTGGAGGAAGATGGGCACAGATGTTAGCTCAGGGCCAGTCTTCCTCAGTGAAAAGAGGAGGATTGGCAGCAGATGTTAGCTCAGGGTTAATCTTCCTCAAAAAAAAAAAAAAGAAAGAAAGAAAAGGATTGGTTGGTTTGTCTGTTTTGGTAAAGTTCCTCCCTGTGGTAGGCTGAATGGTCCCTGAAAGATGCCCGCCTCCTAATCCCTGGAACCAGGAATACATTACATGTCTTGGGAAAAGGAACTTTGCAGATGTAATTAAGGTTGAGGATCTTAAAATCAGGAGATTCACCTGGAATAAATGGTTAGGCCCAATCAAATTACAGGGGTCTTTATAAGCAGAGAACGAACCCTAGCTGGAACAGAAGAAATTCGGCAGAAGAGAAGTTATAGAGACTCAAAGCATGAGAAGGACTGAACGTGCCGTTGCTGGTTTGAAGATGGAGGGGGCAAAGTGACCAGAACCCCAGGTGGTCATAAGGAACTGAGAGAGTCTGCCTGATGATAGCCAGGAGAACACAGGAAGTTCAACCAGAAAAAGATGCAAGAATTCTGCGAACAACCTGAATGATCTTGGAAGCAGATGTTCACTGAGAGCCTGGAGATAGGAGCCCAGGCCGGCTAACACCTTGATTTTGACCTTGTGAGATCTGCCACCAGTCTACCCACTAGGACTTCTGACCTACAGACCTGTGAGTTAATATGTTTGTGTAAAAGAACTAAATTTGTGATAATTTGCTACAACAGCAATAGAGAACTAATATACCCACGCACAGGAAATAATGTACTTCCTACTTCGCATAACAAGAGCAACGTGACCCATTATAGTCTTTTCGTGGCTATAAAGATGCTCGAAGCTAATTTTTAATTTTGTCAAAGATATTATGCACACCTTTATCTCTTGCATAGTTGTCTTTTTCTTTTCATGTATTCTAATTTTTCCCTAATTTTTTTACAATGTAATCATGATTATGTTTTAATCAATTTTTAAATATTTTTATTAAGCTGAAATATCTTCTTTAGAACTGATTGGAATATACATATAAAAAATTAATTTTATGTTTATGTTTATTTATAGTTTCTTTTATTGTGAATATTTAAATAGGGTTTCCAGGAATGCAAAAATGCAAGGTAAAATAAGTTAGGATTGGTTGTGATGGATATCTATTGGGTTTCCTAAGCAATATCCACTTCTTCTTCCTTTGATAAGAGCGGCCTATTTCTTGGGATTTAGGCCTCCTGCATTACATAAAATCTTGGTGGCAGTGTCATAGCATATGTCATATTACTTTAGTAAGGGGAGTATTTTCTGAGCTCTCTGGGGAATATAGATAAACTGGTGATTCTGTGTTCTTATATAATTAATCCATTTTAGCATGTCCACTTGGGTCAGCCTTTTGAACCCATCCTCAGTACTCTACCAAGGCTGTTCTGGCATTTCCTCCTGATTTACTGTTAACTACCAATTTTTCTAAGTTTTGTTAAAGCAAAATTGCACTGGATACAGTTAAATTGGTGAGGAGGACTTTAAGACTACTGTGATGCAAGATAGGGGTTGGAATACAGTCTGAATTCAACTCCACCGTCACAAAGGGAGGGAGTATTTTTAAGAGCTGGGAGTCAGGGTAGGGGGAAATCTTAGGCCATCTGTGTTTGCTAATTGGTCTTACCCAAAGAATACTCTTGTATCTAAATGACAGGAGGTAGTTTTATAACTTGGGTCAGGCACCCACAGAAAGAAATTAGGTTCCTACTTTTCCCTAGAGATTGAGAGAAAAGGGCATCATCTTCCTTGATGACCACATTTCAAAGGGGTGGCTCCCAGGACCTTGAGAAAGGCAGACCTGGATTGTAAAACTGCATGAAGTTTTTCAAAGCATGAAGATTTTAAACAGATTTACATCTCAAAAGAACAAAGGATTTTCAACAACCACAGTTTTTAAAAAGTAAATGCTCTAAGAAAGGGAGGTCAGGTGCCTAGAGTCAGGAAGAAACCTGTCTAAGGTTAAATCAAGACTGGAGATTAGGTTTATTCCTAAATATTTTATTCTTTTCGATGCTGTTGTAAACGAGACTGTTTTCTTAATTTCCTTTTTTGATAGTTCATTGTTTGTGAATAGAAATGCCATTGATTTTTTTATGTTGATTTTGTATGCTGCAACTTTAATGAATTCATTGGCTCTAACAGGTTTTTGGTTATTTGTGGAATCTTCAGGATTTTTTCCATACATGATCATGTCATCTGCAAACAGAGAGAATTTTACTTCTTTTCCAATCTGGATGCCTGTTATTTCTTTTACTTGACTAATTGCTCTGGCTGAGACTTCCAGTATAATGTTGAATAGAAGTGGTGAGAGTGGGCATCTTTGCCTTATCCCTGATCTTAGTGGAAAAGGTTTCAGTTTTTCAGCACTGAGTATATGATAATTGTGGGTTTTTCATATTTAGCCTTTATTACGTTGAAATAAGCTCCTTCTACACCTAATTTCCTGAGAGTTATCATGAAAGGCAGTTGAATCTTGTGAAGTACTTTTTCTGCATCTTAGTATAATCACACACAAATAATAAAAATAATAAATAAAAATGACAGGATACTTTTGGAGGTGATGGATATGTTTATAGCATAGACTGTAGTGATATTTTCACAAATATGCTTATCTCCAACCTCCTCAAGTTGTATAGATTAAATATGTACAGCTTTTTTGTATGTCAATCATCCCTCAATAAAGTGGTTTACAAAAAAAAAAAGCAAGAAAAAAGTAAGAGGAGACTATCAGGCTGTCTTGGTCAGCTTCAGCAGCAGGTTAGAACTAGCTTCAATTGTCCTTGACAGGATGTGGAATCCTGAATCATGGGAGAGTTTCCCCAATATCAATAAACTCTCCCCTAATCAGATTAAAATCTCCTCTACCCCCTTCACAGGTCCAGGACTCTCATGAGTCATCTGAAGACATGTTTTCCTGGTGCCTTCAGGTATATATCCAGTGCTACAACTCCTTTGGCGAATAATCTCTTTCCTCCTACAGCAAGGACAGTGCTTATGGAGCCAAGCTGAGACTTGACCCTAGTTATCAGTATAGGATAGTATATCTTATAGTAAAGTCCTTGAATCTGCAGCCTCATTGCTAGTAGCTTGTTAAAATGCACATTTATAACCTACTTAACAAATTGGAATTCCTGGGGATGGGAACTGAGATACTCAATTTCAACCATCTCTCCAGGTGAATCGCACATTACATTTTGAGGACCACTAGTCTGTAGTGTGGGCAGGTGAATAAAAATACGGAGAAGGGCAAGCATCATCTCATAATGCATCCACTTCAGGTGAAATCCTTGATCTTTTCCAGATAAAGGAAGGCCTCTCTTCTATAGTAAGGGAAGGGACCACTTTTGTTGCCTGGAGAAGTCAAGCAAATCTGTCAGGTTCAGCTTTCTCAAGAGCAGCTACCAGTTGCCCCTGCCTCAGTTCTCAAGGTCTCACCTCTTCTCCATTAGAATGAACACTTTAGCATAAAATTTTCCTGAGGGCTGGAATTTTATCCACTTTTGTAAGTAGCTAATTTGTAAGAGGAAACTCTCTTTAGACAAGACATCAACATTCTCTGACTTGATAGCTGGCCTACATGAGCCTGTCATTTTTTTTTTTTTTTTTTCCTTTCAGGGCTTTTAGAATCTTCCAGTTGCCTCATCAATCATTATAAACACTTGTAATTGCCATTTTCCAATATTTCTCAACTTCTAGAATGATTGTGTAGCCCAGTATGAACCCTCCTACCTTTACTCAATCTAAATTCACAAGATATCATAGTCTCAGTACTTCAGATGTTTACGAAGCTAAGAGTTCGGTGCTCCCTAACTTACTCTCACCAGCGGCCAGCAAATGACCTGGTACTGGAATCACATAATAAGAATCTGCTTGCTAGGAATCCACCTCTAGTACCAACTGTCTTTGTTTAGATTTTCCCGTAATCAACACTGAGACAGGAATTTGAGTACAAGTAGTTTATTTGGAGACAATTTAAGAAAACAGAACCATTGTATGGGAAAGTTAGACCACCAACAAATACAAATACCTACATCAGACCAATTGAATTTCAAATATCTATTTAATTAGTGCTTTTTCCTCTATACTATGGGTCAGAAATTTTTTTCTATAAAGGACCAGTTAGTAAATATTTTAGGCTTTTAAATTTAGGGCTAAATGATCTCTATCAAAACTACATAACATGTCATTGTAAGACAAAATCAGCCATAGATAACGTGTTATTGAATGAGTGTGGATGTGTTCCAATACATATTATTTATAGAGACAGATGATGGGCTGGATTTGGCCCTGAGGCGATACTTGACCAACTTGTGCTGTATGTTTTGACCTACTTGAGGGTAACTTTCCTACTTGAGGGTAAGGATCATGATGACTTGTTATCAATATAACCTAAGTATCTGACCAATGGTGTACACATATATGATGTTGATAGAGTAAATGAATATAATCTTTCATATATTTATAGATGATATGGATGATGACATTCACGTGATCTTTCTCTTTGCTCAATTCAATGAACTTGAGAATATGATTGCTTTTTAAAATCTAAGCTTGAAACTAAAACCCAAGATTGAATCACGCATAGTTATCTTTAAAGCAGAATAGCAATGCACCACACACATAAACTGGACAGTAACCTAGTTTACTCTATTGCCTTTGATAAGGAAAGAATATTTCCCTCAGTAGGTCAATTGTAAAGAAATGAAAAGTAGATGAAGCATAGAGAGAGGTAAACTTTGAATGATTAGCACAACCCTATTCAAGACAGAAATGTAGAGCTTTGAAGAACCACATTGTCACCATGACAGCCAGAAGACCGTTATGAAAGGCTCTGATCGAGCACATATTTTGCTCGGTATTTTGCCTAATTCCCTCTTGCTTTTGTTCTCCTACCTACTTTTGGTTGAAAATGTATTTTTAAAATATATTATGATTCCATTCATTAAAAGTTCTACTACACATAAAACTATTCATTGTACTGATAAGAACATAGCCTTGGATGGTAAATTTATAAAGAATAGCAACTCAAAATCCTGCATGTAATGGGTAAGAGAATGGCTAGAAGAAGACTTCAAGGGATGGTGTACTCAATTATGAAACAGCACAGTATGTGCACAAGTATTCTTTATATTGTGCTAGCCCTTTACAGTTCTGCTACAAATGTTGCTTTGCAAGCAATTCCTATATAATAAGAAAAGTATTTGCTTAAGAGTTTGTATATCTTGCCTTCTTGGCAGTCTTTTTTGAGGAATTCCTTTCATAAGTTATCTAAAGATTGCTCGGTGTGTCAGAATAAAGCATTTTTATGCATGCTTAAGCATCACTCTTGTATATTAGATATATAAAGAGAATTGAATGAAACTTTTTATTTTTTCTCAAAATATGGAGCACGTCAGTTCTAGATCTAGATTTTAGCTCTTAATGCAACTGTACTGTGATGCATTGTCCCCCTTCCTTTCTGATCAATGTAACAATTTTAACAACCTTATCACTTGTAAATCCTAAGTCAGTACCTGCTCCTAGCATCTTACATAAAAAAGAAAACATAGAAAACAAAATTAAAAGCACAAACATTTTAAATTTACAACTTCTTGATTTATTTCCTATTGCAAATAATTTTTATTGCCCTGTTTATTATATAAATAATATAAAACAGCAGTCTCTCATTGGTGAAATGTTCTTTATAGTAATTTACAGAATAACTACATACAATCATGTGCTGTATGTATTCTCTTTTGCAATAAAAAATGGCATTGAGCATAATTACAAGAATTAATGACCTTGCATTAGTGTAGCCTTAAATCAAGCAAAGCCTGTAAATTATTTTAATTGCAGCATCCAGTCAGAATATTTCGATCAATGAGCCTTTACAAATTGTATTAAAATGTGCAAAAATAATTTTGCTGTGATATATATCATGTTAACACACATTTATGATGACCGACTTCAAAATACAATCTTCCCATCAACCTTTTCTTCTGGAATTATGCATTGATTTCTCAACTTTGAATATAAGAAGGCAGCTTAAGCTCAGACTCTTGTCATTGAAGAAGTAAAAATATTTTAAACTCTTCTTCCTCATACACCTAACAAGTTCTCTAGTTACTAGGTCAATCTACCGTCTCTTTCTGTACTAGTTTGCTGTTGCTGAGTAACACGTTACCACACTTAGCTGCTTTAAAAAGCAAACATTCATTATTTCACAGTTTCTGTTGGTTAGGAGTCTAGAACATTTTAGCTAGTCTTCTGTTCAGGGCCTCGCATGGTAAAATCAGGATGTCAGCTGGGTAGGTCATCTTCCTTTCTAAAGCTTGGGAACCTCTTCCAGGCTTACATGGTTGTTCGCAGAATTCAGTTTCCTCTGGCTAGAGCACTGAGATCCCCATTTTCTTGCCCTGTCAATGGGGAATGCTCTCAGCTCCTGGAGGCCACCTTCAGTCCCTTGTCATGTGGCCCAGAACATGGCAGCTTACATCTTCAAAGCCACCAGAAAAATATCTCTCTTACATAACAACATAATCACAGGAGTGACTATCTCATCATGTTCATACGTCCCGTTTGCACTCAAGGATAGACCCTGTATACCAGGGGCAGGGATTCTGTGGGCCATCTTAGAATTCTACCTACCATACTGCTCCAATCACACTTTTTAGCCACAAGCAGAAAATGGTCTCTCTTGGGCCTAAGAAAATAAATTTTTGTCACAGTCTACAACTACCAAACTGGAAAATAGTTAGCATTTACCTTTGAATGAAATTAAACTTATCACTTCAAGAAGAAACAGAGGGGTTAAATAATTTCTGAGAATTTCTAATCATGAAACAATTTCTGATTTATTAAACTTCTGAATATTAAGCATGGACCATCTCCTGATACCTAATGCCACGTTCTATCATGAAGAGGCATGCGCAATATCATGAAGATGTATACATAATCCCCTCTTACGAATTAGTAAACATGTAGCCATGGCTCAGGGAGGTTTTAACTGTTATCTCATAGAAATGAGATTATCAACTATATGGAACAACTTTTCACTCCATCACTCAATCCCAAAATATTCACCCATTTACCTCAAAGTTGATAAATATTTAATAATCATGGAAAAATTTGAGAAATGTATTAAAAATTTTCACAATGCAAAACTTATCCCAAAAATGAAGGCGATAGTACAGTAGACCTGCCAAATGACAACCAGGGCAGCAGATAGCCAAGGTCAAAAGCAGAGAAATATCTCCTTCAATCTGTTTTTTACTTTAATATATAATTCATTTAGTGATATTACAAACGTAACTAGATCTAGCCAAGGACATTTTTATCAGGTGTGATAAATTGTGTTTGACCTACTGGTACCACCCACTGAATACCTAACTTCATGTATTTCAATAACTTTTCTGATAATCAACCACCTGGGCAACATTTGCAGTCTTTCAAGCTGTCACTTTGGGACATGAATTAGTGTTAGCATACCTATAAATCATTGCAGCAAGTCAGGAGGAACTGAAGCAGAGAGCTGCTGGCTTCAAAATAGTCAGATCACCAAGTAAACTGTGGAGATACATTAATTCAGTCAAAATAAATAGATTCTACTTCTAACTTACTTAATTTTGACTATTTTCTTTTTTTTGTTAAATTCTACCAAAATCGCTGTTCCTAAAATTAAAACCATTGCTGTTAAAAGTAAAGGATTATCATCATAAACAAACCATGGCTTGTGATAACGAAACTAAAGAACACTCAATAATGAGGAACGAGCATCTTGAAATAACAAATGATTGAAAAGTAAGAGTGATTATAATTATGGGCTGATGTTGTTATGTCAATCTTCCTGTGAGCCTTTGAACCAACAGTTTCAGAGGAATTAGAAGCAGTACTGAAAAGGATGGAACAGCATCTTGTTTATTGCAAGTCATTTCAAAAACTTGTCAAGGTCATTTTGATATTTTGTGTCCATTGGGGAGATTTTGTTTGACACAAGAATTCTACATAATACCTCTAAATAACAACATCTACTAGCTTCCTAGTAAAAATCTAGGAGAAGGTTAGTTATATTACAAACATAATCATTACACTATGTATCTTCATAGTTCAAGTTTATTGTATTTTATACCTCCTTGCAAAACAATCTACAGTCCAATTTCAGTTTTTATCTAGTGAAAATCAAAAATACACATCAATACATTAAAATGAGTAAAATAATCTATCAGCTCTCACTTAATTTTATAATTTTACTTAAAAAGATATAATTGAATCTAATATGATTTTGTGTTTGCTTTTTAATCAGGCACAGTTAGTTTCAGGTGCCTTTTTATGAATATCTATTTTTTAAACATTTTTTACTATTGTTTCTGCAAAGCATTATATCCAGTTTAATAAAACTGGATAATCAAATATGTCATTTAACATAAGTTTTGATAAAGTTGGAAGTAAGGAGCCATCATAAATAAAAGATATTAAATTTCATATGGGTAAGATGTTGTGAATAAGAAAAAGGATAATAACAATGATATCTAACTTTCAGACATACTAGACTTCTTGGACATAAAAAATAAAAGTTTTCACAATAATAGCCAGATTAAAATTAGGCAGGTGAACTGAATTCCCAGATATATTTCTTCTCTCCCTTGAGGCCTCATGAAAGTAACTATGTGTAGAAGGTATAGACTCATGTAGATAAAGAGGAAAAGAGAGAATATCAGGAGATGAAAAAGCACAAAATAGGCAAGTGCTAACTGACTTAGCAGACATCTCTGCTTTGTGTTCAGAGTGTGCAGAGGCCAAAGCAGAAGAAAAGGATAATGATTGTCACCCACACCTTGAAAGGTTGATAATGCTGAGGAACCAGGTAGGGTCACAAGTAAGAGTGAGATGTGTAGCATATAAATGGAGAATCTGTGTCAAGAACACTAGGTGCACACTCCCAAAGACCTGTAAAAACATGACTGGTGAGATTGACCATGATCAAGGAAGATGTTGGTTGATCTCAAGGAACCAATGGGACATTTAGAAATAGCCACATCCCAACTCCAGCTTCTGTCATGACAGTGCTGACATTTGGGTGTTCTCCTCTCCAATCAGTATTGCATGAAGTTGTCAAAGTGACAAGCCCCACCCGTATATAAATTATTCCATTACATAACATTAGTGCTTCACCCCTAATTCAGACATTCATTCATTAAATGAGTAAATGAATACTCACCACAGTCTAGTAAATGTTCTAGGTAATTGAAATATGTTAGTCATTATGAGTGAGAACATCACTTCTCCTATGGAACTTATACCCTAGCTGGGGCAGACCCACGATAAACATTAGCCATAAAAATACAAAAACTACCTAAAAATAAGTGCTCTGAACAAAGAAAAAAGTAGAACAGTTTAAGAACGGTCAGGAGTATTGTGGAAAGAGGAATTAGTTATAATATTAATTAGAATGTCCAAGGGAGGTGTCATTGAGAAGATGACAATCAAGCAATAGTTGTAATGAGAATGAGGGAATTGGCCATGCGGGTACCTCAGGGAAGAGAATCCCACACAGAGAGAACAGGCAGTGCAAAGGACACAAGGATGGAGTGTAGTTACTCTTTTTAAAAAAATGTAAGGAAGCCACTGTAGCCGGAGGATAAGGTGGGTAGTAATCGGGTGTCACAGAGAAAATAGGAGCAAGATATTACAGATAACTATCAAGAATTTAAAATATGAGTGGCCTATCAAGAAACAGGATATAAAAGAAAGTTCTCCACATGAAAAAGCAAAACAAAGGACAAAAATTATAAACATGAGCAAAAGGAAACACAGATCATGAATGCAGCAGAAGAAATGTACACAAACTAAAGCAATACCAACCCATTTTCAGAGATGTGAAAATAAATTATATCCCTCAAACAGGAAGAGTCTGCCATTAAAAAAGAACAATCAGATTAAAATAAAGAGTATTTGAAGTAAAAATATAAAATTAAAAAACTTGAATTGAAAGTTCTGAAGATAACTTTGAGGAAGTCTTACAGAGAGCAAAGCTAAAGTAAAAATTTTAAATAAGAAAAAAGAAGACTTAGAGGAACAATTCACAGCAGCCCATGTTAAATAAAATCTACCCCAGAAAGAGATTAAGAGCAAAAGATTGGAGAAAATACATAAATAATAGAATAGCATTTCCCAGAAATAGAATCATGATTCAATACAAAAATCATTCAGTATTGATTTTTTAAAATATCTGTATCAAGGGTCATTTTCATATTTCACCATACTAAAGAAATTTTTTTTTTTTAAGCTAATGTAGATTTGCCCTGAGCTAACATCCACTGCCAATCTTCCTCTTTTTGTATATGAGCCACCACCACAGCATGGCCATTTACAGATGAGTGGTGGAGGTCTATACCTAGGAACTGAACTCTGGCTGCCAAAGTGGAGTGCACTGAACTTAACCTCTAGGCCACTGGTTCTGGTCTGACTAAAGACAATTTTAATGGAGTTGAGAGAAGAAAAGCCACTTTAAATATAAAGGTATGATAATGAAATTGGAAGTGGATTTTTTCAATAACGTTGCTGAATGATAGAAGACTGGACAAAACTTTGACAACACTTAGAGAAAATGATGCTTGAGAAAGAATTCCATTCTCAGCCACACTAATAATCAAGGATGAGAGATAATAAAGACAAGGTTGGGGAAAAAACAACTGAAAGGATTTATTTTCATGGAATCCTTTCTTAGGAAGACATGCTCCAGTAAAAGGAAATCTTAACCAAAAACAAAATAAAATAAATAATCCAGAGACAGTGACTCCACCCCAACAGAAGTCCCCAACGTACAGTTGTACTGTAGTCCTAGATAACAATCAGTCTAGCTTGGGCACAAAGTGAAGGGGGGCAGTGAGGAAAAGCCAATACAATAGAGTAGGTAATGCCATGAAAGAATTATGAAAGCCGAAGAAAGAAATCAATGTTTATATGGAAAAGTATGCAAATGAATAGGTAAGGCAATTAATAACTCAAAGAAAATCTGTATAAGAAAAGCATTTTATCATATTTAACCTTTTGTGGAGTGATATTTACATTGACATAATTATGCAAATATTGAATATTTACTTAAGTAACATACACTTTTGACCATAATTAGAAGATAGGAGAGAGAGAGGAAGTATAAAGGAACTCAATCCTCATGTACTGTATTAGTTTTCTATTGCTGTCACAACAATTGACCAAAAACTTCATGACTAAAAAAACAAAACAACACCACCACCAAGTACTCATTGTTTTACAGCTCTGTTTGTCAGTAGTCCGAGTGGGCCCAGCTGGTCCTCTACTTTACATTTTGCAAGACTGAAACCAAGGTGTTGGCAAGTCTTCATACCTTTCTCGAGGCTTTGAGGAAGAATTACCTTCCACATTTAGTCATGCTGTTGGCCAAATGTGGTTCTTTGTGGTTGTATAAGTCTGAAATGCCTGTTTTCTTGCTGGCTGTCAGCTGGGGGGTCACCCTTAGCTCTCGGTGGCATATCATATTACTAGCCCATTCCCTCTGCCAGCCTGCAGACTGTTATATAACTGCTTGTATTTATTTTCTATTGTTGCCATAATAAATTCTACAAACTTAGAGGCTTGAAAAATCCCATGAACTTATCATTTTACAGTTCTGTAGGTTAGAAGCCCAACACGGATATCACTGGGCTAAAATCAAGATGTCAGCCAGGCTGCATTCCATTAGAGCAACTCTAGAACAGAATCCATTTCCTTCATTCCCTTGTCTTTTCCAGCATCTAGGGGCCACCTGCAGTCTTGAGCTTATGGTCCCCTTCCTCCATTTTGAAAGCCAGCTACGGCAGGTGGAATCCTGCTCACATCACATCACTCTTAACTTCTTTCCTGTCTCTGTCTTCTAATTTTAAGGATCCTGTGATGACATTGGTCCCTCTAGATAATCCAAGATAATTTCCCTATTTTAAAATCAGCAAATTAGGGGCCAGAACCCGTGGCCGAGTGGTTAAGTTTGCGTGCTCCACTTCAGTGGCCCAGGCTTTCGCCAGTTCGGATCCTGGGCGCAGATGTGGCACCGCTCATCAGGCCATGCTGGGGTGACGTCCCACATGCCACAGCTAGAGGGACCCACAGTTAAAAATATACAACTATGTGCCGGGGGGATTTGGGGAGGAAAAGGAAAAATAAAATCTTAAAAAAGAAAATCGGCAAATTAGCAACCCAATTCCATCTGTAAACTTAATCTTCCTTTATCATGTAACCCGTCATCTTCACAGATTTTGGAGGATTAATACATTGATGCCTTTGAGAGACAATTATCCTACCTACCACAATCGCTATTCAGTCCATTCATTTTCTGTTATTCCTTTCATGTAATAATCAGAGCACAACCTCACATAATGGCATGAAGTACTTGTTGGGCACTGCGAATCACATTCAGGACCTGAATTAACCAATCATCTCTCCACCATCCTAAGTTCACTGCCTTGCTCTACTTATTTTACACCATCTGTTCCATACTAATTCCCATTTAAAATCCATCCTACACTTATCTTGACAAAAGTGTCCTAAATTCTCCATAACTTCCCAGCATTCCTTGTTAAAAAGTCAATATAGGTTAGAATTATTGCAGTATAAACAAGCCCAAAATTCCAATGGCTTAACAGAGTAAAAGTTTCTTTCTCGCTCGTAAAATCTCTGAAGTTCCCAATAACATTCGAGCTCCAAAGTCTTCTGTGTGATGACTCATTTTTCTAGGCTGATGAAGGTCCCCTATCCTGTAGCTGTACCTTCTGAAGCACGTGGCTTCTCCAGTTAACAAAACAGAGGAAGAGAGAGAGCAGGAGCCATCTCCCGGTGTCATTGAATGTTTCAGTCAAGCTCTGACATAGGTCACTTCTGCTCACTCACTGGCTAGAATTTAGCAATCCCTAATGTTGGCAGTGGGAGCAGGAAAGTTTAATCGTCCCAGATTCATGCAAAAAGAGGGGAAGCAGAAAATGATGAGCACTAGAATTTCCCACAGTACTCGGTCTCAGAGACAGGCATGATCTTTCCTAGAATACAATCCCCAGTGATAATTTCCAAGACCTGGTGGTAGGTTGAAACATTCATTCTTAAACATTTATCTCTTTAGTGAAATCTGGTATTGTTACCCAAATTATCGTAATGCCATCTATCTCCCACTGACAGGGCAGTTCTAGTAACACAGCTGCTAGTTGTTATCAAGGTGGTCGCTGTAGCCTCATTCTGCTAAATATTTAGATCAGAGAGTAGAGTATTATCTATAGCATGATTGAGTTTTCATTCAGTCAAACACCTCTGCATAGTTTATCCATGCAACATTCCACTGCTTATAAATACCCTACAATTTCCACTCCCCGGTATAGACTCAAGTTGCTACTCATGCCATCTTGAAATGCCTATATGAATATCAAAATTGAAAACTTTTTCCCATTTTATTGTAGCTTCAAGTATTTATGTTGAGATACCCAGTGCTATTCAGATTCATGATTGCATTAGTTTAAGCTGGGTATTACCAAAAACTTGGCTTAACCAAAATGCATTTATTATTTTGGTTTCTGGGTCAAGAGTCCAGGCATGCTCTATCCTGTCCTCTGCTCAGAGTTTCACCAGGATGCGATCAACATGTTGACCTGGCTGCATTCTAATCTAGAGACTTGACTGGGGAAGGGTGCACTTGGAAGCACATTCAAATTGCTGGTAGAATTCATTTCCTCATGGCTACAGAAGTTATAGCAGCTTATTTCTCCAGGCCTGCAGGAAAGACAGTCTCTGAACTCAGCGAAGGCCCCCATTCACTTTTACTGGGATTCTAACAGATTAGGCCACGCCGACCTCTTTTGATTAACTTAAAGCAGGTTTATTTGGGAACATAACCTAATCAAAGGCTTAGCACTCATCTTCTTTGCCATATAGTTTAACTTAAACATGAGTGTAACACCAGGCAGTGGAGATCATGCAGGCCATCTTAGAATTTTGGCTACCGCATGGTCCTGTTTTCATCTCTCAACCCTGGAGGATTTTTGGAACTTTTGCTTATCTTCACTATTCGAAAATTCTGGGAAGCTGTGTGAGTTATCACTAATTATGTGATGTTTATGGTGATCCTTTTCAATCTAGAAACTCATTTCCACATTTCTGAAAATTTGTTTATATATTTACTCTAATAATTTCTATGCGTTCATGTTTGTTCTTCTATTTTTTTTTAGGCTCTCATATTTCCTTTTATCTTTAATAATCTAACATATTCATTTATTTTTAATATCTACTCTATTTTCAATTTCCAACAAATTCTATTTTCATCTGAATGTTCCTATATTCTAGTAGCTTTGTCTTGTTTCTGAGATGAAATGCCATCTCACATAATTGTAAAGAAATTATTTGTAGATTTTTCCCCCTTCTATTCAAAATTTCTCTGGTATCTCTCAGTAACTTATTTTGCATTTGCTAGTTTTCATCTCTGACTTTTATTTAGAGGATTTCTTCAAATGTTTGATTTTGTTTGCCCATTAGTCATCAAAAGAGAAACAGAAAATAATTGATTCAAAGCTCTGTGTTTCAGATGGAGCTCGTTGAATGGTGGGCCTCATCATAAAATGTTAGCTCTGGCTTTCATTGGATCTCTTCCTATTACATGGTTTAATTGAATTTTATTTTTAAAAATCTCTCTGATTTCACCTTCTGCCTCATCTCTCTTGCTTCTGCCAGAGAAGGTTCTGTGCTTTTAAGGACTTATGTAATTAGATTGTGCCCATTGGATTAATCCAGAATAATTTCCCTTTTTTTCTTTAAGGTCCATACCTTAATTTAATTTGCAAAGTCCCTTTTGCCATGTAGTGTAACACATTCGTAGATTCTAGGCATTAGGGCCAAGGCATCTTTGAGATGCCTTTATTCAACCTACCACAGTGTTGTTCAGCTTCCCCAGAAAGTAAACTTCTTACTTCCTGCCTGTGTTGTAGAAGCCTGGCTGTCAATATTGGTGGTTTAGGGAGGAAATAGCTTCAGAATTTCAATTAATCTCCTTGCTTTCAGGTTAATGTCTAAACCACATTCAACTTTGCCTGATAGCTCTGAATTCACACAATGCCTGATCCAATTTCTCTGACTCTCAGCTTTCCATGTTTCTGCAAGAGAGGTCCAACTATGTGATGCTGAGTGTTGGTTGGGAGATTCCAATGTCTAGTGGCTTCACAGATAAACTTTTAACAGAATCACTTGTTGTCAGCCACCAGAGCATCCTGCTTCAGCAATATATGGTGCCTTTAATTCCTGAGCCTTTCCTGTATTTGATGAGTTTTATGCCCGCGCACACACACATACACACACACAAAAAAACACACACACACAAAGATGAGCTTTCTCTGCTCTGCCAAATCATTTAACTCTCATTTATCTTCTTTCCAGTTTCTAAAACTTGGTTGCTATCTCTTGTCTTCTGTTATATCCTCTCCTGTGCACATGTACTTGTTAGTTAATGTAGTTTTATTTTATACACTTCTTTTAGAGGACAGTTAGGAGAAAGTGGCTATATCTAAATGTTTTCAGAATTTAAAAGTGTTTGTTTGTTTTCAAATACTCGATTTATTTCCATCAACTGTTATGGCTAGTCTCACAAATTTGTATTTGATATTTAGTAATGGCTTTAATTTTTGTTTAATTTCATAAGAATTATTTAACTAAATGATTTCTTAGAAGTATTTTGGTTTATGTTCCCCTGAAAATGGGAAGTGTGTGCATATGTGTGTATATCTGTGTTTGCTGTGTTTTTTCACTGACTTCTAATGTCATTACACAAAGATGGATGAAAAAGTCTGTGACTTATTCCTTCCTTAAAATGCATTGAGGTCTTCTTTGTGACATTATATCTTGTTACTGCTTGTTTGAAAGTTTACCTTATTATCATTATTATTATTGTTATTACTATTTCATTTATTGATTTCAAAACATGCAATGCTTAGTTCCTAATCACCCTGCTTTGTTCTCTTTTACTAATTTCCCCATGATTCTATTATATGAGTTTAGCGTTGGATTGCTATGAAGATGTTTTCTCACTGGTGTTTGTTCTTTTGGTGCTGTTTCTTTTACACCCCTAAAGAATATCTTTCATTGTTTTCTCCTTGTGTCAGTAGGTCATATTCCAAAACTGCAAACTTAGTTTTAATATTAGGAATCCATTGACGTAATTCATCATACCTGTCAATATAAAGAGAAACACCACACAATCTCCGTAGAGTGACAGTGGGTATTCCATAACATGATAAAATGTGATTTCAGCACTAGAATCGTAACTCCACTCAAAGTAGGTTTTGGTAGAGAATCTTTGATGACTGTGTGTTTATATTTAATTCACCCTTATGCTTAAAAGATAATCTATTTATAAATTCTTTTGTTCGACAATTTAAACATGTTATTTGACTTCCTGCATCCAGCCTTACTGCTATAATGTTGGGTATACAACTAGCTTTTGTTCATTTGTGCATGACCAGTTCTCCTTAGATGCTTTTTAAATTTCTTTTGTCATTGGTATTCCTAAACTTCGCTGTAATATGCCTAGCTTTGTGCATTCTTTTTCTTTTATATTCTACTTAACTACCTATCAATCATCTTAGTTCATGGTGATATACTTTTACATTCCGTGAAATGGCCAGTTATTATTTTATCATCTTTATTTTTCTTTCCTCTGTGACTCTTATTATATCAGTAATGACATTTCTACCTACATCCTTCCTATCACTTATTCTTTATATGAGTCTTTTCATCTCTGCCTCTTTTCTTGATGCTCTTTCCTCTTTTCTAGAACAATTACATGTCTGTTTTTATTTATGTGCAGTCTGATATCTATTTAGCTATCTATCTAAACATTCTCAGAGTGATACTGAAAATTGGCACTCAAGATATGCTTCTCTGGATGAGATTATGAGGAAGGAAATATAAGGTTCTCAAGTGGGTATCAAATCACTAACAAGGCTCTCCTTGATCATCTTCTTTTAAATTGAATCCACCCAAACCCAATGTCCTCTACTTCACTTTTCAGATGTATTTTACTCATTAGTACTTATCATCAAACATACCACATTTTATTCATTTATTATATTTCATTGTATATTTCTTCCCAATAGACTGCGAGATCCATGAGGACGGGGTGTTTGTTTGTTTTTTCATTGTTTTATCCCTAGCCCTTAGTCATTGCTCAGCACATAGTAGGCACTCAAGAAAGGTCTACTAATTTTAATACTTGATGAAACAAAGTTACTTTATATAAACAAATTAACCACATAATGCTCTAGAATAGCATTCTTATGAGATTGAAGGATACTTACTGTATAATATTTAAGGCAGCTCATGGTCAGGACTTCAGCATTCTTACAGCATTGTCTATCATATCTGTTCTTTCCTTAAATGAAAGAGGACACATTGAGTTAGATCAATAGATGTAAATTTTTACTTGCCAAAAGCAATACATGGGTATGTTTTTTAAAAATTGTTTATATTCTCACTAAAAACTGATCTTTCAAAGCCCATGTACAGCCACAACTAGAAGGACCCACAACTAAAATATACAACTATGTGCTGGAGGGATTGGGGAGAAAAAGCAATTAAGAAAAAAAAAAATCCCATGTACACATTTTTTTGTCATAATAAATTTCTTTATCTTTGCCAAATAATCTTTACAGTGGAGAATTAATCTACACTCCTACTTAGTTATCTCCATCCCAACCATCCCTCTAAATTTCTGGAACTTTTCCCTGGAAACTTTGTTTGTTTGTTTTATTTTAATTGTGTGGCAGGAATTTTACCATGTAATGAAGTAAAGCAGAAAAACACTGAAATAGACATATGGTAGCTTGGGCGTAAATGTTCAGCAAAGATTAAACAGCTTAAAACTATGGCTTATGTATTTCTCAAGCATTTTCTGATATATTTAATTTATCTGAGGAAAACTTTGAAAATGACTAAGACTGGCACATATATGCTTAAAATATGTTTAAATTTTGTGATGATATTCAGAACCTCTTGAACTTATATCATTTAGCTCTTTTTATTATACAGAATTTCTTTTTTTTAAGGATTGGCACCTGAGCTAACAACTGTTGCCAATTTTTTTTTCCGTTTTTTCTCCCCAAATCCCCCCAGTATATAGTTGTATATTTTAGTTGTGGTACTTCTAGTTGTGGCACGTTGGATGCTGCCTCAACATGGCCTGATGAGTGGTGCCATGTCCGCAGCTAGGATCAGAACCCTGGGCCACTGGAGCAGAGCATGCGAACTTAACCACTCGGCCATGGGGCCGGCCCCTATATAGAAATATTTTTAAAAGTATTTTATTAAGGTCATATTCGCTTACAACATTGTATAAATTTCAAGTGTACATACACAGAAATTAATTCAAAATGGATTAAAGAAATATTTTAAACATACTGAAGTATGCATACTTAAAATAATATTACAAACGCCTACTCGTGAAGTTTATCAAATGTTAAAATTTATCAGATTTACTTCATTTCTTTATTTTTAGCAATGAATCATGATGGATAATGGGAAAGTTTTTTGTGCCCCTGTACTGTACCTTTCTCTTGGAGTAAGCAATCTCTTGAAGTCAGTGCAATTTCTAAATGTCCAATGTCTTAAAATATAATTTATGTATGAAAGTTTTCTGTGTTTCAAAAACTGCATATCTGGCATTGTATTATATGCATTGTTCTGGGGGAAAAAAATTCCCCTAGAGGTAAAAGCGTAAGAGATGCTAATGAGTTTTGGAATAAATCTCAGTGTGTCTTTCTCTATTTGTAGTCCTCTTTGTGATGCAAAAAGGAGATTGTCTGGAGTTGAGCCTTGGATTTCCAGGGACCAGTGGATATTTTCCCCTGATGTCCAGGAAGGGTTGTGACCTCTTAGTGGCCCCTAAGGCTCTAAGTGATAGGCAGAGGGGATCCATGAGCAATTCATATAAACAGTGCCCAAAATCTAGATGGGCCTGCCCATAAGCAGTTTATTGATTCCTTCATTAAAAGCTGCCTCTCATGCTAAAATAAGGAGAGAGAAAAGGGGCAGGGGTTCCTTCCTAGAACAAAGTTCTCTGACCTCCATCAGCCTCTTTGTGGATGGAGGAAAGACGAGGGAGCCATGATTTCTCTTCATTTGTTGACCCTGGACTTTTGTTTATTTCTCCAATAAAGTCTGTTCTTGGATTCACGTCATGTCTGATGATATGAAATTCATTCCTAGCTATGTCGCACAACAGGTAATGATTTTTTTAAAAAAAATGATTTTCCGAGCATTATTGCTCATAACCAGATGGAGAAAATTCATTCCTAGTACTCTCCTTTTGGAAAAGGCAAGAAGGAATCAATAAAGCCATCAGAGTGGAAGATATTCCCCATGGGAGCAAAGATATCCTCCTAGGAAGATTGATGATCAGGAGCAACTGAGGTAAAAAGGGAGAGAGACCCCGAGGAATGTGGGTAGATCATTGGGAGAGCTAGTAACCATGATGTCAGACACCAGGGTGTTCCTGAGAGGGATGCTGTTCCTTTAGAATGTGAGCCACAACTGCCCATGAGGAGTTGGCAGTCATGTTACCTTCTTACTTTTACTGGAAAATGCTAAGTTCTTTCCTGCCCATCATCTATTGAATTCATTCATCCATTCCTCTCGCAGCCCCTTGCATGGTATACCCATTCTCAAATGTTGTATCTTATCTCAGATGTCTCATCTTTAGAGATGCCTTCTCTGACCATCTTATCTAAAGTAGACACTCTTAGCCACTGACCCATTGATCTTGTCTATTTATTTCAAAGGACTCATCAAAATCTGTGATTATTTGAACCGAATGTGATTTACTGACTGATTATTTATTTTTGGTCCCACTGGTTTTCATTTCATGTTAACTGTAATTATTGTAATCATTGCTATACTCAGTGGGCTCTCAACCCTATTCCACTCTACACTACATTTTTTGTAGAAAACATTGAGAAAGTCCCCTTAACTATCCTAATATAACATTTATAGATAATATAACTTATCTATCCACAACTTCCAAAAATTTAACATGATGTAAAAATTATAATATAAAAGAGAAATAAAAGGAAAATAAAACGTGTTTTAATGTGTAAATACATTTCATTTATCACAATAGACTAAAACAGACATATAATATAATATAGAATAAAAAGAGTAAAATTCCTGAACCCAATGAAAAATCACCAAGATTGTGATAGCCAAAGCTGATTCAAGTATGTTGTATTAGAGGCCCAAATACTATGGTAGCACTATGGTAAATAATACTTGGTAAAGCTTTGAACAAATCAGGGAACAATCATTCCTCAATTTATTAGGTAATTACAGTTCTAAGAAAAACTCTACAAAACATAATGTGTGTTAAGTGTATTTTCTTATTTTTTTAAGTGAGGTATAAAGTACAAAAGTAAAGGGCAAAACCTTAAGACTGTAGCTTGTTGAAATTTTGCCTATGTGTACCCCTGCATATGCATCCTCCAGGAAAAGATATAAATCATTAAAAGTCCCTGGAAGGCTCCTTCATGCCTTCCTGGCGTCCATACCCCTCCCAATATAACCACTATTCTGATTCCTAGCACCATAGATTAGTTGTGCCTATAACCTTTTGTAAATGGCTTATTTGTTCAGCATTATACCTATGAGATTTATTTATGTTGTTCTGAGTAGTTTTGGTTTGTCTTTTATATTGCTATATCATATTTTACTGTATGAATTTATCACAATGTATTCACTTGCTGATGGATATTTTGGGTTGTTTCCAGTTTTTGGCTCTTAAACATAATGCTGCTATGAACATTTTTGTATGTCTTTGATAGACATCAATGCTCATCTATCTTGCCTGAAGAAGAATTTCTGGTTTCTAGATTATAAATATGTTTAACTTTAGAAGATACTGCCAAAATGTTTTCTAAAATGCCTGTGCCAATTTACATTCCCAAGCAATGTAACAAATTCTGATTGTTTACTATTTTGGCTAACATTGGATATTATCAGACTTTTAATTGTAGCCATTCTGGTGGAATATACTGTTGAGACAAAATAATCAATAACCATTCCATGGATAAGAGAAATAAGGTGAGTTTACTTGAGCCAGAGTAAAGATTATAACCCAGGAAGGCCTTAGAAGGTGTTCTGAAGAAGCATGGGTTTCAGCACAGTCTAATATCTTTTTAGAACAAAGAACTTACATTAAACACACCCAGGATACATTTTCATCAGAATTTCAAAGAGGTATTCAGTTGCAAATTAGCAGGACAACAGGTCCATACAGTCAGAAAAGGGACTCATTCAGGAGTTACCAATAGGGCATAGGAGGGAAGGTATGCATTCTTATCTTAAGAGAGTGCATTCTTTACTTTTAATAGTTGAAGCAGATGTACAATGTATGTTTGATAAGCCATAAGTCAGGCTTTTTAGGTCAAGCCAATCAGTTTTGAACTCGAATAGTTACCCCATATACCTCAATAAATGAAAACCTCTCGTCAGTGCTAGTATCTTACTGGTTTTTAACTTTTTTTGCAATATTGTTTTCTAGTCTGTGGCTTTCTTTTTCACTTTCTTAATATTATCACTTGATGAATAGGAGATCTTAATTTTAATAAAGTTCAACTTATAATTTAAAAATGTTTTTAATTGTTCTTTTTGTTGTAAAATTTTAAATTCTTTGCTTATCCTAAAGTTATGAAGATGTTCTCAAATGTTTTCATTAACTTTTACATTTATAATTCATCATAATTTAATTGTTTTGTACTGTGTGATCTAGGGCCAAATTTCAACATTTTATGTAGGTTTATAAATACTGACGGAGCAATATTTATTGTAAAGACCAATATTTATTGTAATATTTCCTTAAAGAATGGACTCTCTATTCTGTTGTTGGTCCTTTCTTGAACCAATGCCACTCACTCAATTTGGATACCTTTAAAAAATACAAAACAAAAGACATATCTAATATAGGAGAAGAAAAATAATTTTCTCTCTACCCTTCTAGATTCTTGATTGAGATGCCCCTGTAATAAAAGACAAATTAACAGGAAAAAAACAAACTAGAAGTTTAGCAACATGTATACCTCCTGGATACATGGAAGATGCTCAGGAGAACCAAGTAACTCCCCAAAATGACACAAGCCTTCATCTTAAATCCCATCTGCAGCTAAAGACAAAAGAATATGTTGCTGCGGGGTGGGGAGCCAGTTATGGGAGGTTTTCAGGCAAAACACAGGAAAGGATGGTATGGTTGTTATGCAGATTTAAGTGTCTGCCTTCTCCATTGATAAGAATTTCTAGAGGTTTAGTCATCCTTCTCTTGGTACAGAGAACAGAGAGAGGGCCTTCCCTGCAAATGGAGATTTCCCCTAGATATGTAAATACCTCTTACATAAAGGTAATTTATATTAGGTTTTCAGAGCTTTTCTTATGTCTGCTGTTTCTTAAAAATAACCAGCTGAAGATAATCCTTATGCCAATGAGTCATATATTGGGGTGGCAAATTCTGCTAATAAGCCAATAATGCAGAAAAATGGAATTATAAAAAAGTATCACATTAATCAAAAGAAGACACAAATAAATGAAAAATGACCAAATTACAGATGATACAAATAGAAAACAAATGTGAGACAGCTGACTTAAACTCAACCATATTGACAGTTACAATAAATTTACAGGCAGACATTGCCAGATTGGATGAAAAGAAAGATCCAACCGTAGGCTGTCTACAAGAAACTCATTTTAGATATTGAAGACATAGTTAAAAGATGAAACTAGATGCTCTATGCAAATGCCAGTCAAAAGATAGCTGGGGGCCAGCTCTTGTGGCCAACAGTTAACTTCAGTGTGATCCACCTTGGCAGCCTGGGTTCAGTTCCCAGGCATAGATCTACACCACTTGTCTATCAGCAGCCATGCTGTGACAGTGGCTCACAAAAAAAATAGAGGAAGATTGGCAACAGATGCTAGCTCAATGTGAATCTTCCTCAGCAGAAAAAAAAAGTTAGCTGGGGTGTTTTCATTTATATCAGAAAAAGTACAGAACAAGGAAGCCAAGCCATTTCGCAATGATAAGAGGACAAAGTCATCAAGAGGACCTAAATTTGGACCACCATCAAGAGGACACCAGAAATGGAATAGCTGGATCATGTGGTAGTTCTATTTTTAATTTTTTGAGGAGTATCCATACTGTTTTCCATAATGGCTTCACCAATTTACATTCCCACTGCAGTGTAGGAGCATTCTCTTTTCTCCACATCCTCTCTAATATTTGTTAAGAATAGATTGGTGGTTACCAGAGGGGAAGGGAAGTAGGGGGAGGGGGAAAGGAGCAAAGGGGCACGTTTATATGGTGACAGATGGCAATTAGACTTTTGGTGGTGAACACTATGTAGTCAGTACAGAAGTCAAAATATAATGATGTACACTTAAATTTATACAATATTATAAAGCAATATGATCTCAATAAATAAAAAAAAAGAAGACACCAACAAATAGAACTTGAAAAATGTCATCAAATGGAGAGTGGCTGGGAAAGGGAATTAACATAAATTTTCATTGATGAAGCATTCATAAAATCTAGACAGTACATTATTTTGTTACAGTTTTTATTTATTTATCCATTATGAATAGTATAGTTCATACTTGGAAAGTATTTATATCAGCCATGGTACCAATGGTAAACAGAAAGCATGATTATATTAAGAAAGTTTATTTTCAAAAGGGACTAATTACAAAGGTGTAGGTGTTATGTAGAGGACCAAAAGGAATAGGGTAGGTATGTGGAGGTAGAAGCTGTTACTGCCCTCGACTGGAACAGACGAGGAATGGGAGCAGTTATTGGGAACACAGAGAGAGTCATGATGAGAAGATCTTAGAAAGGAGCAGTGATATTTGGTTGATGGATTCAACCTACTCAAGGTGACAACTCAAAAATGTAGCCTGGGGAGTAAATAACCTACCCTCAATTTCCATCCTTGCCTCACTTTCTACCATATTCTAGTTTCCTTCCTAGGTTTCCCACTCACCAAAACCTATGGACACCAGAGCACACAGGAGCCTAAAATGGTGTTCTGAGAAGAGAGGAGGGTGGAGAAGAATGAAGACTGCATATGTTAGGGTAAATAGAAGCTGTACAGTATATTGCTCATGAAGAAATAGAAGATGTTCTTTTACAAATTCATTCCAAACTCTGTCATAGGTTAAATTGTTCCCCCCAAATTCACATGTTGAACTCCTAACTCCCAGTACTTCAGAATATGACCTTATTTGTAAATAGAGTCATTGTGGACATAATTGGTTAAGATGAGGTCATAAAGGAGTAGGGCAGGCCAGTAATCCATTATGACCCCCATCTTTATGGAAGGGGGAAATTTGGACACAGACTACAAAAATAGAGATTGCCATGTAATGACTGGAGTTATGCTGCTACAAGTCACAAACTACCATAAGCTAGTAGAGAGACCTGGAACAGATTCTTTCCTAGCACCTTAAGAGGGTGCACGGTGCCTCTAGCACCTTATCTCAGACTAGAATTTAAACATAAGGCTGCTTGCATATTATGGTAGTTTTTGTGTCCTTGTGGCTATGCTATAGTACCCAGTAATTTAATGGAATACTAATGTAAGTATTGCTGTGAAGGTATTACACAGATGTGGTTAACTACTATGATCAGTTGACTATCTGTGTAAGTAAAGAATTACACTTAATAATGTGGGTGGGTCTCATCCAATCAATTGAAAGGTTAAGAGCAGAAATGAGATTTCCTAGAGAGGAAAACTCCTTTCTCAAAACTGCAGCATCAATTCCTTCCTGAGTTTCAGCCTGCTGATCTGTGCTATAGATTTCAGACTTGCCAGCCCCCACAATCATGTGAGCCAATTCCTTAATATATATATTCTGTTTCTCTGGAGAGTCTTGAGATGGATGTTTCCCATTCCTTTGGAGAGCACAGTCTCATCTCTGTTCTCCTTTATTTCTAGAAGTTAATTCGTTGTCGTCTTAGGAATAAGCCACCGTGACAATCTTCTCTTTTACTTCAGATTTTTTATAATGTCAGTCTCTTTATATATTTCTATTTCTCCTTTATTTTTATAATCTTAGGAATCTCAATCTCTCTCTCCGTCTCTCTCCCTCCCTCCTCACACTGAGTGATAAAAGGAACTCACAACCATGTCAGCCTGCTTCATTTTCCCCTGAGTTCTCAATGTCAGTTCTTAAAAGTGGGTGTGTGAGAAGTGAGACTAAACAACTTCCGCCATTTTCTGTAACACTTTCTGTCAAGGAAGGATAAGGCAAGGACTCATAAGTTAAGGCAAGATAATTTCTAATTTTTAGGAAGAGCATAGAATCAGGCCACAATAGATTCCTTAGCTTCTTTTAAAAGCTGTTTTATATAAAATTGAACATAACCTCACAAATATGGAATATCTAACAATGGAATCAGAAATTAATTTTGGCTAGTAGGTGGGTAATCATAGAAAGGCCACTTCGTGGAGTGATGACATTTTAACTGAAGTAGGACAGTAGTATGAGAATGACTAAAATCCTTATAAAAATGATGGAATCATTATAATATGCCAGAGGCAACATTGGCAATAAACTTAAATCTTCTGACCTCTCTTACCAGAAGCCCAGATTTCTGATAAAAGATTTAAAGACGTCTGTGATAGAAATTATTTCTTGAAACAATCCTTGATTTCTTTTTATGTAATATAGAATGCTTATTTTTAATAAATATTTTAATATTAGTATTTTATTTACTTAATAAATGTCTTAGCCAGATTGAATGTAAAAATCTTACTGCATTCCAGACTCAAGTATAAATATCTCCATGTATCTGTTGTTTTGAATTATTTCATATCCTTAATGGTAAAATAACTGAAAAATGGAGAGACTGCTGTGAAAAATATCCTTAATTAAAAGTGTAATTTTGGGGGCCGGCCCAGGGGCCAAGTGGTTAAGTTCTCAGACTCCACTTCAGCGGCCCATGGTTTCACTGGTTCAGAACCTGGGAGCAGACATGCCACCGCTCACTGGGCTATGCTGAGGTGGCGTCCCACATAAGACATCTAGAAGGACCCACAACTAAAGTACACAACTATGTACTGGGGGGATTTGGGGAGAAAAAACAGAAAAAAAAAAAAAGAGGTTGGTTGGCAACAGTTGTTAGCTTAGGTGCCAATCTTTAAAAAAAAAAAGTGTAATTTTATGCTTCAGCTATAACTTCTCACTCTCTTTCCCAACCAAAGAGTTCTACGAACAAAATTTTTTGACAATTATGGCTCAAATTTCTAGTGTGAAATTTTATATATCTCTCAATTTCCATTATTCTTCTTAGTTAAAAAACGTCCCTCAAACCTAAGCAATTCTAACCTGCAGGCAGGCGAAGCCTTCTGTGCACCGTAAACGTCCTAATACCTCAATCCCATTTATTTACTTGATTTCTTTTGTCTATTGTTTGTTGGTTGGTTGGTTGGTTGATTTCAATCCTCAGTCTAAGTTAACTTTATTTCTTCCTATTTCCTTTAAATTAAAGTTGTTAAATTTGTTGACCATCTCCCCAGAGTCTCTGGTGGTGCAAGCGGTGATGATGCTGTACAATCTTAGCCCACAAACTTTAGGTCCAAAGTGACAGAAAGTTTTGAGCTCTTCTAGAATTAATTCATAAATTAGTCACTTCTTCCCCCCCTAAAATTGTCTTCAAGGTATAAGTGTAGTTACAGGCGGGTGTATATATCCACCATTCTCTTTCCAGCATTCATAGGTTTTAACACCAACTTCTATAGCTTTAAAACTGTTAACGATAATTCTACTTTTAATTGTCTTCTTGTCTCTTTAAATGATGTACTTACTTAAAATTGTAATTCACTCCATTCTGCGTGTGAGTATATATATGTGTGAATACGTATAGCAACTCATGGGGACCCCACATTTTATGTGAGCCCCTTGATCTTTTTCTTAAGTATGAGGTTTCAAAAGACTTGCCTCAATGTCTCAGTACATTTGTCTCCTCAGGCACTTTTCCTAGCAACCTTAAAATATTTCTTCCTGTAATCCACATTGGACTTCGTGTTTTCTTTCTAGTTTGCTAGACAGCATTGTTCATATCACTGATACTTTCTCTTTCCTGTGATAGTATTGATTTTTCTCTTTCTAACTTTCTTCTCACTCACAACTCCCAGCCACCACTTTAAACTTCTACTCTCACTTTTCCTTTTTTTACATCTTGAAAGCTTGTGATTTTTTCCTGCTCCATATGTATAATTCAAGAGTAAATGGGCCTGTAGAGTGAACTCTCAAAGTGTATTTGAAAGGATTCTTAATAAAATGAATATGATTGCAATGGTACCTTCAGCTCTAAGTTCTATAAAACTTCATAAATGTTTATTAGATCGGATAGGCAGCACGATTATTTATTTCAGTGCAGTACACTTCCTATGGTAGAAAAATTTTCTTACTGCAGAATTACTGTAATCTTCTCCAGAAAGCAAACTAAAGTAAAACATCTGAGTAAACATGTCCTTTTGGCGAAAGACTGTCCACTTTTCTCTAAGATCACAACATGATACTCTCTTTTTTTTATGTAATGACTCACAGTCAATAAGCATTCCTATAGACAGTTAACGGCCTCACTGAAGCCTATAATATTTCTAATACCTGTGTACAATGCTACAAAGCAATTCGTTTCAACATCAAGATGTTTCTTTCTTCCAGGAGGCGGAAAGGCCAGAGCAGGAAAAGCAGCATGTGTCCAAGTAATTTGATGAAAACACAGACCACAGAAAAAGAAGCAATGCGATTGAAGATGAGCAATGCTCAGAACTCACTGCAAAACATATGCAAACCAATAACCAGATGCTTCAGCTGCGTTCGAAGCTGGCGCTAGATGCAGCCTTTATATAACACTCCTCTCTGGAATAATCTGGTGCAACTGCACTACGCTTCTTAGTATTATAAGTACCCCCAGTTGTATGTACCTTTCTCCTAGTATCAATCAGTTCATGTTCCATCTGATGCCTCGGCCTCAGCTATGTAGAGAGAAATTGTAAGCAGAATCAAGTTGTTATGTGGAAGGAACACCTGGCTCATATTCTTCTGCTTTACAGAAGATTGCCTGTCTGATTCTGTTTCATTTCAGCTCTCTGTTTGAACCTAGAAGAGTCAAATGTTTACGTATTCCTAGTATAAAGCGATTTTTGGCCACTTTCCGCATTCCTATAACCACAGCTTAAAAATTAGCGTTTTGGGGAAATTGTTGTTGAATCCTCTATGTCGAAACATTTAACAAGTCTTTTGTAATCGTCTACTATTTCTTATTCCTGACTGCTTCTTATAGAAAGAGAACCCTAGAAATGGCAAACTCATTTTTTTCCCTTGACTTTGTCTCTATGTAGTGTGTGTAGAGGGGTGGGGTAGCGGGTAACTCAGGGAGTGGGGAAGATATTTTGTATATGGCATTTTACCATTACAAAAGGATTCTTGGCATTCATGATGCCACACTCTTTTCCTATCTCAAAATACATCACAAGCCAGTTATACTGTGGTTTATTATGGCATATGTTCATATGTTTATTTCTATAGGATTGTTAGTTGCAGATAACAGAACCAGTCTAACTATTCTAGCAGTTAGGGATTTATTAAGCATATTAGTTTTCTCACAGACTCATCAGGAGAGGAGAGAACCAGGCTGAGATTCTGCACACTCAGGAGCTACATATCCAGGGATGGAAAGCGAGAAAAGTTTATGAACAACCATACACAGACACTCCATTCATGGAAACCTCACTGTACTTCGCTTCACTGTATCCATCTCGCTTTGCTCATTTCCACTTTGAGTCTCATGAAGACACATTTGATTGGCAGATGTGAAGACACACACCAACAACTTATCTGATGTTAAGCCTAAAAAATGCAGATTTTAGCTTTCAAGACAATCATACAGGAAGACCTGGAAAAGGAGTTTGAAAAGGGTACTGAGTGTTCCTTCCACAGTAACTTGTATATCAGCTGTTGTCATCTATACTTTGAATTTTAAATAAATTTAGCTTGAATCTGCTATCCCACAGCTCAGAAAATTTAAGTGGCTGTCCAACATTTTGGGAATTCCTAGGGGGTTAAATTCTCTTGGAAAACCCTTATTTTGGATATCCTGTTTCCTTTAAATATCTCTTCATTATTTCAACCTGCATCCTGAGAGTTCCCCTTCACTAAGTTGACCTAGAATCGAATTGACGTCTCAATAGTTATGCATCCTGCACGTTTGTATTTTAACAATTCTTCTGGTATTTTGGTATATTGGATGGGGGTTGTGTAATTAGTTTAACTTAAATTTTGCTTCAGCCACCTCTGTCACAATCAATTCCTTTAACCTAGCCCCTCTTTCCAGCTGGTCTCTGATGCCGCGTTGCTTCACCCAAACCCCTTTTTATTCCCTGCACCTTCCCCAACTACACCTTCAAATTCCTACTCATTACCTACTTATCAACATTAACCTATGTCCTTGGATAACCATAGCTCACTCAAGATAAACTCAGGGGACCTCACCTTTAAAATCAGATCTGTCTCAGAAGTAGACAGTTCTCTTCTTGAAAATAATGTGTCTATATTTTTAAGTAATGATATTCTCTCCGAGACACACATAATAACTCATACTTAAAAATAGCAATTCAAAACTCACTTATTGAATCTTTGCTGTGTTAATAGAATAAAAATGCTCATTGTAGAAAATAAAAATATATGAAATATAATTCCTGCTCCAAAATTGCTTATAATCTCTTGAGAGATAAAATACATATGAAAAGAAATAAACTTACAGAGATAGGTAACAGTAATACCAACTGGTACTAGTGGTAGAGATGCTATGTACTACTAGAGTTTAACAAAATGAAATATTGACATGAAAGTAAAAATGATGGTTTGCCATCACCAAAGGAATATATTCACTTGTTAACTAGCTCTTCCATTGTATAGACATTTCCTGATATATTATTAGTGAAGGAAATCTTTCTTCAAAGGTTAATGTTTGATATGCACAAATCATATTTCAAAAGTGAGAGGGTATTTTCAAAAATAAAATAGTTGTATTTGTTAACGTTTTTATGACTCATATGTAAATATACTATAAATACTTGCAATAAATTCTTTTTAAATATACAAGTGCATGTTATTTCATAAAACAAGTGTTCGTCAAAATTCCAAAGATTAAACATATGAACTGGAAAAAATTCAAATTCAAGGGTTTAAGTTCATATTTTTCTACATCTGGTATAATTTCTGATTATCAAAAAGTAATTGGAGACAATAAGTAATACAGACTGTGAATCCTTTCAACGTACTGACTATTTAAAATAGTTTACCTATTTATACAGAATTCTGTTTCTCTCTTATATGAAAAGTGCTTATCTCATTTTCATGTTGTAATATTTGTTTTTTAAGCTTTAAGACATTGTTCATTTCGCCTTTGTAGTCCCATCGTGTCTTGCCTTATATTTCACTATTGTATTCCCCATGTGTTGGCAATGAGTTTTGCATGTAAAGTCACTCAGTATAAAATTATCCAAAGAATGGTTAACACATGGGAGAAAATAATCAGTGGTTGGGAAAGAGGGTCACAGGGCTGATTCTTTTATACGTTTCATTCACCTGTCATCTCTATTATTATAATTGACCCTAATGGACCACAATACAAAACATAATACTGCTCTTTCTAAAGCACCAGTGAATGCCTGATACATTTTTTACTGTGGCTTCTTTAAACATCTATTTTCTGGATTTCTCAAGCCGACCCTTCTCAGAGTCGTTCACTGGCTTGTATCTATGGATCGTTTTCAAATGTCAGAGTTCTCCATGTTCCTGCTTTTCATCTTTTTATTCTACATATTATTTCTTGATTCTCTTGGCTAACATAAATGATGATATATATCTTCTGTCCAAACAACTAGCTTAAGTACCAAAAACCCAATTAGTAAACATTTACTGGACTCTACACCTAAATGTCTACCATAAATATCAGCACCATCATTTCCAAAACCAAAATATACCTTTCTGCCCCCATCATCACTCAAAATCAAAGTAGACCCATAATTAATCTTTGTCTTCACACTTACCAACATTCAATAATTCTTCAAGCCCTGCACATTTTATCACCTAAAAACTGCTCATTTTCCCTCATCTCCATCCCCACAGCTAGTATCTTTGTAAAATCTCCCCTTATTTCTTGTTGTCAGTGAATATTCTTTCTAAAGCATTACTATTATTAGTATCAATATTATTTATTTATAAAACATCATTCTAACAGCACTTTGTTGAAAAAGATTCTTTCTAAAATATGATAATACCCGTTTTACTTTATTTCTACAATGTTTTCACAAAATTATAGGGAAAAAATATAATGTCAGGAATAAAATAGACCCTGACCTCACTGTTTTCTCTCATTCTGATCTCTTCTTAATATAGAATGCAACATCATTCCTGATTGGCATTTCCCACCTTTGCAACCATCCATCTATGCCCGCTTCAGGACACTATTTTCTACTTTTAAAATCTTGCAAACCCAAAGTTAAGCCTCAATATTTTCCCCTTTGTATTTTTCATTTTTAAAATGTTTTTCTTCTCCCTTTTGAAATCTTCTGAGGAATAATTTTTCACTCTGTTCACCACGCCTGCATGCTCACCTTCCAATATGGTTACTTTCCACTTCCATGATTCTTAGTGCTCTCCATATAATTTTATTGGAGAACTTGCTCATAGTAATAACTGTAATTATATAATTGCAATTATATAATTACAAATATATATTTTTTCACTAGATTCGTCAACTTGAAGACAAACGAAATCCTACTTACACATTTAAATCTCCAGCTCCTTGTAGGTTATTGGGAGCATTAAGTTGTTTGTTATTGGGGCCGGCCCAGTGGCACAGCGGTTAAGTGCGCACATTCTGCTTCGGTGGCCTGGGGTTTGCCGGTTCTGATCCCGGGTGCAGACATGGCACCGCTTGGCAAGCCATGCTGTGGTAGGCATCCCACATATAAAGCAGAGGAAGATGGGTATGTATGTTAGCTCAGGGCTAAGCTTTCTCAGCAAAAAGAGGAAGATTGGCAGTAGTTAGCTCAGGGCTAATCTTCCTCAAAAAAAAAAAAAAAAAAGAGTTGTTTGTTATTATTTTTGGAAGAGATAAATTACTTCACCAGATTAATGTTTCATGTAAAGCTTATCTCTTTACTCTTGCCTTACAAGAAATAGCCCATTCCTCTTTGTTAGTATAGATCCCCCATGAAATCTTTTGGCCCTGCCTTTTCATTTCCTTTGTGACCTTGATAAATTAAGCACCTCTATCTCACTCCTTCTCATGTCATCTCTTTTAATCGGTTCTTTATGTACAGAAATATACTTTTTACCACCAATTATTAACACGCTCAAACTATGCAAGATATTAGACTCTCTCCCTCCTCCCTCCCCCCTTCTCATCTCTCTCTTCCCATTCCTGCCAAATTTCTTGTAAAAGAAACCAAATTTTTGCTTTCCAGTAATCCTTTCAATCTCTCAGGCATGCAAGCTACTGAGCACAGCTCAGGAAATCTATGCACTCTTACAAATTGGTGCCACTGGAAATTTATGGCTTGCAGGCTCAGCTGGGCCCTCAGAGAAGATCAGCCAACCTTCTCCTTCCACATGGTAAGGTCCTCACCTTAATTTACCTCAGTGGCTAATCCTATTCCACATACATTTCTACTGGCTCTCTTCCCAATACCTCCTAATAGTCCTCTTTCCTCTCAGCACCTGGCTCTAGAGGTTGTTAAACTTGAACACTTCAGCTTCCTATCCTCCATATACATCCCTTTGATTCTCTAGGTTTAATTTCATTTATTTTTTCCTCCTCTACCTGTTCTAATTATATGACCCACAAATTAACATTCAGATGATTATTTTCTATTATATTACCTGCTGGTTCCTGAAAACTCAACACTGTTAAGAATGCAGGCTTTAAGATTCAGTAGACGCTTATTAGTTGGGTTTCACTGGAGAAGGTAATTAAACTCTTGAAGCTTCACTTTCTTTAGATGTAAAATGAGACGTCTATTTCACACAGTGTTAAGTGAGATAATGTTTGCAGATTAGCTCAGAACTTGTCATGTATTGAGTACTCAATCACTCCAAAAAAGCAAATTATTTTATTGCCATTAATTGAATGACTAACATATGTCAGGTACGATTCTAAAAATTGTGAGGGGAAAATGGGTTAGACAATTCCAATTCTTTTTCTTCACGGAGTTTACATTATTGTAGGAAAGTTGCATATAACAACAACAACAAAAATATATAATTAAGAAAGGATTAATTTTATAACAGAATTGAAAAAAGAGGTGAAGAAGAAATCTGTGCCGGTAATAATTCATCTTTCCTTTCAGTCACCCATCTTATTTGACAATTTAAAATCTTCCTAAGCTGCCTCTCTCCTTAGTAGGTTGCAAAGTCATGTAGAGACCTTATTTTAAAATTTTTCCCAATATTAGTTCATCCTGCTCATTCCCACTGTGAGCTCACTGGTCCTCCCTTCATTACTCTTGAGGGAGACCTTGGCAATGGTGTCCCTAGTGATTGCTCACTCTCACCAGGGTCCTATTCCAATGCAACCTACAATCTTCTGTTAGATTGAGGTTCCCAGAGCACAGTTCAAATTTTATCACTTTTCTGTAAAAAAGAATTTCTAAAAGGCTCCCACTTACCCAATTACTCTCACCCTAGTATTCAAAATCCTCCATATCATTCCCTTCCTTCCAGTCATACCTTCTAGGCCCTACGTGTTTCTGCCATCCATCTTTGCTTTTCCGCCAATATCCCTTGCCATCTCTGGCTTCCTTTGACCCTTTGGTTTTGCTTATGTTATCCCTCTCTCCTCTGTTGCCCTTTCCCTCTGCCTGTAATTTTTTTTTTTTTAAATTCTCTTTGATATGAATCAGTGCAAATGTCATGATTTTACAGGGTCTTTCTGTTGTCCTAAGGGAGGTATGATCTTGCTTTTGAGAACTTAGCTGCTCTTTGAACTACTGGTAAAGAAGCCATTAATCACTCTTCCATGTATTTTGCTTACTTGAGATCTCTTTATCTCCCCAGCAGCTTGTAGACTCCTGGAAGATTGACTGATTCTACTCAGTACATTGAAAATACCAAGAACACAAAGAAGCCTATTCTCTCCTTTACTTAATTACTTTTCTCTTACTGAGAGTACAAGGCCTGATGCAGAGTTGCTCAATAAATATTTGCTGAACTGAGTCAATTAAATCAAGGAGGTTTGCCTCTAATAAGTGTTACAACACTTTATAATTTGGGCTTTAATTGAGTGTAACTCTATGACCATACCTACCTTATGGCCTTACCGGGTCTTCATTGTCAAGACACTTTAGCACGTCTTACAAACTTTTACTTGTAGTATATGATGTTGAAGGTGGCAACTACAATGACTGCTGCCTGGAATTTAATTCCAACTGAGAATTGAGGTGTAGTTAAGCATTCCTATACAATTTACTTTAATGAGTACAGTAATGTATTATTACAAAGAAAAAGTAACTAAAAGGTTGGTTGACCAAGCAGTGTGAAATTGAGATAAGCAACCACTTCCTAATTAGAAATTAAGAAACTGCACTTCTAGGGTTTAGCTAAGTGTTGGAGGAGGTCGTCGAGAGGACATGACCCTAGGTTGACCCACAAGCGAGCTGGACCTCAAGCAACCAGAGGCTCCTCATTTCCTCCCCTGTCCTTGAAATATTCTTCCCACCATTCCCACAGTGGGAGCCGTTTTCAAGGATACAGCCTTGAGAGAGAAGGCGTTGTTGAGCCCATCTGACAGTATACCTGACTGAACCCACGTAAGGCCTCTATATACTTTTAAGATTCTGGTTGTCAGGTCTTGTGGCCACTCAAGACAAGCCTAGTATGTAAGTTCCCTTGTTTATTAAACCTGCTACCTACCAATCTGGAGTGGTCAGCCTCCTCTTTTTTCAGTCTCTCCCTGTCCTCTGTGTACAGGAACCAACACTAAGTTGATCCGCAATGCTCTTTTATTTTTTTTCCCCTGGAAGCAGGTGGGAAATGAAAAATCAATCTGGTCTTCGTGGTTTGCTTTGTGCTCTTTTATTATGGTCAGTTACAGCAGTCGAGCAGTGAACGTGTCACTTTTAGAAGAAAATCTTCTTAACCTCGAAGGGATGAATCAGGTGTGAAATGCTCTATTTGATACATTCAGAGGGATCCTTTTGTAGATTTATGCTTTAAAATTGAGAAACATTTTATACACTGAAGTCTGACTTAGGCTGTAGTTCAAAAATATCTGCAAACATTGTCCCTCTTTTCATATGAGAAACAAAAATATAGCTAGCTATTCTTCTGAAATAAAACGAATAACTTTTAACATCAATCAATACAATGGGGTCTTCTTTAATTGATCCAAGCCATACAGCCTACTGAATGCATTGCTGCTTCTAGCAAAAAGCATTTATTGGTGTATGCAATTTCGCTCTTAAATTTGTCTTATGTATTTGAATTAAAAGATTTTATCACACATGCAACTCTGTAATTCCCAAATGATGCTGAATAGCAGGTGTGTAATTATAAATTAACATCAGCTGGCTAGGAAGGGGTAAATTTTTAAAATGCAAAAATCTGCAATGACATTAAGCTTGCTTTGAGCCTCTGTTCTCTCAAGCCCTATCTCTAAGGGAGATAAAATAATGAAAAATCCTCAGCTAAACTGCTGGCAAAACTCTTATTGTTTGTACCACTCTTGGAAAAGACTCTTGGGACTAGCAGTGGAATCCTTGCTATTGATTGGCTGGTTAAATAGAGGACTATTAGCTTCAGACAGGCTAGATTGATTGTAAGGCAGCAGCAGGAGCTGAGACTCAGAGCTGAGTGAGCGTCAGGGTGAAAAGGAGAGAGAGAGGGGAATGCGAGGTGGAGAGGGAGGCAGTGCACGTTCGTTCCCTAGCATCACTCTGTGACTGCCGGTGCCGAATATCTTGCTCCGTAGCTGCCCCAGTCAACAACTTACTGAGGTGCCTTTTCTTTTACAAGAGGATGTCTGCTTTGAGCCCCAGCAAGAAATAGCAGACTTCACCTTGGAATAGTTCGTCTCACTCCTGCGTCATTAAAGAGGATCTTGAAAAGGAAACAAAAATCAAGTCTCCCTTCCAGCCCCACTTTGTTCCAGAATTGAACAGAAACAGTTTTGTGCTCCAGGTAAGGAAATTATATTTTTATCTCTGGATGACTTTTTAGTCATATACAGTAAAAGACATCATAGCTTTGCATGTTTTAAAAACTGAGTTTGCAGTGACGTGTTAAAGTTAATGCAGCACACAGGCATGTGCATTTAGAAATGTGTTGTTGCATGTTTATATGAATATGTTTGTATTTTATTTCCAGGTTTATGTCAAGTTTTTCTTTGACTACTAAATTATAAGTTTATGTAGCAGATACTCTGTATGAAGAAGAGAAATAAGCAAAGTCCATACTAAAAAGAGCATTTTTGGTGACAACCTTAAAATATATTCACATATGTGGTTCTTAACTGTTAAATAACTTTGAAAAATAATAGCATATTGTGAAAGGACCATTATTGCATTTACTGTCTATTATCATGTTTCATGCAGACATAGAATATACTATGTGCTTTTCAGTGAATGTCAGTGGTTAATTTTTTGCTAAATCTGTCTTTTGATTGCAGTCTTAACTCTTCAACGTAAACATGACGTGTCTTAAATGATGTGACATTAGACTACCGTCTTATTATGGTTAACAATTAGTCTCACAAAAGTACTGAAGTAAGGCAAAGAAATATGACTCTGAAGATATTTAGCTGTTCTAGAGTTCACAGCTAGAGCTGCAGTTCCATCAATTATTGTCTTGAGTGTCAGTGATGGTATGTGCTGGGAAAGTGTCTATGAATATATAGGAACTGCACATATTAAATTCTTTGCTGGAAACAGAATTTTTTTCATTTTCTTTTTGGGGGAAAGTGATGGGATGGAATAGGATTGATGGGTTGGAGCAATGCACTACTGATGTAGTTGACTGACCTTAGGCTTACAGGTCAGAAATGTCAACTGCTAAAGAGACAGCATTGCAATATCAGACAAAAGGGATTTATTTCTCCTTACTAGAACTAAAATGGTTTGTGACAATTTTGCTGTCAATTTACTTGCTTTTGAACCAATGAAGAGAGATAGTTTACCCCAAGGGCTGCTCTGATTGTCCTTTTGAGTGAAGTTCCCTGAGTCACTCCACTAATCAAAGATCAAGCTGCTATCTGTGATATGTCAGCAAAACTTTTTAATTTGTTGTTCAGTGTTTCAAACAAGAATGTGGGTGCCAACACTTAGGAGCCAATGTAGCTGAAGTTAGGCATATTATATACTCTGAATGGCTGTATTTTTGTATGCTTCACCTTTGCTTGTATTTTAAACACAACTGCATATTTGAGGAACACAATTTTTCATGTCACCTGTTTTGTCTTCTAAATGTGAAATAATGTTTTAGTGCTTTGGGATCATATAAATATTACAGCTACCAAGAGACTTCCATTTATATTAACCATATCAGAAAGGAGTAATTGTATTGTTATTATAAATTTTATAAAGTGCAGTTTGACTAAGGGAATAGAAATGTGTATTAGAGAATATTGAAATTTTTTGTCTTGGTATTGTCATTTAAAAAGATGATATATATCTCTTGTGAGTATTATGCTTGAGAAACTAACACCAAACTATTGACTGAAGAAGGTGGCAGGCACTGTAGACGATACATATATGTATATAGTAGCAGTGATATATCAAATGCACATGCAGCATTTGTCTTAAATCTATTATAACCTTTTTAAATTATTGCTTTGGATATTATATTAATTACGTCAACTTTTTGTGCAACTTATCCAAAATGGTGTTTTTAATCCTTCCACCTTATTGTTTATGCAAACAATGTGATATATCTCAACAAAGGATACAATTAAGGTTTAACTAATTCATCTAGTAATTTTTATATTTAATAGACAAAATTATTTAAAATTCTATAACTTTTGCTGCAGCAATAATAAGCGTCTGACCTATTTATACTGCAGTTTCCTTAGAGCACTTCTTTATGGGTTATATTGAAGTATATCAATGAAGAAAACTAATTCCTAATTGCATTGTGTGTTTTGGTGAGACCCTTAATGTTTTAACATGAGTAGATGTAAAGATCCATACCTAATTTTTTTCTATAATAGGCATGTTTTTCCTTTATATAGATTTTTAAAATCATTTCTTAAACTATGTGCCTCTTGCACTTAGGTATTCTTCTCAGCTTACCCTCAACATTACTTTGATTCTCTTTTTTCGTTATCTTACCAATCCTGTAACTGCTCCTAGGAGGTATTTGATTCCCCTTCTTCTTAATAGGAAGTGGTCTCATGATTGGGAAAAGAAAGGAAGTTCTTTTTTGAATAGCATTTCACACTTTCCAGCTATGTAATGAATATGTCTACTGCATTCCAGATCAGTGCTCCTCAGTAAACATGATGGAGGAAGACAAGTGTCCTAGAAGTGGCATATAAAGCATCTGTCTACATCCGAAATCTAGCAGCTTACTTAGTTCAGCTTAGGAATTCTCACTTTTCTTTGCATTTTTACAGAACTCAATTTGACCTTTTATTCAACTTTCTGTTCACTTCCATAGTATCAGATGTCTTTCCTGATTACTCATTTTAGCCATAGTAAACCATCAAGAATAGAGAAAGTACAAGCTCCTCTGTTTTTATAGATATCTGAACCATTAGGGGGCTCTTTCTTCCTGTGTTATACTCGGCAAACCACTGAGAGAGGTGATATTGCATTCTTAGAGTATTTTCCCTGTTTTTAAAATGTGAGAGCTGCTTGCAGTAGCTTTCTCTTACTTCCCACGAAAAGAAACATTCCAGATAAATAAGAATTCTTTATTTTCACAGGAAAGTGAATTCATCCTATGCTTTCTAAATTTATTCTCTTTAAAATATTCTTGTATATAAAATATTTAATCTTTGAAAATAATAATGGCTGGAAATATGAAAATGACATTTTAGGCAAATTTAAAGATTGTATGTTATGCAACTAGCATCATAAGAAATATTAAAATAAGAAAAAAACTGAAGGGAAGAAACTTCCTTTACAATTGTATGTAAATATCCGTGAACATCACAGAGAAAATGAGCGACTCTAGGCTTACATGCAATTTGCTTTCAGGAGAAGAGAACAGCAGGCAGCTAAAAGAGAATACTACTTGGTTCCTACAAAAGCAGACATAAAAGAATTGAAAATAATAGGATTGTTTCATTATGCATACACAGGTAGGAAATGTGTTGTCAAATAGCAAAAAAAGTTTCTTCATCACACTATATGAAGTTTTCATAAATATACACAGAGGGTGAGGCAAGGGCTGATTATGGAGGGAAAGGGCGTTTTCTGAATCGCTTCTGAAAGTTATGCATATTGAATTGTGTTGCAGACTTCCTTAGTAAATGTAAACACATTCCTCCCACCTCCCCAGCAGCTAAAGATGTCCCCTGACTACGGGACTTGTTTGGGGATTAGTCAACACTTAATAGTGACTGTGCAAAAGCAATCTATTTAGGGGAGCTAAGCTTTTCATCAAATGGTACCAGATCCATGGAATGAGAAAGAAGTGACATACACTTTCTGAGAGAGATTTCTTTTGAGAAGTGAGAGAAGGGGAGAGAGCCTGAGCAGTTAATCATGGAATTCCAATCTTGTTTTGAAAGCCTCATTGACTTATCAGGTAGAAGAGTAGTTGCTTAAATAAAATGGGAAAATGGAAATGGTACAGGTATTTCCTTTACTGGTATTTTGAAAGTAAATACATAAGAGTTTTATTCTTTGTGTAGAAATTCGTGTACCTTGAGACGAGTGAATTTTGAATGCAACTAACATAATACACATAGTTGTGTGGGGATCATTAATGTCTAACTGGAAGATTGGTATATACTATAATGTAGTTCTTTATCACAAAATTAGGTTTTGGTAATGTAAATTATTGAGTAATAAGTCTTGAGTGGGAATTCCAATGCTAGAGATTTAACATAATCAGTATGAAAAATATTTTAGAACTTTAAATCTTTTCTAAAAAGAGATTGTCTTTTATGTTAAAGTAGCACAGCATTGGAGATGAAGAAAGGGGCTAAAATTGAAAATAAGACAAAGAAATAAAAGTGTACACGAATGACTGTACGTGAATATTTTTGTTGCAAAATTTTACCCACAACCAAGAGAAAGATATAGCACTGCAAGTTAAATATTCATATTTTTGATTTAATGGTAGAGAAGTGGTAATACCCCGATGAGTAACATTTCTATTGTTCTCATGGTATGGGGAGAAAGCTCTATAGAGAAGTAAAAAGTAGGACAATCAGTAACTGGCATGGGTAACTACTAACACCATGGGCTAAAATCAAGCTTTCAAGGGAAACGATATAGCTCATTCTTATGGAATTTAATATAATGGATGGAGATCGATGATGTCAATAATTAGAAAGCATAAATCTGTTTACGTTTGTCATTGTTGGTACCAATGAACTGAACTGCATTCTCTGCAAAGTTACTTGCGGGGGCCTGTTCGTCTTTGTGAAACTTTATGTATGTATGGTTGGGGGAGAATGTGAGTGTGTGTGTATATATGGGTATGGTTGTTTTTAGAGTTTGAATAACATTAAAATGTAGTCACCTTTACTGTGTGACGTAATTTGTGCTTTCTATTTTCCATTTCCTACTTCAATAAATTACCCTTACTGTATTCAGTCCCTCCCTCCCCACTGGCACTCACACAAACACGGACACTATGATTATCTCTAGGTATTCTATATTAGAATTTGCTTAGATATGACCTTAGATTTGTCTATATTATGCCTCTTCTAATGGGTATTGTTTCCTGTCCATTAGAAGTGCATCTTGAGTCAAGTACCTGAATCCTTAAACTTTCTTTTTTACCAAACTTCAGTCACTCTAAGGTGTAAATGAGAGGATTTTTGGCACAGGGTTACTGAGATTAATGGAAGATAATGTGTTGGACGAGGACATACATTTCATTAATCACAGAATGGATAAGGTATAGGTAGAAATAAGAGCAAGTGTTATCACTTATCTACCAGGTATACAAATGCCATTCATCTCAACTTATCCAGTTATCCATTCTCACCCATGCTTGGCAGAAATAAAGTAAGTGGGAAAAGATCCAGTAGTAAACAGTAGTATATAACAAATAGCATTTTAGACCAGGCATGGCAAATGGGTTTCAAACATACATGAGAAATATGTTTTTTAAATGAATAGACATATTTTAGATGAGTTTTAGATTTACCAATAAATGGGAGGAGAGAACATAGAGAACCCATATACTCCCTCACCTCCATCTCCCCAACCCTGTCAGTTTCCCCTGTTATTAACATCTTTCATTCGCATGGTACATTTGTTGCATTGAATGAGTCATTATTAATAAATTATCAGTAACGAAAGCCCATAGTTTACATTAGGGTTCAGTTTTTGTATTGTGTACTCTATGGTTTTAACAAACGTGTAATGGCATATGTCTGCCGTTATAGCTATATGCAAAATAGTTTCACTACGCTAGTCTCCTGTGCGCCACCTGAATAGTTTCCCTCCCACCCGCCCTCCCTCCCCTGTACCTTGAACCCCTGATCTTTTACTGTCTCCACAGTTTTGCCTTTATAGGAATGTCGTATAGTTGGACTCATACAGTATGTGGTCTTTTCAGGTTGGCTTCTTTCACTTAGCAACGTGAATTTAAATTTGCTCCATGTCTTTTTGGATCTTGATAGCTCATTTCTTTTTATTGCTGAATAATATTCCGTGGTATAGATCAACCACAGTTTGTTTATCCATTTATTTACTGAAGGACATCTTGGTTGCTTCCAAGTTTTGGCAATTATGAATAAAGCTGCTGTAAACATTCATGTGCAGGTTTCTGTGTGGACATTAAGTTTTTAATTCATTTGGGTAAATACCAATGAGCATGATTGCTTGTTCATACAGTAAGAGTGTGTTTAGTTTTGTAAGAAACTGTCAAACTGTCTTCCAAAGTGGCTACACTATTCTGCATTCCCACCAGCAATGACTAAGTGTTCCTGTTACTCCACATACTTACCAGAATTTGGTATTGTCAGTGTTTTGGGTTTTAGTCATTCTAATGGGTATATAGTATATCTTGCTGTTTGTTAAATATACGTTTGATAATAACTCCTTGTGCCATGTTGAGAATAATTTTGAGGCACACAATGATTTTCAGGAAACATGTCCATAATCAATTGGCAATGTTTCCTTGCCAAATTATTTTTTTCCCTTTGCAGGACAGGGTGTGTATGTATGTGTAGGGGCTGCTACTTGTAACACATATTTGCTATTCATAATGTAGGGCTCTGGTGGAATGAATGTATAAATTAGAGCAATGAAAGAATTCAATGCATATTTGTCGATTATCAGATAGTAACCAGTATTTTCCTATTTTTAAAGCAGTATGATTGAATTAGGGAACTTAATTCAGTATATTCTGTTCCATATTGCACTTTCTGGCCATATTTCTCTTGTGGCTAGAATTACCTGGCTTCACATTGCTTATAAGAGAAAATTCCAAGTCCTTGGGTAGATGGTGATTCTTCATAATTTGGCCTTGACCAAAGTTTCTGTCATTTCTGCTGGTTACTTGGAGCTCCAATTAAGCTGTGTTTGCCCTAGCCCCCAAAGCACTTTCTCTCAGCTCTCAGCTTCTGCCTGTGATAACCCTCCTGATTTGATTGGCCTTCTTTATCCTCTCTAATAATTCAAACATTACCAATCTTTCTACAAATCCTTGAGAATTCCTCTGCTGTTAATCACATAAGACCTGGTCTTTACTAAACATTACAGAATCTTTCTATTCAAACTGTATGATTCAAAAGGGGAAAGAAAATCTTTTGCATTTATTTATTCCGGTCCTCAAAGTGCAATGTTCATGCTACTTATTAATACCTCTTAGTTGAAGGAATAAATGAAAACATTAGTTCTTCTAAGTATAAAATATGTAAATGATTTTTAAAAATTTTGTCATGTTTCCAAGTTCTTTTCCTTTTTCTCCCCTTTTCTTTTCTTCTAAAGGGGGCCAATTCACTTCAGGGAAAAGTTCTTGTGCTCTAATCCTTACATGAAGATGGGTACTTATAAAACTCGTAGTCGTGTCATTGAACTGCTCTGTACCTGCTTTCCTGTCCACACAATGGAACAACATGAAGTTGTATTATGGTAGTTAAGTTAATATATACACATCTCTTGCAGATATCATTATGGATGAATATAGGGTCATTATGCAGAGTATACTATTGGATATCCCTCAGAAAACAAAATTTAAAGTATTTGGTGAAAGAAGGCAGTGCAAGGCAGAGAAAACAAGGTGAAAATTTGCTTATGCTTATGCTCCCTTTTTGAGCATTCATTTGAATTTAAAAGATGTTGAAATGAGAGCCAAAGGATTGAACTATTTTGCTAACGTACTAATTAAATTTGGAAGGTCTCCTGAAACAATGTACAGATAAGAGTGTATCTGAAGCATAAATAAACCAACAGTCTGTGAAGATGTTTCGAGGTCCTGCAAAAGAGCAGATAGGGAATGTATTTAAAATGCCACTGTCTTCTCTGTCACCATCTCCTTCTCTGTGTGTGGATATTGGCGTTGACATATTTATTTGTTATAAATTGACTTATATGCTGAAATTCCCTTTCTTGATATTAATTTAATAATATATATGTGCTTTTAATATTGTTTTTTAATAAAGTTTAGTTGTTGGCTGGTAGAAGTACCCAGGGTATCATTTCTTCCATCTAGTTATTGAATGCTTCTGTCATAAATCAATATAACCTTAACTTCTTGGCTGGAACTAGAGAACTGACCAATTCATTGTCAAGAATACTTCTTGATAAACGGCTTCTTAAATCTACTGAGGACAGAACACTTTGACCCGTAGAAGCAAAATTATCACTGAAAAGAGAGGTTTTTCAGAGCAAATTTCTGAGGCTCAGTCTTGAAATTTACTTGATAGAAAAAGAGAATGGAGAGTTGGATTTCAAATTTGAGTCTTCCTGTCTCTGAAGCTCATTTTTTTTTTTTAGCCCTATGTTATATTTTCTCTCTTACTCTAGAAACTTACAAAAGGTTTTTATTTAAAAAATTTGTAAGTTTGAATTTTATCTTCCTTATAGCATGGAAAATAATGGCATTTATCTTATAGGGATAATCCGAGGGTTCAACAACATCATACAGGTAAAAACCTTAGAAGAGTGACTGACATAATCACAGGCATGAAAACAACAGCAAGATCATTTATTTACATTAGATGCTTCTGAATTCACAGTGCTTGAAAATGCCTTCTTACTATTTATTCAATCATTCAAGAAACATTTTCTGGGCAGCTAATAGTTATGAAAATTTATTCTTAACTATTTTTGTGGCTACGAAGATGAATAAAGGAAAGATAAGTGTTCCTCATCTAGGAGACAAGGAATAAAACCATGCGGGTAATTGGACTATTGGTTTTTAACTCCAGTCATTCCCCTCCATCCTCTAAGGTGGGGTGGAAGCTATTGAAACAACATTTTTCCTTTCCCAGCTTGCTTTCTATGAGGTTCTGCAAAGGAAATACTAGAGGGAGGGTAGAAGGCAGGAGGACGGAAAACGACCTTTCCCTTTTCCTTTTCCTGGCTGCTCATCTCAGCATTACCTCACAGTGCTCTTCACTTCAGCAACGGCAGTTGCTTCAACTAGCATTTGCTTCCTGTTTCCAGCTGTTTCCAGTACTCACAGTACTATCCTCATTGTGCCTCCTCAACAGTTACAGCACCAGGCAAGTAGTGCCCTTTCCCTCCCACCAGGGGGCCCCTTCTCCATCTTTTAGGTTCCTATATCCTTAATAAGTAGCCATTCTTCAGAAAACAAAATATTTCTAAGTCCTATATTTAAAAAAAAAAAGGGTGGGGAATACTTCAAGACAGAGAGTGTAAATTAAAGGTTTGTTCTTGTCATTTTTTAAAAGGCATTTATTTGATTCTAAAGATCATAGAAAAAGAACCAAGGAATTGTTTGTTCTTCCAGCCTTAAGGGTGGTAACTGCTTCCAACATTTCCTCTCTCTCTCACCTCACTATTTTCTTGCATTTTCAGTCTTCCAAGATGTATATTCAACTTTCTGTTAAAATAGCTGTTGTGATTTCTGTTCTGACTCAACACTGACTGAATAAAGAGTTGATACTTAAAGTTGATACCACAAGAGTTGATGCCAGAAGTGGAATGGGATACCAATGTTGGGTCCAGGGAATTGGTATGATTATATCTTTGGCCATGAGCAAAGTACTGAAATATTTGTTAATGGCAAATGGAATACTAATAATCTATAGAATGCAGTGGCTTCCCAATTAATCAAATAACCAACCATGTTGACTTGTGTTGAAGTGCTTTCCGAAGCAAAGCTCCAGAAGCCAAGTCATAAACTGTCCATCACTGTTTGCAGTGCTGATTACAAGACTAGAAGACGGAATAATTGTTTTAACTTCACCTGAGAGCTTACAGATAAACCAGAAAAACAAATAAAAACCACACACAAAAGCTCATGGCTTTAAATTTAGATCAAATCATTGCAAGAAAAATAAGGTCATCAGAATGGATTTGAATAACCTGAGAAACTTGAAACCCTGAGTTTCTCTAAGCCTCTCTCATAGACAGAAGACTTCTTTCTTTGTCAGAGGGGACTAACCTTTCTTTACCTGAAGATCCCATAATAATTCACCTGATGGACTTGCCCTACAAAGGTTGTTCATTTACCTCAAGACTCTCCTCCCTGCCTTATTATCTCCTGACCCATCATTAGAATCAGAGCTCTTCTAGAGCTCAGCATGCTCTAGAAGAATACATACAAAATGTGACTTAGGAGGAAGGAAGTAACTTATACTTCAAAATAATTGCAAGACTTTGCTAACTGATATCAGCCAAAGGCCAGGGAGTATGTGAGGTATTGGATTCAAAGAGAAACAGAAAAAGGATGATAAAATATAATAGCTGAACTTACTGATATGGGTGGACCTAACAGGGGTTCTGTATTTAATAGGTTTGATTGCACATCTGAAAGTAGTGCTAAGAGTTTACTTGGTAGGTTGACTGAAATGGGTATTTAACAGTGACCTACATTCAAAGAGGTTGACATCTCATAACTTGTTTATCATAATATAGAAGGAAGAATGCAAAGGCTTAGAGAGATAGGAATGTTGGAGCAGATTTATTATGTGCAAATTGCCTCCCTACTCTCTTCCACCTCACTCCCACCTCGAGGATTTGGAGGATGTTCTCTTTATGAAGGCAGTGAAAAATAAATAGGAGATGAGGATACAAAACATTTCAAATACTGCTTGAAATGATCTGTGGTGCTATCCACAGCAGTGCAGACGTGATGGTGGGGAATGTCACCATTGATTCTTCATCTGTCACCATTGAGATGAGCTCCCTGATATCAGTATATCAGATGGGGAGATTCCAGAGTAATAGAAGCCAAGTAGATAACTGCCAAGGCTAAGATGATGCACTTAGCAAGTAAACAGCAGGGAAAAATTGCTGTTCAGGATGTTTTTACTGTCAGGGATCTTTGCTGTTGGCCAATTGCTCATGCTATTCTTACTAAAATTTTACTCAATATTTACAACAACACATTTTATGTCTGTGACTAGAAACGTGACTTGAATTTCCAAAATGGAGAGCATGACCTCTCATCCAGTTCCCAAAACAAAACATATCTGGAGCAGCTTGATTGATGAGATGGTAGGTTCCCTTGGGTAAAGACCAGCTATACTGCATCAAGTATATATTGTAAATTTCCCTCCATGCCTTCTTCAAAGGAGCCAATGGTCACTTATTAGGGTGACCATACATGGAAGAGAAAAAAATAAATCCCTGGAAAGTGACTCACTGTCTCTGAAGTGATGCTAATTTCTGGTGACCTAAAATATATAGTGACCTGTCAAAGTGGGAGATTATGGTGGTCAGGTGATATGTAAAGGTTTGAGCTACATTTGAATCACAGTGGGCTCAGTCTTGTTAACTCACCCTTTGATTGTTTTCCTAATTCCTGAAAGTGTACTTAACATAAGAATAAATTTGCAACATCTTTACATGAGATTTCTGATCCTGAAACTGAAGATATTATAGAAGGAAGAGCTAAATGAAAGTTTTGGGGGAATTTTTACCACTCCAAAATGGTAAACATTTGTAATAATTGCTAAAATTTTTCTTAAATCCAGGATGCTGTATGAAATGTGAGAGACAATAAAGAAGAAATCAGTTACTTTTATCTTTGCTCAATATGAAAAGTCATCCTAGAGAACTTGATATTAGAGTTGTCTCTAAAATGGTAATAAGTATGCCCCAAAGAATTGTGGGAGGAGGGAAGATATTCAGAATGACCGTGGAGGGTTGGGAAACGTACATGTAGCCCAGCATGGCTGAGATATTGGGTCTGTATTAGGACCTGTGAGCTGTTGGCCCTGGAGAAATAGACAGGCAAACAGATTACCAGAGTATATTCTGTATTATGCTAAGGAATACGGACTTTTTGGATGATAAACCTTTAAATGTTTTTAATCCATGGAGTAACATAATCTGCCTTTAAGTAGGTATCTTAAACATTAATAATAATAGAATACAAGTGCTCAAGGTCCTTTCTATAATTGGAGAATGGGCAAATATGCTGGATATAGCTTCTCTACTAACTTCTTTCATTTCAAATTTTAGCCTGAGTTAGGTTAGACTTCCATTTTGTTTGGGCTAATAACAAGAGTTTAAGGAGCTCTCTTGGGACCACTACTGTACCAGACCTAATATAAATAAATGAGTTGCCTAAAGCAATAGAACTTCTTCAACATACCAGTTAGTGTTTTATGCATGCTAAGCACACTTTAGATCTGTCACAACCAGATGTTCAATTTAAACTCGCGACTGGTATCTGAACAGCAGCAAAAGATTTTCAAACCCAATGAACACTAATTAAAAAAAAATTCAACAGAATTTAAGTAGTCTCCTCTTTTGATTTTATTCATTTATATATATAAAAAACAAGTTGAAGTTATTGTCAATAGTTAAATGGAGGAATATTAAAGAGACATTCTAGGCCTGCCTGTTATATGCAAAAAGAATGAAAGAATATATCTATTTTGCTAAAAATTGAAACAGTGCTCCAAAATGCTTAGCAAACAAATAAAAGCTGTCTAGAATATTTTCACATAAATATTAGACTCTGTTAATGCAATTACCTGATACCCTCACATATGTGCTCTCACAAACTTCACATGAGAAAACACTTCCGGGTGACACTAATATTCTTTTCACCACTCTCCCTTGCCCTTCATTTTACAACTATACGGTATTGGGAAAAGAAAAAAAATATTCTTTGTTGCAGAGTCAGATGCATTTTTGCCCCCATGCTAACAAGTCCTTCACTAATGATCAACTCAGTGTGAAATAAGACCTTCTTTCCACTTTTGGAGTTAGGTTTGCCATATGTTGTAGAAAGAACGTTCTAGGTTAGAGTAGTTAGTATACAATGGTAGAAACTCTTGCTACTCACAGTATGATCCATGTACCAGTAGAATGACATTAACTAGGAGCTTGTTAGAAATGGCCAAAATACACTGGAGTCGACTGAATTAGTATCTGCACTTTGACAATATCCCCAGGCGATTTGCTGGGATATTAAAGATTGAGAAGTACTAAGCAATGCTAGTTATTCTGTGATTTAAATCTAATCGTATTCTTCTTATTTGGTGGTACTGGTATGTCTTTCAATATTTTTATATAAAGTATTGTGATTTGAATTAATTTTTGGTAATCATGCCTCTATATATTTCATATTATTAAAATTTTAATTAATAACCTTGCTTTACATTTTGCTTAATAACTGAGGTACATAAGACTGCTCTAAAGCATTTCCTAAAATATTCCCCCACTCTGATGCTAGGAAGATTCCTCAGGCCTTGTTGAAAAATGATATCTAGTATTCCTTTGTGTGTAGCAATAAACTCATTCTGTTCCTCATACTGCTCCTTGTCCCCAAGCAATTTGAAAACTCTTGATACTAATTTCTATTTCTCTTTTCAAGGGTTTATTACACATATTAACTATTTTGAGTGAAAAATCAATTCCCACCAAATTCCTTTACCCTTTGGATTTGTGAACGCTCAAAGTAGGTCACCTATTTTCTTTTCTATTACAGATCCCTAGTTTTTATAATACTATATCCTCTGTCTATGAGTTTTATAATTAATATTTTCTAAATTTTTGTGATAAAATCTTGAATATTGTTATAAAAATCCTTACATCCCTTTTGTTCATAATATTTGATTCGATGCTTGTGATACAGGTCTTATCATAATATCATATAATTCATATTTTCAGACAAAAAATACAGACTGTCATTTTGTTTCGAACTTTTTGAGAAAACGATGGATTTCTTTTTGATAACTAAAAGAAATCATAAATATATTACAAGATAAGAGTGAGTAAATGAGTTGCATATGTAATCTTATACAACTATGAACTTGTAATTATTTAAAGAAATTACCTTTTACTGCATATAATTTTTGTTCCTTTTAAATCTTCTCTTCTCCACCTATTCATTCCTGCCTGTCCCCAACACTAGGCAACCACTGATCTTTTTATTGTTCCAAACCACTACTTTTACAAATATCTCTATCAATATCTATATCTATATATCTATATAATTTTAAGACAACTTTTTAGGTTCATAGCAAAATTGAGAGGAAGGAACAGAGACTTCACATATATTCAAAAATCTCCTGCGTGTGCATACGTATAGCCTCCCTCATTATCAACATCATTCACCAGACTGGTACATTTGTTACAATTGATGAATCTACATTAACACAAAGTCCATAGTTTACATTAGAGTTCACTCTTGGTGGTATAAATTCTATGGGTTTGGACAAATGTATAATAACATGTATCCATCATTATAATATCGTACAGAGTATTTTCACTACTCTAAAAATCCTCTGTACTCCTCCTGTTCATCTCTCCTTCCCCTTGAACCTCTGGAGACCACTAAACTTTTTACTGTGTCCATAGCCTTTTCAAGAATGTCATATAGTTGGAATTGTACAGCATGTAGCCTTTTCGGATTGTTTTTTTTCACATGCATTTAAGGTTCCTCCACACCTTTTCATGGCTTTGTAGCTCATTTCTTTTAGAACTGAATAATATTCCATTTTCTAGATGTACCACAGTTTATTTATCCATTCACCTACTGAAACACATCTTGATTGCTTCCAAGTTTTGGCAATTATGAATAAAGCTGCTATAAACATTAGTATGCAGGTTTATATGTGGATATAAGTTTTCAACTCATTTGGTTAAGCAGCAAGGCGTGCAATTGCTAGATTATGTGGTAATAGTGGTTTACTTTATAGGAAACCTCCAAACCATCTTCCAAACTGGCTTTGCCATTCTGCATTCCCGTCAGCAATGAATGAGCATTCTTGTTGCTCTACACCCTCACCAGCATTTGTATTTTCAGTGTTCTGATTTTTGGCCTCTCTAATAGTTATGTAGTGGTACCTCATTGTTGTTTTAATTTGCTTTTCCCTAATGATTTATGATGCGAGGCATCTTTCCATATGCCTGTTTGCCCTCTGTGTATCTTCCTTGGTGAGGTGTCTGTTCAAGTCTTTGGCCCACATTTTAATCAGATTGATTGTTTTCTAATTGTTGAGTTTTAAGAATTCTTTGTATATTTTGGATATAGTCCTTTATCAGATATGTCTTTTGTAAATGTTTTCTCCCAAGCTGTGACACGTCTTCTCATTTTGTTGATGCTGATTTAATTTTAGAATTTATTCTTTATTTTGTTCACCTACTTCACAAACATGCCCTGTGTACCTTCGACAACAGTAAAACTTAATTCCTAAACCACCCCAAACTTAGTCTAATGGAGGAGACAGAAGGTTTTCTTTTCTTTTCTAAGCAGCTCTAAATAAAAGAGCTGTCCTGAAGATCAGGCTACTTCTACCTGGGGGAATCTGTTAGGACTACTTGGTGGAAGGAGCTGGTGGCAGTTGAGATTTCTATACTCTGGGTCTTTCTACTATTAAATTACCTTTGACTCTTCGTTTAATGGCTAGTTCTTTTCTTTCTTTTTACAGTGTTTAAAGTCATCAAATGATTCCTAAGATACTGATTCAATCCTTAAATATTATATGTTATTTTATCAAACTGTATTTGGCTTGAGCTTTCCATTGACATATAATAAAACATTAAAAATCTACAAATATAAATCAGAAAACCCCACAATATTTAAAAATTATGGCTATGAATCCAGGAATTTGGAATACAGATTCTGAAAATAGAGTGCCCTCTTTGACTATCTAAAACTCAAGAAAATCCATAGGAAGATGCATTATTCTAGGGCAAGTCCCTTTAAAAATCGTGCCTGTCAAACAAGAAATTCAGAAATCTGTGAGAGCACAGGAGTCTGATGGCAGAGAGAACGCTGATTCAGTCCTTGAATTTTCCATGACGACTTCTCACCTGCACTTAGCAGCTGTTTATTGCTTGGTTCACTGGAGCATATGATGCTGAACCAAGCCATGGGTCAATAAAGTCATTTACAATGATCAACCCTCTGAGTGAAAGAGGTGATGAATCAACCAAAACCCCTTTAGGCAACAGACCTCGCAGGGAAATTTTGCACTTTAGGTAGTAACATATAATCAAATGAGTCAGCAGCCTGCACATCTCCCCAATTAATTTTACTACCTTTGGAGAAAGCATGCAACAGACTTTTAAAAGCTTTTCTCCTTTACTAGGGATGTTAGTGGTTAGATATCAGACTCTGCAAGAAAACTTTTATACCTTGACCTTATAAGTATATAGACAGTGATTTCTTGATTTTTATATTATCAGGTTTGAATTCAATGTTAGCTTTGATATCCTTCACGTCTATGTGATATTTTCCTATTAGATTGAGCTAAGAAAATTGGATATTTTATAATTATTATAAAAATGGTATTATTAATTAATACTTCAATAAAATCCTAACAATTCTTTTTGAGTGCATACTGAGTCCCTGAGCCACACATTTTACTCATCCTATATCATTTAACCTTCACAGGAAGGTGTGAAGCAGATGATATATTTAGTCATATTTATGGAAGCTGGGTGTTTAAAAAGGTTAAATAATGTCCTTAAAGTAGTAGAGTTGATAGGTGAGCCAAGTTAAAACTTGCATATAGGTCTCTCAGAGTTAAAGTCCATGTTTCTAATTACTACGTTACCAGCAAATAATGACATGACATTTATTTAGATACTGTCTTTCATAAAATTAATGTATAGTTTCTGAAACTTTAGCACTTTTTAACTGTTTGAAAAGATTACTAGATTATATTCCATATGATATTTCAAAATTGATGTATGAATTAAATAATTTGTTACATTTATGTTTTAATCACAAGAATGACACTTTATTGAATGATAGTAGATAACATATTTGGAGTCCAGAGAATGTGACACCATGCTAACTGCTCAAGTGTATGATCTGACTTAATCCTCCTCTTAACAGTGGGAGGGGTGTTATCAAACTATGATGAACTGATGTCTACCAAATAATCTTTTTAAGTTTGAATAGAGAGAAATGTAACCAGAATTACATAGTTTTTCTGTGTGAAAATCCTACCTGTTAATACACTCTCCATTTTTTAAAAACTTTACATTGCCAAACAATTTCACATTTAGGCACAATTGTGAATGACTTCTGAGACATTTAAAAAGGCAGCATGTTTGTGTATTAATTTAATCTGCCTGTAAACAATGTTTCTAACTTCATATAGAGATTCATCAACTCAACAAGTATTTATTCCATGCCTACTGGGCGAGGCATGAAGTAGGTGTTGTATAAAGTCAACATGTTTAATAAAATTGACCCTGCACTTTTGCAGTTCCTAAATATTTTCTGAGGGATAACATAAGCACATGCAAATGTAAATAAAACAGCCCTAATTAAATGAGTGTTCAAGAAAGTGAAGTGCAAGCCAAATTAGTGCATGATGCATGTTAAGTGAATTGAATTCAGAGAGGAGAGGGACCATTTAGGGCTAATGTGGTCCCAAAATGCTGTAACAGGCAGAACAGATGGACTATATATAAACCAGATGTCAACTGGGATTTCCTGTGTCCTATCAAAGCTGGATTTATTTGAAATCAACCCACTTTCCGCAATTTCAGGCAATGTGAGACCCAAAGTCTTCTCTATGAGTTCTATGAATTCCTAGAAAAGCATCAAGCCCGCACATAGGCTGTCTCAGTTTACGAAAAATCTCTCTGTCCGTCAAGTCTTTTTTCTTCTGAACTGCATGGATCCAGAACCAATCTTTATTTCTTTTTGAGAAGTACACAGCTCCTTCTCAGATTTCCACAAATAGACCAAAAATGTAACAACATTCTCATATGTCACTTTGTGCAGACAATAGTATTTAATCTAAACTTGAGTAGAAATAGAAGAGGGGACGAGTACATCATAGGAACACTACAAACTAAGGGTCGAAATATAGACACTCCTATTGGTAATGTTCAACCACCAAACCATCGGAGATTTTACCCTGCCCCTTCATTACAGGTAGCACCTGGATTCATGACAGCTCAGAGGCTGTCCTTATCTTGTTCTCTCTAATTTCTCTACCTCATTCATTACTTCCTGACTTATTTAAAAGAATGTCAAGTTCTTTTCACTTTGCAGTCTGGAGCTATTCATCTCCTTACTCTTTCTCTTAAGCTCCAGGCTAACCCACAGAGGCCTTCTATAAAACAAGATACACCCTCCTTAGGAGGCTCCTGTGTTTATTATATGTAAAATATCTCTTGTGCTTTTCTGATTTTGCCAACTTTAAAAGGATTAATCTGGGCAGACATTATGAAAATGACATATTGCACTTAATGTATTTTTGGACTTTGGAGGACTAAATTTAACCTGGAAGTGACTATTGTGCAATGGTTCTGCACATGCTTCAAAACACTATGGAAGAGAATTTTTCTACTTGTTGCACTTTAGAGGGGTGGAAGTTGAACTCTACTATTCATGCTTTAAAGCATAAAGGTTCACTTTTCCAAAGCATTAAAGCAATTGCCGTAATAGGTGAAAACTTTGACTTCCATGGGATTTTTCTTCTTTTTTTTTTTTTTTTTTGAAGATTAGCCCTGAGCTAACATCTGTCACCAATCCTCCTCTGTTTTGCTGAGGGAGACTGGTCCTGAGCTAATATCTGTGCCTCTGTGCCCAGCTTCCTCTACTTTGTATGTGGGATGCCTGCCACAGCATGGCCTCACAAATGGTGCATAAGTCTGCAACTGGGATCCAAACTGGTGAAGCCCAAGCCGCCAAAGTGGAATGTGTGAACTTAACCACTGTGCCAAAAGGCCGGCCCAAAATTTTCTTCATTTTGAATGGTGTATACTACATTGCTACATTACTTTAATATCAGTGTTGAAAAATTACCAGTTATACTTGCTGTTTATGATCTATTTAGACAGTAAGATATATATTTTACATATATCGTATATATATATATTTTTAATCTGTCTTTGCCCTAAATTGAATTGTAAATGTGTCAGATCTTCCACTAAGTGGTCATCCTGTCTTTTCATTGAATAGCTCAAGTTATTGGAAGCTGAATAAAACGTGTCTGATTGTTATAAAGTTACTCATATCAAGCCAGAGTCTGTGTCTCTGTAATTTTCATTCCTTGGTCTTACAGTTTTCCCTCGGTCCATGCAGCAAATGTCTCATGGTTCTACATGTGATTTCCGCTTTTGTTTGAGCTATGTTCATGTTAAACTTCACCATCCTGGTCACTCCCCTTTCAACGTTTTTCCCTATGGTGCCATTAAAATATGATAACTAGAACTGAATACAATGGTCCAGATTTGGTCTTATCCATGAAGGATAAAGGATGTAGCATCTCCCTAATTTGAAACACAACACTTTTGCTAATGAAGACATATACTGATTTTTTTGTGGCTACAAAGCAATTTATTGAATTTAATGACAATGAAAATCTCTGAGTTTCTTTTACATATGTTGCTCCTAAAGTATATCTCCACCATCATGTTTTTATATAACTATCATGATAGAAAATTCTCATTCTTATTTTCTTTAGTCTCAGATTTTGTTGTCCAATCTCTTGATGCAATTAATTGTTTAGCTTACATTGTTTTGGATTTCTTCACATCCAAACTGCAATCTATGTTATTTTTATATTTTCTATAAAATGTTATTTTATATTCTCTATAAAATTATGTGTGAAGCAAAAAAACCTAGTAAAATATTTCTCATGAAACTGATAATACCTAGTTTTTATTTTGTGTCTACTACTATCAGGAATATGAATATACATGCCAGTAGTTTCCTGAAATAGACTCTTTTGTCTTTCTCATATTTTAATTTAGGAATTTCACTGAGTATTCCTAGTCTCTAAAGCTTCAAAGAAATATGCTTGTTTCCTTTAAAGAAATGGGTTTCCCAGCTCTGAGGTATATTATTTCTGACAATCCTTCTTTGACTTATGAGGTAATATCTCCTTCTGATATTCCTGAACAAGACTAATTACCAGAAAATGTCACAGATTGCCTGAAATCATCACATTGATGAGAAAAATTCTCCATCTATTTTAGAGTAGAATTTTATTTACAAAATATCCTAAAAAGAACATAAATATGTATTAATCCTTCATTGATAGATTTATTACTCAAAAATCACTTACTTAGCTTCTAACTTTTAGTCCCTAAATTAGTCACTAAAGGGCCAATGGAATGGTGTGGGGCAAATAAGGCACTGATGCTTTTGAGGAGACCAAAGTGTAACGGAGTGAAAAGCTATGTGAATATATGATGACTTGAGGACCGAACAATGAATCTTATGCTAGGGTTATGTAAATGTAATGCTGGAACATATAGGAATGAGCACATGAGAGGACAGCAGTAAGAGACAGGAATGGGCCTGTTTGGAAAAGTGTTTTATGTCACAGTCTTCAATAAAAAGAGGAATGGCCATTTGGCAGAGAATGAAGTATCTAAATTTTGAGCTTTTCAATGTGATTGACCCTATGACTCTTCGGGTCTTGTATAGACTATAGTGCAGTGGTCCCTCTTACACAGCTGCTTCTTAAGCAGACAGTGCCTAAGTAAATGTAAAGTCTTTTATATCTTCTGAACACTGATGGGTGGTTACTCAACTTAGCCTGCAGGTTGTGAGGGCAGGATGAGATGAGTTTAATTGCTCTTAAAATACTTTGATGATTTCCTTACAGAAAGTGAGAGGATAAGATTTTCCTTTGAGATGCAATATTCTATTAGTGATATGGACAATGACAAAAGGTGGGAAAAGCATAAAAAAACACAAAGGTCCAGTGACTGGTTGTAATGAGGGGTGAAGAGGTAAAGGAAACAGAAGAGACATGATAACTCCCTATTTTCTGGCTTTGGAAATTAGAGAAATGGTAGTACTATACACAGAAATTACATATAAAGAAGAGTTTGAAAAGCAGTGGTAATGATGGCTTTGGTCTGCAGTATTATGACTTTGAGATATATGGAGGAATAAATGTGAGTTTAGTAGACATTTGGGAATTTAGTCTGAAACCTCAGGAAAGATTTGGGAGTAACCATCATTTATCACTGCCAGATGAAAACGTGGTGTTGGCTGATGTTCGCTGAGGACAGAACCACAGAAAACACCACAGTGGAAAATCAGATTTGTTTAAGAAGGATAAAGTAATGTAGACTGAGAAAGAATGTTAGAAAAACAGAAAGACATTTAGAGTAATTAGTGCCTACAAGTCAAGAAAGTAGAGAATTTGAAGTTATTTGTTGCTTTATAATAAATCACTCTAAAGTTTGTGTGCTTAAAACGGCACCCATCCTTCCAGTATTTCTTAAAGTTTCTGTGTATTGTAAATGTGGGAAAGCCTTGGCTTGGTGGTTCTAGTGAAGGTGTCTGACACAGTTGTAGGTACCTTGTGGCTGGAGTAGCAGTATGGGAGATGCCTTTGCATATCTCTCTCTTCATTTAGTCCCATGGCTTCTCCATAGGATCTCTTCATGTGAGCAATTTGGGCTTCCTTATTGCAAGACAGCTTCAGGACATGGGGCTACTTACATGGTGGCACAGAATTCCAGTGCAAGTCTTCCAGTTAATAGTTTGAATATACTGCCTTTTATGACCTAACCTCAGAAGTCATATGGTGTCACTTCTGCAGTGTTCTATTGCTACAGGCCCGTGCAGATTAACCTGAAAAGGATTAAATTCTATCTCTTGATGGAGAGATGGCAAGGTTTTAGAAGAGCATATGTAATTGGAGAAACTTTCTATCTGTTGAAAATTCAATGTACACCATGAAAAACTGACCAAAAATGTCATATATGATGGAGATATAAAGTATGGCAATGGCTAACCTATGCCATTAGCCCTGCAAAGGGGCATTATACAACAAGATAAAAGTAAAAGCAAGATTTCAGTGACCCAAGAATTGAATGGGAGGTAGGGAAGTAGAGAGAGGGTATAACAATTCCATTTATAAATATTGAAGATAAAGAACTATAGGGTATGGTATGTAGAAGAGTAAACTTTTCAAAATGAGAAAGACGAGTGTGTTTATATGCTAAAGAGAAATATATAGAACATGGATTGGAAGTTATGGCCTTTGGGTCAATTCTGGTCCCCTCCCTGTTTTTATGAATAAAGTTTTATTGGTACGTAGCTAGACATTTGATCTGCAACAACAGAACTGAATGATTGTGACAGAGCCCATCTGGCCCACATAGCCCAAAATATTTACTATTTAGAACTTTATACAAGATAATTTTTTTACACCCTGATCTAGGAAATAAATGGTAGAAATATATATTTAAAAAAAATTGGGGCTTCTTGCTGGAGCAAGGTTTCTGAAAAATTAAATATCTGTAGGATCCAAATTTTATCCAAATTCTGCTAGCCTACTAGCCAGTATATACTAGGCACTGAAAAATATTTGTTGAACTAGTGAATGTACGAATAAGAACAGCAGCTTTACTAACAACTCGATCACTCTTTAGGAGTGAAAGACAAAAGAATAAATGCTGATTCAGATTTCTTTTCCAGCAAAGTGTGGTGTAGAATAAGATAGTGGGCATAGAAATGAGAAGGTTGCTATGTTCTAATCCCTGTTTTCCCTGTAACATAGTAGAAGTGATTTTGTCAGTTTAAGTGTGAAGGGAGAACGTAGTTCAGTCTCATGAGATATGCACCTTGAAGATTATAATGAAATTAATGAGTTTTCCTGAAAAATACAAGAGTTAACTTTGTTCACCTAGCAGAATTACTACCTGCAAAGATTTGCCTGCTGCTACCTGGGACATTTAATCTGTATTCCATCTTCCTACGAATGTGGTCAAAGTGGTATTTCACCAAGATTTTCATCTGTAATAGAGGGGGTTTTTATCTTCACAGTATGTTCTCAGAATTAAATTACATAATTTTATAATATGCCCAGTACATGTTAGACATTATTTCTGAATTTTGTTGTTGCTGTTTGTTTCTTTTGGAAAAAGTCAATATGGCAGGTAAGGCAGCATGGCAGTTGAGGAATTTTGACAAGAAATTAAATGAGAAGGTTGTCAGCATAAATGAAAAGAAAGGAGGCACCAATGATATTTCAAATAAATAATGATTATGACTTGTTTAGTACAGAAGAGAGGGGAAAAAGTGGGAAAAAAGAGAATTTTAAGATTGTGAAGATCATAAGACCAGGGTTTGGCAATAACAATATGTTGTAGAATATGGATTCAAAAATAACAGTTATGACTTGAAACCCCTGCACAAGATACAGTTAGGCACTTATTGGGAACAATGATTCAATTCCAAAAAGTGAGTCACAATCTCATTCAAGGTCAAAAAGAATTGATATTAAGTAATAAAAATAAATAATTTGGCAAAATTATCTCTCCATATTTAGTAAAGGTGGGACAATTTTAATTTTATAATTTATTATAAGAATGGAAAGAAACGCTTCTTTGATTTTTTGGGTTTTTTTTGCTCAGGAGGATTTGCCCTGAGCTAACATCTGTTACCAATCTTCCTCCTTTTGCTTGAGGAAGAATTACCCTGAGCTAACATTTGTGCCAATCTTCCTTTATTTTGTATGTGGGTCACTGCCACAGCATGCTGCTGACTAGTGGTGTAGGCCCATGCCCAGGTAACTGGAAAAGGGCCACCGAAGCAGAGAATGTCAAACTTAACCTCTAGGCCACAGGGCCAGCCCCTCAGAATTTTTTCTCATGTTAAAACTGTGTCCAGCAATAATTCAGGGTATCTTTGCAATGGCTATCAAACTTAGACTGTACCGCCTCATGGAAAGAAGGGATTGAAAAGTTGTGGAGCATCTCTTTTTTGTCACAAGCACAGAAGAGTGCTAATGATATTTAGTAACAATGTCAAAGAATACCAAACATCCTTCTGTGCCTGGGTTGGATGTTTATAAATAAGAATTAGCCTGACAATAGCAACTTTGTTAAAAAAGGCTGTATAGAAACTATAATCATAGACATTAACATGATATAAATCTTTCTTTTAAATGAAAAGGAGATATGACTAGATTAACTTTGAGGAGTGTTTTCAAAATTACCATGTAAATTAGAATCTTTCCATAGCATAAAGATCATTGTTTTATAAATCCTTACATATACAATAGCTTATTTTTAAAATAACAGAGTGAATTAACAAATGAGATTTATCTCTAGGAAAATTGCCAGAGAATCTTGATGGCCAGAAAAATCCTAAAATAATATGTATTAAGATGGAGGCTGCTTTCTGAGAAAATGAAATTTCACATTGACTAAATTCTTCTACAGAAAGCCAAGATGATTATTTGACTTAAAGATATTTTCTTAGTTAATTCTGTATCTAATCTGAATTTCTATCTTCTTTTCTGAGATGTTTCAAACCCTGACAACATTTGAATTATCAATGTTTTTCTTTGTTTTCTCCCGTATTTCTAAGTCCTGAATATAAAATTATAGCCAGAGGAGAAAAAGTAAACAAATTGTGTCTGGAAGGGAGTTTTTGTTTCATTGCTTTTTTAGGGGGGTAAGTATGGCTGTGTTTGTATCTTTTTCATATTTTGCTAGCAAATCTTTGATAAACGTCCTGGCTATTGTCTGATGATCCTGAAAAACTCAGTAGGATATTTTGAAGAAATCCCATGTAACTCCACTTACTCATAGACTTATTCATTTTTTGCTCTTATAAACAAACAAACAAAAAAACACAAACTCGCCAAAGTTAGTAGATTAAAACAATTGCAAGTTTGGAGATGTGCTTAAGATATCATCTTTGGCCATCACAATGTCATCACCTGTGTACAAACAGTGAGATTCTGAAGAAACAGTGAGTAGTCTGTTAGTGTGTGAGCCAAAACAGAGGCTCTTTAAGTGAGAGGCAACGATCAGCATCAGAGAGAGCTGTGAGCCGAGCAGGACAAGTGCTTCTTTCTCTCTGTTTTCATTAACAGTGAGTGGAAATAAGACAGTGGCTCATGGCATAAAATGTAGAAGGGCAATTACGACTTTAACTTGAAGTAATTAGACCAATTTCTTCCCTGGCATGGCTAGAAGATACAGATTAGGGAGGTACTTAAGCCTTTCCCTTTGGAAGAGTAAAAACCTAGTTAGTGGATTTTGACTAGGAGCTGGTTAAGCACCAAGGATCATCCCTGAACAAGCTTCTTTCTAACCCAAATCTCTTAAATGAATGAAAATGAAAGATTTATCTTTAAGGGATAAGAAAAACTCCACTAAAAAAAAACATTTTAGATAATATTTTATCTCTTCACTAAAGTTTTATGTAAGAACCAGATTTAAATTTGTTGCTGGTATTTCTTTCATTCATTTATTCCGTATGAGTTTCAATTGTTGGTATATCGAATTACCAGAAACTTTGGGTCTTAAAACAGCACAAAGGTATTATCTTGTAATTCCAACTTTGACCACACCAGGTTAAAACCAAGGTGACAGCAAGGTGCATTCCTTTCTGAAATCCCTAGGGGAGAATCCGCTTCTTAGTTTATTCAGATTTTTGGCAGAATTCAGTTCCTTGTGGCTGTAGGACTGGAGCCCCCGGTTCTTTTCTGTCTGTCAGCTGAGAAAGGTTACTCCCTTTAGAGCCTGCCCACATGCTTTCTCACAGGGCCCCTTCCACCATTTTCAAAGCTAGCAATGGTGGGTCTAGTCTTTTCACACTGTGAATCTTCCTCCTTCTTGTTGACAGATCCCTCACCCTTGTCTTCCTCTTGAACTTTTAAGAGCTCATGCATTTAAATTGAGCCCACTCTTATAATCAGGGATAATCTCCTTATTTTAACGTTTGTCACTTTTATTCCATCTGCAAATTATCTTTTGCCATTTAAGGTACTATCTTCACAGATTCCAGGCTTTTGGATGTAGACGTCTTTGAAAGATCATTATTCTGCCCAACATAAGTCCCTGCTGTATATCAGGTGCTTTGCTAGGTATCAAAGATGTAAGTAGTGAAAATTGAGATTCCCTCTGGGATCCTAATTATGCATGGTAGGCAGATAATCAATAATCAGTCACATAAATATAAAATGATACCTGTGTTATGTCAGACAGAGTAGGCTATATTATATTTTTGCTCTAATAAACTATCCCCAAATATTAAGGGATTAAAATTACAAGTGTATTTCTCACTTAGGCTACATATTATGTTTGGTCAATTAGGGGCTGCTCCATGTAGTTCTCAATCTGGAATCCATACTGAAGAAGCAGGGACCATCTGAGCATGTTGGGAAAGAGAGAGCAGAGGACTGCATACTGGCTCTTAAAGCTTCTACGTAAATGGAGTAGCTGCTCCTGCTACCCACCCTCCACTGGTTAACCAAGTCACATATCCACACTTAACTTCAACTTGACAGGGAAGATGCAATCCCACTAAATGCCTGGGAGGAGAACCAGAAATATTTGGAGTTCACCATGAATTGTTACTAAATAGAGGTGAGTAAGTGCTGAAGGGGGAACATCCCTGCTGCTAAGAAAGGACTTTTCAGGGGAGGTTACCTAACCTGAAATATCAGACCAACTTCCTTGGAGAGTGATTTTTTGATCTGGGGCCAAAGGATGAGTAGGAGTTTAACAAGTGAAAGACTGACAGGGAGAATAAGAAGCTGCCAGTCAGAAAGGACATGTTCAGAGTCCCAGTGGGTGGCAGGAGGCATCTTGAAGGTTATTATAACCGTTGTACAGGCAGGCAAATAAAACCTGGTATCTTATAATAAAGCCCTGTATTTTTAAGAAATATTACAAATAAGGTTCTGTGTTAATATGTTAATCTAGTTTAAAAAATACTAACCATAAATAAATCCTAATAAAATTCACTTAATCACTGCTTTCTCAATATTTTGAATAATAATTCAACACATTTTTAACAGACTCTAAAGGAATCTTTAAATTAATACTTTCTGAAGTCCCATCAGTGAATTATCCACGTCAAATTCACCTGGGATGCCCATTAAAATGTATAAGCCCAGCCCCCCGATATTTAGAGTTGGATTAAGGTAGCAAATTTTTAGGAAGCTCTCCAAGGAATTTGTTTCAGTATAAGTTTTAGAAACACTGTGTTACATAAGGCAAATTTCTGAAATCCACAAAATATATGCGTGATTGCTTTTGGGGCAATGAATTGTTCCTTAATCTTGAGTCTATACATATGAACACATATATAATTTTTAATTCATATTTATGATGGCCTAAAGAAGATTAATATGATCATGTTCCAAAACACCTGGAAAACCACCATAGTACTAGAACTACTATGTAAATTATTTGTTAGGGACTGAAAGCTTGTCTCCCCACAAAATTCATATACTGAACTCTAATCCCAATGTGATGGCATCAAGAGGTGAGGCTTTTACAAGGTAATTGGGTCATGAGGGTGGAGCCCTCAGAATAGGAATAGTGCCCTTCTAAGAAGAGGCCAGGGCACTAGTTGGCTCTTTTCCCCCGGTGTGAGGATGCAAAGGAAAGCTGGCAATCTGCGACCTGGAGGAGGACTCTCACCAGAACCTGACCATGCTGGTACACTGATCTCAGACTTCCAGCCTCCAGGATGGTGAGAAATAAATTTCTGTATTGGTCAGCCACTCGGTCTCCGGTACTTTGCTGTGGTAGCTCTAACTGACTGAGACAGTGTTTGTACTTACTTAAATTCTCCATAGAACTGGCCATAAGAGCTACTGCTCTGATTGTCATGGAAAAATAAAGTAAGAATAAAGATCACCTTGATATATAAAAATGCATTCTTGTAAATTGAGAGGAAAAAAAGAACAGAAAACAACCATCTGTGAGTGAGGACTTCCCAGTGACTTGAATAGTTTCAAGAAAAGTGAAAATGGAGCTAGTTCCCAACTCTGGTTGTATGAGCATGATCTATACAAAAGTCTCTGCTATTTCCATTTGCTTTAGATTCCACAAAAAGCAATTTGGTGTCCACGAAACTTCATCCTTCAATTACATTAATATTAATCTGAATTGCATGTGTTTTATAATGTTAGTGAGTTATTTTGCTGAGATTTTATACCACAGTTTATGCAATAAGAGTAATATGTTTATGTAGTTTTATATTAGAATGTAGTCAAGTTATATTTAAATAAATAATTTAGGCCAAATTTAGGACCTATGAGTTTTTTCAGTTTTCTTCCCTTTTAAAATGGGTCTGTGTATTATAGTACAGAAGGGTGAGAAACATGAGTTTGGGATATTATATTACTCCCTTTGTCTGGCTAATTGCCTCTCATTCTTAGTATCTCAGGATAAACATTTCTAGCTTTGAGTAGCTGTTAAGGACCTCAAAAGAACAGAATTGATCACTTAAATGGAATGACTCGCCACTGTCGGAGCAAGCAGCTCTGAGCACTGTAATGACCTACCTACTAGATTCTGGAGGTACTGGGTAGCATCCATTTGCTCGTTGAGATTTATCTCCACATTCTCCGCCCTGCTCTCTTCTGTGAAATGCTGATAAGGATGGATGTCATCAACAGGCCCCCTTACCCTCTGCTTTCCATTTGGTTTGGCCAATATGAAGCCCCAGTACAAGAGGAGAAAGCGAGAAGAGGGTGAATTCAATGTATTTATTTTCTTGTTTTCTTCCTTAAAGACTCACCTTGGGCTGGAAGTGTCTCTTGACCAAAAAACACTGTCCCTCTCAAGGTTGCCCTATCTCCAGAACTTTCTCTTACAAGGTTCCAGTAACAGATCCCTCTCCTCTCTTCAAGCCCATGGGAGGAAATGGCTCTGCAATTACTAGCCTTGCCTAGTTGTTCTGCTATACTTGTCCATGACTTTGTAAATAGTACATTTATTAAGCACAACTCAAATTGTCCTAATATTTCTTATTAGGGCTCTGAATAATATACTTTAAAATGATAGATTCTTTTGTTAAAATTCCATTCCATTTCTAGCACAGTGTGTGGAATGCATGTGCTCAATAGATATTTCTTTGATGGATAACATTAGTATTAGCTAGGGTATTGATTAAATGAAAATTGAAATTCAGATCTAGAGAAGGACAATTCTATTGGCGACACTATTACTTGAAAAAAACCTTTAACTTTGATTTATTATTTAACCTCTAGTTACTTGTATTATTAAAATTCTGTAGATTGCAATCCTAGCTGCCAAGTAGTTTTAAAGTAATAAGTGTATTTAAATCACTCTGCATAGATGTTAGGACTCTAGTTCTTTATGTTTCCAATAGAACATTAGCATGCATTAGCAGTTTCTCAAACATGCCCAGTATTCGTTTTATCATTGTTGCAATAACATTGCTGTTTACAGTTTCCTTTTGATTGTGCATTAACATTTGCCAGGTCCTTCTACCTAAACTTAATGATACCTAGTGTTCAGTCTTTAAACATGATGAGTATAATAAATCTCAAAATTGAACAAACCATTTTGTGTGAGAGAATCATTGTCTTCTAAGTATTTGGATTAGTCAATAAACTCTAAAGATCACTTTAAATGGAGGAAAATATAGATTTCAAAGATTTTAGATGCATTAGAAAATTTTCATATCAAAGATGCACTAAAAATGTCATTGATATTTTATCTTCACTTCCTGTATATATGTTGAAAAAAACTGGATTAGTGCTTTTCTTTGAGTAGGAATTCAACACATATGATAAATATGCTGTAGTATAATAAATGCATAATAAAATATAGAAGGCTTTTCTACACAATTCTTATGTGCCCACAGAGCCTATTAGATCTCTATATCTCTCCATCCCCACTGCTATTGTCTTATCTTGGATTAAAACAACCTCAGCTGTCTCCTGAATTACTGTAACGGTTCACTTTACTACTTTTCATGTCTCATTCAGTCTTGCCCCACAAAAATTCCTCTTTATGTAGTAGCTAAGATAATACTTCAAAAGAACGCATTTAATCTTCTCACTTTCTTGCTTGAAATTTTTTAATGTTTCCCCATAGGGTCAGGATAAAGTGCAAACTCCTTAATTTTAAATATAAGAGTCTCTGTTATTTGGCCCATGGTTACCTCTATAACCTGCTGTCTTCAAACTTTCTCAGGTGTATCTCTGAGTGTTCCACTCATATGGAAGTCAATGTAGTTCTCAGAAAGCAATAGCTAGTAGATGTTTTGCCGTCATTACCTGGAAAGAAAATAAAAATTAGAAACACAGGCACCCTGTCTTACAAAGTTTGTATTTTGCTTTGTACACCCTTATATGTATCTATGTATGTATATACATATATGTTTTTCTTTATTATATGAAATAATTGTTACATGTATTTATTATATGAAATAATTATTATATATACATATTTATATACATGTCCATATGTGCATATATCATAATTTGTATATGAAATAATAAAATTATATTTTACATTTTAAGTTAATAAGTAATTAAATCCATGTTAATAATATATATTGATATATTCTTATATGAAATAATTATGATGTATATGATGTATATATCATAATTACTTCACACAATACAAATTTTTAACACTAAAATGTTATTCAAGTGCAAACATTTTAAAAAGCATTTAAATTTATGAACTATTTTGTTTCTTTTATTTGTCATATTTCAATGTGAGTCTTCACAAACTGCAGCTGTGGATTTATATGTGAGGACCACTGCAAGTATTTTGTACAAACTTTCTTCTGCCTGAATTTTCTTCTTTCCTCAGATTCCACCACCGTTATATACAGTATGAGATGTCTTTTCCTTTCATTTGACTATTACACCTTAGTTTCAATTTTATTTCTCTACTAAGTTTTTCCTAAACTCTCCAAAGCTGAGTGGTTTCTCACTCTCTTTGTTGCATTGTACTCAATCTTACACCACTGCAGTACACTTGAGATTCTCAAGATCATGACTAGGGTCTTCCTCACAATCAGCTTACTGGTACCTGTCTTACCCAGGCACAGTGTGGTCAAAAATAAAGATTCTATAGATCAATGACTACATCACAATTTCAGCTTGTAAGTCAAGTTCAGGAGCAGCTGTGTAGAAGGCTGATTTGCTGAACACACTTCAGAATTCTCTAGTCATGAACAGAGATGCTCACTTGTTTTTTCCTTCTTTGATTCTAGCCTCACTGGGCAAACATCAGTTATGCTTTTCTTGTCATATTTGGAAAGAAACACTTCTAACTGTGAGAGGAGCATTGTTATAAGAAATTGATAATTCATAACTGATTTACCCTCACTGTTATTGAATTTGATTCTTATGCCTTTAAAAAAAATAAAATATTTGAGTATATATATCTACAGCATGTTCTATGTATATTTGTCACTCCATATAGAAATTTTTTCTTGAAAATTATCCTTGAACATATTTCATACACACACACACACACGCCAAAATATTATTATTGTATTGATAGATTTATCTTCAATATATGGAATTATTTTGGAAGGGGAAGTGATGATTATTTAGATGTCATTTTTATGATATGCCCAATGCAATCTAGCTTTAAAAGAAGGTATTAACATCCATATTTATTATCAAATGAAATACTTTTTTAAAATATAGATTTTTTAACTTCAAGCTGGCTATTTTGAAAAATAATAGGTAATGTAATATCGTAGATCATTAGTTAATCACATAATTTAAAAAGAAAAACTAATATAGGCTTCCTATATATTTGGACACATTTAGAATTTTGGGTCCTTCAGCCACAAAGCATGCATTAAACTGGCATTGCATATTTTTTAATTAGATATAATTTATAAATCTATTTTACAATATCAATATATTCCAATATACATAAGATTTTATTATGTATATTCAAAATTACAATGTCCTTTTTCCTATTCTCTATTGTAGATCTGTTAAAGCAGAAGGCATTGAACATAATCAGGCATTAATAAAAGTGTTTGGGATCCTAAGAAAAATAAATGCTAGCTAAGAGAGTAACTATGAGGTCACACAATGAAATCTTAGTGAATCCACTTCAGTCTTCCTGTTGATCTAAAAATAAGTTTATGGAATCTTTACTTTGTTTGTAACAGGTACCATCATATTTTCATCTGGAAAAATTGCCCACATACTCTTCTATTTTTTTTATTTTTTTATTTTTTGGTGAGGAAAATTGTCACTGAGCTAATATCTGTGCCAATCTTCCTCTATTTTATGTGGGATGCTACCACAGCGTGGCTTGATGGGCAGTGCTAGGTATGCGCCCGGGATCCAAACCTGCGAATCCTGGGCTACTGAAGCAGAATGTGCAAAGTTAGTCACTGCACCACTGGGCTGGCCCCATCTCTTCTTAGGTTTCAAACCAAGTATGTTAACTAGAATGATCCAATATTCAACAAAGCATGCTACCAAATTTTATATCACTTTCATAGTTAATAGTGAAACCCTTTGTACATAGGTTAATTCCCTGGCTCTTTTGGATTTCATTTTTGGTTTTAAGATTCCAGTCCATGTGGCTTGGCATTTTAGACACCATTATTTTCCCTTTATCAATCATTTTAACTCTTGTTTTCTGATAGAAATTGGGTCAATGAATATCAATTCATGATCCTCAAATAAATGCATTCTGAAGTGTGGTGATTTTTTTCACACCTTGGATAAAGTTGCTTCTTTCTGTTTTCTTATCTTTCATCAGATTCATCTCTGCCTTTTGATAGAAGGCATTTACAGGAATGCCAGAGACCCTGCCCTCTATCAAAGAGAGGCAGATAATGTCAGAAAATCTAGCCACCAAGGCCACGTACTTTTCTTCCTGTGGTTTATCAATTTCAAGTTCCCAGTACTAGCCAAGTGGGTATTCTGCTTGCAGGAAAAAGGAGAATTGAAAACAAATAAAGTGTTTTCTCAATATGCTTGGTTGAAAAGGCCGATGGCAAATCTCTGTCTTTTTCACTGTAATGCTACATTTTTGTAACTCACAGTGTACTTTGCTTATGAGTCTAGCTTCCTTTTTCAGCCTCGCCAAACACAATCTTTCCCAACTGTGCTGTGTGCTTGTGCATACTTCTCCAATTTGTAAGTGTCTCTTTGAATTAGCATCTCTGTGTTCGTAATATGTTTGGCCACAATCAAATCTGGCAGGACAAAGAGGGAAATAGGTTCAGCAATAAAGCTAATCACCTGTGAACTGAAAAGCCTTGCACTTGGTTGATCTTGATCATTGAAATGAAGTATTAATGCATATTTACTGAAAAATTTCAAGAACTCATTTCATAGACATTTGAAAGAAAAGAAAGGTATGCTCTGTATTCCTAGAGTATTTACAGAAAGAGCAAAATGAAAATGAGCTTTCACATTCCGAGAATAGTTCCCTCTGAAAAATCTTGCTATAATCAGGTTCTATTTTCTATTTTTTTGTGTAGTTATTCAGCCAGGATACACATAGTAGAATCATGGCAAAAATTAAAAATATAACATTGCATGTGTGTATATACAATGAATTGAATTTAGGTGTTGTATTTTTATTTCTGAAGTGATAAATGATGAACTGAACCAGGAAGAGTAGAAAGATCAAGGTCGTCCAAGGGTAAGGTTTGTGGAAGACATTGTTTTTAATTCCCTTCCATTCTAGAGTGAACTCTGGAACACAGGTAGTAGTGACCAGGGATAGTCACACAAATTGGGAACTGTGATGAGGGTAGAATATGAATCTGACGTCTCTAAGCAGCTTTCTCTGACTGCCATTTTATCTGAAAGCAATTTAAAATCTTTCTGTTCTGGCAAAACTCTGAGTTTTCGTGTCAAAGGTGTGAAAGAGGCTTCAGAGTAGCAGCTTTAAAGCCATGGTTTGGGAGAAGCAGGGGCAAAAGAAGAGAAAATACCAGAGGAGGTATGTAAAAATAATTTATAATTTGGCAAAAGATTGTTTTCATAGACATAAATATTGCCACATAACACATAAAACTAAAAAGATTGGCGTTGAATTGAGAAAACACTATTAGAATTGTGAGAAAAAAGGGCAAATATATAAAATTTAGACTTCTAACAACAACATGAAATGCAGAATAAACTTGTTAATCAGTTAATTATTTTTATCTGCTACTCTGTTACAAGAACTATTAACTATTAGTCTAATTGTTTGGATGCATGTTTATGTAGTGTCTATTTAACAGCAGAATATATAGATTGTGTCACTTCCTAATAACTTGTGCTATATTTTGTGCAATTATTTATATTATCAAAATAATTTAAGCTATTTATTAAAACAAATAAAGAAAAAGTTTTGCTAACAAGTAAACCTATATTTTCATGCGTGATTGGAGTATTTGAAAGCTCAAACAAAAAGATGATAAATTATTTTTCAGTAAGTCACTTTATTCACCCAGACGCAAATATGATATTGGAACTATGAAATGTATTTAAAATAGAAGAGCAGAGTCTAGATTTTCTTGATAGATATTAAGATACACTACAAGTTTATCCTATTGAGAAGGTTGTGGAATTGGCATAAGAATAAACCAGTGAAACAAATTGAAGAGCTCTAAACTGGAGCCCTGTAATTATGGAATCATAGTATATTATGAGCAGTATCATAAATCAATGAGGAAGGCATGAAATACTTGGTAGAAGGTAGAGGGAAATATCTCTGTCTGTAGAATAATAAAGTTGAATTCTTTTTTTTTTTTTATGAGGAAGATTTGCCCTGAGCTAATATGTGTTGCCAATCTTCCTCTTTTTGCTTGAGGAAGATTGTCACTGAGTTAACATTTGTGCCAATCTTCCTCTATTTTGTGTGGGATTCTGCCACAGCATGGCTTCATGAGCGGTGCTAGGTCCATGCCCAGGGTCCAAACCTGTGAACCCCAGACTGCCAAAGCAGAGTGTGGGAACTTAACCATTATGCCATGGGGCTCGCCCCTAAAGTTGTATTCTCACCCTACACCATCTAAAAGATTGAAATCCAGCTGGATTAGAGTTTCTTATGGAAAAGCAACTATAATGTTTTTTATATGATATATCTTTGTATAATCCTAATTATATAAACTATTATGGTAATAAAAATCATCAGCACAAGACTGTAACATGGATCCTTTATAATTACTTCCCTCATTTTCTTCTCATATCTAACAATAATAATTAACTATAATAATTGATGTTTATTTAGCATTTGCTATTACTACTAATAAAAATAATAATAGTTGATGTTATTTAATACTTACTATCTACCTATCATTTGCTAAATTCTTTACAAACAGCAGTGTAATATATATACTGGGTTTTGTGATATTCAATCACTTGGACAGAGATACAAAGCTAATTAATGTCAAACCTTGGATTTGAAACTAAAATATTGACTCTGCCCTTAATCACTCCACACGGTTATCTCTTACATGATTCTCCTGTAAGGTATAGTATAACAGTCCCCTGCTGATTTATTTTTCTTTTTAACGATTTTACCATGGGGTGGAAGATATATTCTTAAAACTCACTCCAAGGAGGAGGTGCTCAAATGTATTGGTTCAATTATGATATCTTATTTACTTTATTTAGAGAGATAAATTTTTCTTATTTAACCAATATTCTGAATCAATTATTCATAACATCAAGCTTACTGACTAGTCAAATTTGATAGTCATTGCTAAATTCACTCAAAAAATATACATTAAATATTCAAAGTCAAGTATGTTCAGAATTTGTTTTACCCATTTATAAGGCATATGTATCATACAAATAAAATCTAGCGTGTGTGGTGTGTAGAAGAGAGTATTGATTGTTTTTATTAGAGGCTCAAAAAAGTATATGATGTCCCCAAATTTAAAAACAAAAAAAATGGCAGTTTAACCAAGGAAGTTCCTATTCACACTTTTAAAAATAATTTTTCCCCTGCTGTCTTTCCTGTGATTTTCAAAGAATGTGAATCTTCATTTAATGCTCCTCATGCCACAGTGTGTAACTCTGTGTGCCACTCTTTCTAGAAAAATACCATGGAGCAAGAAATCATATTTATCAAAGGAGAAGAATGTTGAAGAGATTTATAATAGAACCACATTACATTGTCTTTTTTTTTTTTTTTTTGCTTCATTACTATGACACTCTAAGAGCTGAGATCTATCAGGTACCTGTGATGGCATATACATGTCCTCATTTACTTGATCCTAATTTTATCTTAAATTATTATTTCATATAGGATTTTAATTATTTTAAACATAAATTTTGTTTGCATTTTTTGTAAGTTGCCTTGACTTCATTGTGTGAGAGGCAAATCTGTAAATAAGTTCATTTAAAGACTAGCATTTATCTTGTCATTCTTATTTCACCTGTTAACCTGTTTTACCAGCAGACCTTTAATAGTTTCAATGGTATAATTTAACGTTTCAAGCATTTGGTGTGAAACCAATGTGCTCATGTCTGAAACACAAAGAAAGTATTTCTGGATAAGCTGGTACATGTTAAGATGATGTCCAAAAACTCATTCAGTCCCAAATGAAACTCAAGGCTCTGAAAATGTTAGTACGTTCTTGATAGTACTATTAAAATCTCCACTGTCATATTTATGAATTTTCTACCTTGTTTTGACTTCAAATAGGCTTTCATTTCTGGTTTTGAATTTCTTTCAGGAGGATAGTATTTATCCCAGTAGAGAGATTATTATGTACCGAGTACCAAATAACACATAGCCCCACTCCAAATGGCTATAACTTGGAATCAAGAATTTGAGAGTGGAGCTCGCTCTATCACCACTGATGTCTGTAATGATTTGAAGCTTTCATGAGGAGCCTCAGATGGGCAATATACTCAGACAGTCAAGTGCCATATTTTCCACCATCGATTGCTTTTATTGGTACATATTTGACCAAGGTTGTCAGCCCTGATATTGAGGTTATCCTCATACTGAATATAGCTCTAAAATTTTGCTGAATGATTTGATGGTTTACCTTCTGCTAGAAGCAATTCTGAAGTTGATTCTTACTGGTGATCCTAAATGTTCGTTCATAGCTGACAACTGATCTGTGCCACATTTAAGCGTGCTCCCAGTATATCAGGTTGAGCATAACTGTAACTCAAGTACAGATTTTTTCCTCTTTTTGCAGTTGCTCAAAAACTTTTTATCATTTCAAAGTGTGATTAATATATTGGGACAAACATATCAAAATTGTAGAGCTAGTACAGAATTTTATGACATTATATGTGACATGATACGAGCCTCTTAAAACTGTGCCTGATGCATAGTGTTCAATAATAAATAGTGATGATGATGATGATGATGATGGTAATGATGGTTACTTTGGCCCTTATTTGGTTTATGTTGGCATGTAATCTGTGATTCCCAAGTTTTTCAAGATTATTCTGCATTTTATTCCTTTATTGTAAGGCTGAATTTCTCTTTTAATTTGGTACTACCTGGAATTCGATGAGTCTATTTGATGTTACTATTTTCAAGTCAGGTAAAACAGTAGGTACGAGGCTTTAAATGTGTGTACTCATGGAACACACAAGTCTACATGCTTTCTCAGGTTAACGTTAAAGCGTTGTTAGCCTCTCTGATACATCCACCAACTATACACTCAAAACAATGTGGGACAATACTAAAGCTTTAGTGAAATCAGATGGACTTATTCATACTATTGTGGAGTAGAAATAGATATTAATATAACTGGTTCAGACATTAAAATTTAGGCAATTTGTTAATTTTGTTAAAGAAATAAACATTTAGACAGTTTAGCCATTAAAATAGCTAGTTCAGTTCTTTCAGCTTGGAAACGAGGGATGTGAGACAGATGGGTTAAGTAACTCACACAAGCTATAAGGGACAAAGTCAGGTCTCCAATCAGGAAATTTTCAAGGTAACCTCTGTCTTCTTTCCACAACGAATTTCTTTGTCATGGTCTTTATTATTTTCTGGTGAGTATGCGTGTGTAGTGATGGTCATAGGGAGTAAGATATAATAATAGCTTTTAAAAGCTATTTTACTTCACATAAATGTTTTATTTCGCCACCAACAGAGTCAAACTCTTTGCTAGGATTTTCTAAATGTACTTTCCCAAATGCTCAAAAGCCCTAACCATCAACTTATGTTAACTGCAAATATAGGAACAAATTTCCCATTGCTTTATTATGAAAAGCACATTGTCATAAGGTCTTATGATTCCTGGTTTCAACATACAAAGCTCTTTTGGACTCTTTGCAATAAATATTATCAACGGCATTTTAGAAACTGCAAGCTGACATTAATTCTGCATGGGTATCAGCAGTAATCTCACGGTTGAGACAATGCTAGAAAGGCAGCACTGGGCTTCAAAAAAAGGAAGCTATTTTCTCTTTAGTTTCATGACTATAATTTATTTCAAATGAAGATTGATATCGGGAAAATTTATTTTTCATATACTTTTTTCAGATGTCTGTGCCTGAGATCTTTGATGATAAGATGTTGGCAATGATATACATCCATTGAGTCCTAGAATGAGACCACCACAGCACAAAGATCAAATATTCCTCAGCAGAAGTGATTATCAGTTTTACATAATATGCAATTTCAAATTAGCTAGTATGTAATATTGTTTTCTTCTGCACTTCTACCAAGAATTGGAGAAGCTGATTTGAGATTCATTTATATTCAGTAAACAAAATGAAATCTCTTTCTGTCACTGCTCCCGTCCTCAAAGAATAGAAGAATGTGGCAGAGATTAATGGTCATGATTAACTCCCTACAGGTTGTGGTTTCATGCCCCAGTGATTATTCTGTCATTATTCTGCATGAGATGCTACTAGAGCCACATATGCTTTCAGCCACAAAGCCGGGCAAGACCAAAAGGTCAAGCTACTTAGTAGCTTGATATTCCCTCATTCTGGCATGTGTACTCCTGGCAAAAAACATTGCAATTACGTAGTTAAAATGTTAACATTGATATATTGGGTAATGCAGTGGAGTCTATTGTGAAGAATAGACTGAAATCAAGAGATGAAAGCACCATTTCCTTTTAAAGCATCCAGCTTATCCACATGATGAATGCATTGGACAACTAGCTTTGATCAATTTAATTAGGAGTAGTTTTGAAACCAGCTCTCACTCTGCCCCCTCCATTCTTGTTTTAGATCATTTTATTTTGTGAATTGCAGATTTTGAATTTCTGCCCATTTCTTAATTCACACTTATTTGTTCTACATTTTAGCAGAATGGGGAATTTAGTCCATCAATGTCTGCACTTTGCTCTTTCTGTTGGCAAGTAAAGTCATAATTCTATGGGTTTATCAGTCAAAAGCAGTGTATTTTCTATTAAAAATAGGATGGTCCTCAAATTACATTCTTTAAACACAAAGGAAAGATTACTTTTTATGCTCTATTAGGAAATACTTATACATTTAAAATAAGCCTGTCCCTAAACCTTTCCAAAACCCTCAAATGGATTTTTAATAAATATGACCTCATACTGCTCAAATGTATGGGATATGATGGGGCTAGGGTACCACAACTTTCAGTTGCTGTAGCCAGAGGTAACCACATTTTGTTGCCACAGAAAAGGACTGTAGAAATATTTCACAAAGGTAGAAACTTCGGACAGATTTTTTACCATGGTTTTATTCTTCAAAAAATTATTTTTTTCTCAAGTTTTTCCACACAATGAAAAGCGTTTTGGCATTGATTTCCTTTTGCCTGTTAGTTTTGGTGCTAGTTTAATTCTAGATGCTCAGTATTGGAATTATAAGGTGTTTAATTTTTCATGACTTACAGCCATAATATCTTTTATACCAAAGAGTTTAATCATCCCTGTTGCATCAATAAGTTTTTTATTTCCTTCAGTTCTCCTTTATTTGTGTTTTTATAAAATCATAATTTATAGAACATATATTTTGTCATATATTTTGAAATGTGTCAATGTACTATTAGTTCATATAGAACAATATGGTTCCATTATATGTGTAAAATTTAAGTATTCAATAGATTTCACTGCTTTCCACAATAAAAATAATAATTTTAAAGTGATGTTAACATTGTTATAAGAAATAGAATAGAGTTATGGAAATACCTCTGTTCTATAACAATTGCTATACTGTAATCATAAACATTTTGTTGCAACTTAATATAAATGCATACATTTTTGGAAACATAAATGATGTATTATTTAACTTTTTTGACCTTCTTCCCAAATGTCCTAGTAATAAAGAGAAACAGGAGCTGAGACCCAGGATGATTCAACGGTGCATGTGAATCGTTACTTGTTATCCTAAGGGACAAGTAATGTTCAGGGTTTGAGTGGACAAAAACTGGAATTCACTGAGAGGTTTCCGAGTCTGAATGTTTGGAGATGATTTGACAGTGTAATTCCTAAGCTATTCAAAATACCATAGACTTGGTTGCAAATGTAATGTAAGGGGTCACTTTAGAGGTCTTTGCAATTCAAACTGGGCATAAGGTAAATGGTGGCAAAGACTTTTGCATATTACCATATGATCTCAGAGATGGAGCCACTATGGGTTGATTTGAAAAAAAAATAGAAAGCAAGCATTGATTGTAGAATGCAACATTTTTCAGTGTTTGCATTTGCTACAAGAGCTTGATTCCATACTTATCTATGGAAATTATTATACTTTTTAATAAACTATCTACTAGTAACTCCCCAGTAGAATTATATGTGTGTATACACAGTTACACACATATAAATACTTACAAACGCATAACCCATATACACACTCTAAAACAAATAAGAAAAATATGGGTAAAGAAGGCATTCAAAAGGCTAGGTGTGTTAACGAAAACATTAATGTCTGATAACTAACTGGGCTAGCTACTGGGAAATTACCAGCTTCTTGTGAGATGCTAGTTGAGTTATAATGTAGGTATCTTGAGTATCCTTTCAAATCTGTTTTAAACCTCTGTCTGTTGTAGAGAGCTCTAATTGTGATTAGAATGGGCACACTGTTTAACTGTATTTCATGTTTAATTTCCCTTCCTTATCTGACCAAGAATCAGGGTTCAGGTAAATCTCGTGCAATTTCTTCCTTTTTCTCTACCATTCATTCAATCCAACACAAACTTTAATTTGCTAGCAATTTAAAAGTTGATCATACTTGTAGTTTCCACATCCATAAGTGTAACAGTGCATGGCTGGATCTGTGGGGTAAGATGGAGTATGAATGCTCCATGAGTAGTCAATGTAAAGGTTGAAGATACAATAAAGGTAGGCAAGTGGGTGAGTGTTTAGCTAATTGACCAGCAGGAAATCACCTAGGCATTCTAATGTATTGTGCTAGGTGGTGAGATGGAAAATAAAACATATCATTATCCTGTTCTCTTTTGAGAATTTGCAGCTATAACACAAAATATGTGCATGAAGAAATTAGACATTTTTTGAGAAGAGTTATATGTGTAAATTATCAATACTGTTATGGTTTACTATAAGATTATATGAGAAAAAGAGTAATCCATGAGATGGGCTAAAGCCTGGTACACAGCAAGTTCTGAGAGATATCAGTGGCTAATACGAGAGGGAAGACAGCAAGCCCAACCTGCCACATGGAGTATGACTGTTCAAAACAGAGAGCTAAGCAGCTCTGCCCAATTCAGAAGCAGTGACTTGCAGATTTAGAACTTCAAGGCTCCGACTGACTATTTTATGGAGAAGAAAGCTTTCCCATATTCACATCCCTCCTCCATATCTTCTATAGCTCTAACAATCAAAAATACCATATTCATTTGAAGCAGAATGAAGGCAGAACCACTAACATGGTGCTCCCTTGAGTTTCCTGAATGGTTAAGTTGTAATAATTCCAGTTACTTTCCTGCCTATTTGTGTGTTCTACCCTGTCAACTTTCTCTACGTTGAAAGCCTTCACTGAAACATGTTACGTACTGTAACAACTTGCAGGGCGGAATCTAACTCAGTTTTACCAAGCTCCTCCTTTAACTCCCATTGTAACCATTTCCTCGTCAGATGCACTGTGGAGCACCAGTACTAATTTGCAGGTGCCACTCAGGGTGACACAATCAGAAACATTAGGAAAGCTTATTCTGACCAAACATCTCTGTTATCGTATTCTTTAGCTGTTTCCTTGATATTCGCTGAACTATAAACTCTTCTGGGGACAACAAATATGTTCATTAAATTTGTTTTTTATGCTTTTTTGGTGAGGAAGGTTGGCCCTGAGGTATCTGTTGGCAATCTTCCTTTTTTCTTTTTTTCTCCCCAAAGTGTATAGTTGTATATCTAAGTTGTAGGTTATACTAGTTCTTCTACGTGGGATGGCACCACAGTATGGCCTGATGAGAGGTGTGTAGGTGTGTGACCAGGATCTGAAAAAGCGAACCCTGGACTGCCAAAGTGGAGTGCACGAATTTAACCGGCAGGCCAGAGGTCCAGTCCCTGTTCATTAAATATTGAATGAGTGGATAGAAGGATTTGCCACAACAGTGAGATATAAAGGAGAGCAGAGACCTAGTGGCACGGGCTTCTTTCTGAGAAGGATTGGACTGGCAACACTTTTAGTTATTTTTAGTGGCGGAAAAGAAAAGGTAGCAATTTGTCAAATACTTTATAGTTAAAAATATAATTTAACCTCTGGTGATCATGTTTTTTTTGGTAATTTGATTTATTTGTCCTTTTTCCTCATTGAAATTAAAACTTAAGATAGGGGCCGGCTCCGTGGCTGAGTGGTGAAGTTCGCGCACTCCAATGCGGCGGCCCAGGGTTCAGATCCTCGGCGCGGACATGGCATTGCTCATCAGGCCATGTTGAGGCAGTGTCCCACATCCCACAACTAGAAGGACGTGCAACTAAGATATAGAACTATGTACGAGGTGGGTTGGAGAGATAAAAGCAGAAAAAGAAAAAAAAGATTGGCAACAGTTGTTAGCCCAGGTGCCAATTTAAAAAAAAAAAAAAAAGCTTAAGATAAGTTGGTTGTTTTGTATCCAGGAATAGTGTAACAGTCTATAAACTATTTAAATTTTATTGTGTCTTCTAATGAAAAGAAAATTATGTATAGTATAATAAACAGATGCTCATTCAAAGGAAGTCACACATACATAAATTATTTTATTTAAAAATAAAGTGATAGAAGAAAATAAATCCAGGTAGTGTTCATGGTCTTTGCAAAAAGTCAATTGATTCTTTGAACAAAGCCACAAAATTTACGAAGTAGGGAGTCCCAGCTGTATGTGGATTATCAGACTTATATAAATATTTAGGTTTTTAGATGCTAATTTACTTGGCTTTTTGCTTAGCTCTAATTCCCTTTCACTTAAGAAGTAGTGTTTAACACTGGGCATATGTCTGTACCATGTAGACAGATTTATTTATTCACATTCTTTATCCTGATTAGATTAGGTACGAGTATTTCTTTAAGATTTGCAGGTGGTTCTGATATGGAAGCAGGGTTGACAACATTGTGCGAGGAGAGAGGCAGTCTCTCTGTGTGAATGGTACAGACAAAAACCACCACACTACAACAAATTGGTGGTTAGCTTTATTCCTCAAATTATGAATACTATTTGTGACAATTCCTCCATGTTTCAGCACTTAGGAAAAATGTGTAAATGAGTGCTGAATTATAGCCACGATCGAGATTATTGATATTTGCCAGAATCTTAAGTGCCCTTTTTGATACAGGATAAGTGTGTCCTCCTTAAAATACAATCCATTAATCTACAAAAGGATATTGGTGGCTCTCCTGAAATAGCATGCATTATCAGAAACCCCCTTATTAATGAAAAGTGGGTGCCTAGGAATTAGGTACTAGATAACTTCAAACTTGCAATATGTATTTTTCTTGAGAGAGTTCCAACTAAAAAGGATTTTCCAAGACACAAATATGTAGTTTAAAACTTAAACATCGCTGTGCAAAACCAATATTTGAGCAAATACAGCCTTTATTCAAAACTGTGATGGGTTTTTATTCTTTCTCACTGGGATTGCAAGTCTTTCATATATTCAATATTGACATCCTCACTACCTATTTTTATGAAAACAGCAGAATGCCACTCAAACTGGGAGCTATTTTTGCCTAAACATTTTTTTTTTCCCTCTAAACCCAAACTTCTCTGCAATCCTTTGGATTTTGTAATCAATATAAAAAATCAGGTTGATATAAATCATGCTCTCCAACAAATCAATTGGTTACTATATTATAGAAAATGTAGTGTGAAAATTACCATAGGAAAAATTTCTTTAATCAGCATGTATTGGACTTCCGTTGCTGCTTATAAAGATGGACTGCTGCAAGAATTGTCCTCACGTGGCAAAAAAATGAAACTAGAAAACTAGGCAAAATATATGAAGTAATGGTTTTAGACATTGCATAATAAACAGTGCGAGACTGTGGTCCCTGAGAAAAGAGAAACAAGTGAGGTGAGGTATTTTCCAGGACGCATGTAGGAAGGAGAAAGCAAAATACAGCCCAATCTTCTGGATGCAAAAGGAGACAGAAGTTAGAATTTGGAGGGGTAATGAAGGCTAGAAATTACGGGACAGACTTCTCGAAGAAGATGCTGCACAGAGACTGCCAAATATTTGCACTTTGGTCTGAGAGGAAATGACTGAAAGGTGAGGAAAGGACCATAAGTCATCGGTAGGCAAAACATATCCTAGAGCTGGGAATAGTTTATAAGCCCGACGGTCAAAAGAGAGAGACCTCAGTTACATGAGATGTCGGGGAGACTCCTCAGAAAGCCTTTATGTGATAGGCAGACTAATGTCCTCCCCTCCAAAATCGAATCTTCAGACCCTAATCCCTGGTGTTGACAGTTACATGGCAAAAGGGACTTTACAGAGGGAATTACGATTACACACCTTAAAACAAGCAGACTATCCAGATGGGCCAAATGTAATCACAAGAGGTCTTAAAAGTGGCAGATAGCAAGCAATCAGTCAGAGAGATGTGGCGGCAGAGGAAGAAGCAGGAGAGATTCGAAGCCTGAGATGCTTTGACCTGCCATTGATGGCTTCGAATACGAAGCCAAGGTACCATGCATGAGTCAAGGAATGAAGGTGTTCTCTAAAAGCTAGAAACAATCCTCAGCTGGCACACTGTAAGCAAACCTGAACCTCAGTCCTGCAAGTACAAGGAACTGAAATCTGCCAACAAAATGAATGAACAAGGAAATGGTTTCTTTTTGGTATATTACTGTTGAGAAATAGTGATATATCCAAGTGGTTATTAATGAAGATTTTTCCCTAATCCATGTGCTTTTGACAGTATATTTTTAATAATTTTTCACCCCAAGTGAAGAATGTACAGTGAGAAAATGCTATCATTATCAGGGAGTTTAGATTGATCAAAGATAGGCTATAGTCAGAGGAAAGTGTAAGTCTTAAGAAAAAAACAATAAAAAAATTGTTAATATAGGGGCTGGACGGTGGTGTATGGTTGAGTTTGCATGTTTTGTTTTGCTTTGTGGGTTCAGATCCTGCACGTGGACCTGTCACTGCTCATCAAGCCGCGCTATGGTGGCATCCCACATAAAAAATAGAGGAAGATTGGCAACAGATGTTAGCTCAGGGCCAATCTTCGTCACACAAAAAAATGTTAATATATATTAACAGTAAGGTAGTACAAAGAGCTCAGAAGATAGCCATCTATGATATACTAAATAATTTGCTGTTCAGTTTTCATTAACGTATTTTTAGAAGGCAAAGAAAAGGAGGCACGATGTGTAATAATTAAGGGTCTGTAAAATACAGCATAAGGTTAAAAAGAATAATCTAGGCTACTTCTTTTTATAAAGACCAATGGCTAATTTTGATAAAACTCTTAAAGATTAGAATGTTTTCTTCCTTCTTTCCTTCCTTCTTTCCTTTCTTTTTTTCTATTAAAGAGAATGTAGGAATTTATTCCAACACTGTATAACAGATACAAAATTTAATGATAGTAATGATGTTGAACATGGGTGAATGGAGTGCAGAGAGAACAACATTCAATTATGGGCAGATCTGTTTAAATCAAAATCACCATGACTGATTGAACAACTTGGTTTTCAGTTATGAAGAAAACTGAATTTTTTTGAGACAGACAAGAAAAAAAAAATCACCTTTTTCTGCTCATAATGATTGAAATATTGTCCCATGAAGACTGATAAGGACAATTATGTGCTCTGCATATGTGTTTTGCAGCTCTATTTTGGGGTATAGTAGATAAATATACATGCTCATTTCGTTTAAAAAATATGTATTATTTGATTCTTCCTTAATGCTTCTCCTTATATGATATATAGGCACTCAAATTAGTATCTTTGAATATCAAGCTTTATTTAATAAAATATTTTTTAGTTAAAAAATCCCACTCATATTACAATTTTATGCATATACTAAAGGGTAACCATAGCTCACAAAAGCTAATATCAGCTCATGCAAAAGGAGTTCAGTTAACAAAGTTTTTTTAATTATTATTTTTATTTTATTTTACTACCTACAAAGTTGTGTGCTTTAATTTCGGCAATGAATGGGGAATGAGTTAGCTGCTATAAGGTCTTAGCCTCTAATTGTATTTCACATATGCAAGGTGCTTTTTGTTATGAAAATATTGAAAAGTCAATAAGGCGTTAAAATGATATATGTGTGTGTATGTGTGTCCGTGTGTGTGTCATTCACAATTTAAAATTTTTAAATTACATTTAAGACCTCAAAAGCTTTTTTTTTTTTTTTTTTTAAAGATTTTATTTTTTTTTCCTTTTTCTCCCCAAAGCCCCCCGGTACATAGTTGTATATTCTTCGTTGTGGGTCCTTCCAGTTGTGGCATGTGGGACGCTGCCTCAGCGTGGTCTGATGAGCAGTGCCATGTCGGCGCCCAGGATTCGAACCAACGAAACACTGGGCCGCCTGCAGCGGAGCGCGCGAACTTAACCACTCGGCCACGGGGCCAGCCCCAAAAGCTTTTTTATTATATACAGAAATCTATGATACTTTAAGGCAAAATATGTGTCCTTTAAGATTTTCTACAGAAATTAATAACACCAGCCACGTAAACTTTTGATTAATATAAAATTCTGATTAAGCAGTCTTTATTGTGTCAACTCTTACAAGGGTAGTACTGTGAAAAAATTTCAAAAAATAAAAAAATGAAAATCAGATGGGGTCATCATACAAAGCAAAATGGCATGCCTATTTACATGAAGAAAATGTCGATGTCACAATCCAATGTATACATCAGGATAGATGCGGAGAGGGCTGATGGCCACTCTGAGTTTATTATAACCAGCGTTTCAATATATACATAGCTTACAGCTGTTAAACATACACAGGTGTTCTGAATGAAGTAATTAGTGAGTGCCAAGAATTCTCAGTGATTTCTCAAGGAGCCCTCCCTTGGCCTCTGTTTTGATATTATCATGTTATTGCTGTGCTCCTATATTTTTATCTTGGAGCAGGCAAGGTCTCTTAGGCAACGGTCCCTCCTGCTCCCGATATCGATATCGTGTCTCCATCTGTGCCCCTGGGCGGCCGCCGCCTGGCTTAGGTTGCCCCCAGGGGGTCCTACCCGTCATTGGCTAACCGGCCTTCTCACCTCCGGGTCACAGTTTGTTGGCAAGCTTTTTCCAGTGATTATTAACCCTTCCTGTGTCAGGGGTGGCTACAGAAAATAAGATATTTATGTTAACTTTTGCAAAGTTAAATGGATAATAAATAGTCCACCAAAAGGAATGTACTTAACTCATGAATATTGTGAAAATGCAAATAATGTTGATAATGGATTAGGCTTTATAACCAAGAACGGAAAACAATACATCTATGTAGACTTTGTTTCAGTGTAGCAAACTTTTTGTTGCCTCTACTCACTTGATTTACAAATCTACAATCAGCAAATTTTATGCTTTATATTTATTTAAATAAAATGAAGGCTCAGCTTATTTCAATACTCAAATGAGTCAAAAAATATACTTTTTTTGCATGCCTACTGCTTGCGCTGTGAGGGCAGCGTGTTTTTCACATGTAGACAGCCATTTTTCAACCTTTGAGGAGTGTATGAATTTGTAAGGCTACCATCATCCACAAACTGCGTGGCTTAAACAACAGAAATATATTGTCTCACAGTTCTGGAGGATAGAAATGCAAGATCAAATGTTGGCAGGGTCGGTTCTTTCTGAGGACCATGAAAGAATCCATTCCATGCCTGTCACCTAGCTTTTAATAGCTTGCTGGCGACCTTAGGAGTTCCTGGCTTGTGGAAGCCTCATACTGATCTCTGCCTTCATCTTCACAGGGACTTCTCCCTGTGTGCTTGTCTGTCTCCAAATTTTCCCTTTACATGAGAACACTAGTCATATGGGATTAGAGACCAACCTAATGACTTCTTGTTAACTTGATTACCTCTCTAAAAACCCTACCTCAAATAAAGTTACATTCTGAGATACTGGGGTTAACACTTCAACATACGAATTAGCAGGGACACAATTTCACCCACAAAGGGAAATTTCAAGTCTCTGATGGACAAGATTGTTTATTAAATAATATTAAAATATTACAAAGCTGAATGAGCATCCACACAATAATCTAAAACGCAGTGAATATTAAGAGTAAGATGATTTATTGTTAACTAAACAGAGAAATATTCTAAAGACTATTAGGAGACTTTCTGGATGGCTTGAGACTTTTAGGATTTTTTGGAAAGATTTAAAGGTAATGAATTGTCAAAGAAAATTGGTAGACAAAAGACATAGAAAGAAATAGTGTGGACATACTGAAGTAATGTTAGGTAAAAGACAACAAGAAGTAATGTGAAAAATAATAGGCTGATCATCTTGGACTTCTGACCACACTTGTCTTTAGAAATAATGCTGAAGATTATAGAACTGTGGGAACCTCAGTTGATGGAGGTCATGTGAGCTTGGCAGTTTTGATTTAAATACTGTAGTATAAGAAACCTCCTGACTTGAAGAACAATATAATAAAAATATCAGTGAGAAATTACTTTATCATTATGTACAGGAAAAAAAAAAAAGAAATTTGGGGAAGGTAGACAATTGTAGCAAAGAAAACACTTGTTGGTGGCTGCTTTGGTCTGTATAAGAAAGTAAAGAGTAGCTATAGATACAATGACAATAACTTACAATCAGCAGAACTTCAAATCTGAAACCTGAAGCGGAGGTGGAGGTGGGGTGGATATTTGTACATTTGTAGACATACGCACACACACAAACTCACACATGTTGGACACTGTAGAGAAGCCATGCTGTTGTATGTAGACACTTTACTCTCTCACTTTTTATTTTTCTTCTCAAAGTTCATTACTGCTGAGAGAGTGGGAAGTAGGCCCTGAGCCTGTGCCTTTTTTCCCATTAAAGTTTCAATTAAACATTGTTCCATTAAACTCAGAATTTTAAAGTTGATTTATTAAATGCCATAATAAAAGAGAACACACATACATATATATACAAATACATACATACATTTGAGCAGGACAGTTTCACAATTTGAAGAAAATATAACCTAGAAGAAAATATCTGAATTTATAACATTCTAAACTGACAAATATTGTCTTTTGCTATTCTCATTGTCAAATAGGAGACTCCTTGTCCTTTCTTTAAATTCAGAGGAAGAATAATCCTGAGTTTGAAAACTTCTGAGTCATAAAATATTGCCTAAATATAAGTAGATGAATAAACCACTTAAGATCTTATCTCAGTATATATTTGTATATGAGTGTGTGTGTGTGTGTGGTGGGAGTATATATAACAATTGTGGTGTAGATTCACCTCACACCTTACCTTAGATGAACAAATGAAATACAATTATTTTACTTTTTTGCTGATGTAGTTTTCTTCACAAAATCCCCTTGCTGATTATTAGTTGGAGAAATAAGTTTGTCAAAATGAGCAACATAATTTAAGCTCAGTAAGATCAACTAATTTAAATAGGCCTCTTTGGTCATAATATGCATAAGGAGCTCCATTTCCCAGCTGGCAGGCTCCCCAGCTGCCTCCTTCCCTCTTTCCATTGTTCCCTAGGTGAATTGTAGGAGGACAGAGTGAGAGACATATTCATGGTGGTTACTGGGAAGAATGGGGATCCTGGATCATGGTGTCATCCATCCCCTCTAGTATGCAGGAAGTCCCTTTTCTGCCTACAGACATTTGTGGCTAAGTTCTATGGCTAGCGTGAGTGCAGAATGGACAAATTCATGGAGATTCTAGTCTCAATTGAGCTCCCTTCAGCTACTACTGACGTTGTTCACCCCTAGAGGTCTGGCTCTGATGACTGTTAGGTCCGTGACATTATGATTTAGTTAGCAACATTCCCTAAAAAGACATCTCAGTCATTCTATTGTCAACATGTCTGGAAATTTCCCCAGTCATAATCTCAGTTGCTTCTGGAGTGTCTTTATAAAGTTAAATTTCAGAGCTAATCACAGAGTCTGGGTCGGACCATGCTACATCATTAGTTCTGTTGTTCCTTGTGTTGTTGTCAAATTCCCAAATAGGTTCATGAGCCACATCAACCCTCAGGGCACCTTCAGTCTTCTAAAGAACATGACCTTCTCCCCAGGCAAGGGCCTACAGAAGGAAAACACACTGTTAGTTCTAAGGATTTTGTGGTTTTTCTCTTCCTCTTTTATTCTCTTTCCCATCATTCCTGGGCTTCCTTCAGACCTGGAACAGCAGGCCAACTGGTTAACCAGGAGCTCCATGTTCCAAATGCATTAAACATACAGACTCAAGACCTCCGGGCTTGGTTGTTGACACCTCAAAGAGTGATAAAGGAAACTGGAAAATCCTTTCTCTCTCAATAACACCTCTTTCTTACACCTAGTATCTTGCTATCAAATCCTGCTTTTCATGTTAAAGCTGAGTTTTACCAGCTTTTTGCTCTTGAGCGTTCTTCTCTAAATCCCCAAAGTGACCGCTAATCCCCCGCCATCTGAAACAAGGAAAGATAGTTCTATGCTGTGGAAGAATGAAAAGAAGAGCCAATTCATTTAAAAAGTTTTGCACGTCTACATATAATATTATATATACAAAGTTACAATTTACCAAAATGTGTGGCATACAAAGAATGCAATCATGTAAAATTCTGTGTCACTACATAGATTAACGAAAACCGTATTTTTCAAGTCAGTCTAACCAGTGACAAAAAACACGAATGTCAAGTCACAGAACTTAATGTTTAGTTGATCGTATGTTGAGCTAGAAAGTCTCAACTAATCACCATACAGTCACTTCCTCCTTCCCCTACACCAAGAAAATGAGAACGTTAGCCAGTGTTCTTTTGAGAAATGGAATTATATGGAGGAGGGAGCCAAATGCCAGTTCTAGAGTAATCAATACACACACACATACGAACAAAAAGAGAAAAAACAACACAACACGTGTTATATAGACATAGATTAGATGCAAGTATGGGGTTATGGATATTTAGTTTTTATCACAACAACAGTCCTTCCTTTCTTTACAAAATGACTTTTGGAATTTCCAGGCTTACAAATGTGGCTTCTACTCTTCATTTGCAGAAATCGTGTTTGCAGGCATTCATTAGAGCCTGTGCTTAATTGCAAGATACTAGTTTATTTGTGAAGGTCTAATGCTCTGAGAAATTATAGAATATTCAGATAGTGTGGGATGATGACAATGTAGGCAAAGATGAAAAAAGAGCAATAACAAGATTTAGGCAATCCTGGGCTTGATCACCTAAAAACTATCTTTTTGAAAGTGATATTTAACTTACTGAGCCTTTTGTTCCTTTTCTTCATCTGTTAAATGGGCATATGTGTATTTACCCTGAGAGACTGTGTTAATATTAACTGTAACACTTGTAAGATTTGTAGCACACTGTCTTCCTCTGCACAGGCATTTAACACATGACTGTGCATATTGGTATTAATGAAGCTATTCTACTCTCTAGAAAACAAACACAAAATGATTTCTCAGAGTTGGAAGACAGAAGGGTATTCAGATGACTAGCTAAGAAAATTGAAAGCCACACCTAAGTAACTTGCAATCATTATTTCAAATATATTTTTTTTTTAGAGGCTGGCTCCTGAGCTAACATCTGTTGCCAATCTCTTTTTTTTTCATCTTCTTCTCCACAAAGCCCCCCAGTATGTAGTTGTATATTCTAGTTGTGGTCCTTCTGGTTGTGCTATGTGGGACGCAGCCTCAGCATGGCCGGATGAGTGGTGCCATGTCCACGCCTGGGATCTGAAATCCTGGGCCACTGAAGTGGAGTGCATGAGAAATGAAATCTAAAGTTTTAAAACATGTAGAAAGCTACCTTTTACTAAAGAAAGAACTATTAATCAACATTTCACAGTGCAGTGTAAGAGATGCTGATGGACCCCAAGTTCTCCAACTCAACCACTCTCCAACTCCCTGTTTTACTCAACTCCATCCCTTAATCTTTCCAACCAATTTAATAGCCACTTCAGAAGCAAACACCCTTTAAAATGCTATTTGGTTTATCTCATACAGCTTTTTAAATTATTGATATGATAACATTGATTTATAACATTGTATAGGTTTCAGGTGTACAACATTAAAATTTGACATGTATATACTAATAGTGTGCTTACCACTAAAAGTATAGTTTCCATCTGCCATCATATAATTGACCTCTTTTACCCATTTCACCCCCCTCCCACCCCCTTTCCCCTCTGGTAACCATCAATTGTTGTCTGCTTCTGAGTTTTTGTTTTGTTTATTCATTTGTTTTGTTTTTATTTTATATTACACATACAAGTGAAATCATATAGTATTTGTCTTTCTCCTTCTAACTTATTTCACTCAGCTTAATACCCTTGAGGTCCATCCATGTAGTCACAATGGCAAAGTTTTATCTTTTTTATGGCTGCGTAGTACTCCCTTGTGTGCATGTGTCTGTGTGTGTGTATACCAAGTGTTCTTTATCCATTTATCCATTGATCGGCACTTAGGTTGTTTCCATATCTTAACTATTATGAATAAAGCTGCAATGAAAATAGGGGTGCATATATCTTTTCAAATTAGTGTTTTGGTATTATTTTGATAAATACCTAAAAGTGGAATGCCTGGATCATATAGTAGTTTTATTCTTAATTTTTTGAGGAATCTCCATGTTATTTTCCATAATAGCTGTACCGATTTACATTCCCACCAACAGTGTATGAATGTTCCCTTTTCTACACATCCTCTCCAACACTTGTTATTTCTTGTGCAATCCCTATCAAAATCCCGATGGCATTTTTCACAGAAATAGAACAAAAAAATCCTAAAATTTATATGAAACCACAAAAGACCCTGAATAGCCACAGGATTTCTGAGAGAAAGGCACAAAGCTGGAGGTATCACACTCCCTGATTTCACAATATGCTACAAAGCCATAGTAACCAAAACAGCATGGTACTGGCACAAAAACAGATATACAGATTAATGAACAGAATCAAGAGCCCAGAAATAAATCCATGCATTTATGGACAGCTAATTTTCAACAAGGGAGCCAAGAACATACAATGGAGAAAGGAAAGCGTCTTCAATAAATGATGCTGGGAAAATTGGACAGCCACGTGCAAAAGAATGAAACCAGATCACTATCTTGCACCATACACAAAAATTAACTCAAAATGGATTAAAGACTTAAATGTAACATCTGAAACCATAAAACTCTTAGAAGAAAACATAGGCAGAACTCTGTTCACACCAGCCTTAGCAATATTTGTTTGAATATGTCTCCTCAGGTGAAGGAACAAAAGCAAAAAGAAGCAAATGGGACTATATGAAACTAAAAAGCTTCTGCACGACAAAGGAAACCACCAACAATGAAAGGACAACTTACTGAATGGGAGAAGATATTTGCAAATCATATATCAGATAAAGGGTTAACATCCAAAATATGTAAAGAACTCATACAACTCAACAATAAAACAAATAAACAACTCGATTAAAAAATGGACAGAAGATCTGAATAGACATATTTCCAAAGGAGATATACAGATAGGCAACAGGCACATGAAAAGATGTTCAGCATCACTAACTACCAGGGAAATGCAAATCAAAACTACAATCAGACATCACCTCACACCCATTAGGATGGCTATTATCATATAGCGTTATATTTTACTTTTAATTTAAAAACTAGATCAGTGAAATGGCTTATTTTCACCTGTCTTAAAAGAAAAGAAAAAATATTTCTCAGTTCACCTCTTGCCCTAGATAAATAAAAGGAAAAAGAAATAGATAATCTTTGATGTTATCTCCATCACTGGCATGAATTGAATCTGTGGTGGTGAAGGATGATACTGATACTTCCACTGATCCTTAGTTTTGTCTTAAAAAATTAGAAAAATTAGTGCAGTCGTGCACCACTTAACAATGGGGGCACATTCTGAGAAACGTTAGGTCGTTAGGCGATTTCACCGTTGTGCGAACATCAGAGAGTGCACTTACACAAGCCTAGATGGTATAGCCCGCTACACACCTGGGCTATATGGCACTAATCTTATGGGCTATATGGCACTCATTATATTTGTAGTCTGTCTTTGACCAAACCGTTGTTATGTGGCACATGACCGTACTTAATTTGTCTAGGTTACCTTGGTACCATCCTTGGTTCTCTAGTCCCTGTGGTCACACTTTCTGAACAGTATTCCAGTATTCTAGAAAAGGAGGGGACTCCATGGAAGGTGGTTGGCAGACATCCCTCGCTAATCCATTTTCCAACGTATTGGGCACGGGAGAACTTACATATCCATGGTGCATAGATTTCTGATGATTTTCCCCAGATGGATTTAGCTAATCTAAATGTTATAAAACTAAAAGCAACTTAAAAAGATTCTGGCAATTAACTCTAGAATAAAGCTATAATAAAGTAAAAAAATAAAAATACACAATTCTCCTATAGCAAGCTTGTCATTAGCTACTTTATAATGTGTTTAGAAATCTGACAAGATTACTCAATCTCTTTAAAATATGTATAATAAATGTATAGATATATGTGTTCTATGTACACACACACAGACACATATATATATATAAATATAGTTTCAGATGGGAATTTATGTCCATTATTGTTAACAAATAACCTCAACAAAAAATATACTGTCTCTTGAGATATTAATGATAATATTATACAAATTTTATTGATAAAGGAGTAGCTAGCTGTAAGTACATTGGAGACAAATATGGGGGAAAACTGTGCTCTCCAAGATTAGAGGCCACTGGTTTCCATGATTTCCAAATCAATTGAGTAAACAATCATTGGTTTTAATAAAAAAATAATACTTAAAAATACACTTATTAATTAGCACATGTACTAAAAATAGTTACTGTACAGCCTATGAATATGTACCTGAACCTGAGAGAACTGATTATGATGCATTTATTTTCTTGGGAACTAAATTTGGAATGAGGTATATCTGTTTCTTTTTTGTTTTTTTAATAATAATTATGTATTTTCCTTAACCAAAACACCTCTCTTCATGAAGTAATCTGTCTCTCTCCTCCTTGGAAATTCCATTGTATTTCATGAGGCATATCTGTTTCTTAACCAAGATATTTTTCAACTAAAAATATTGAAAAACCCCATCTGCAAGCCATCACTATCAAACTCTAGGAGTACATACAGCTTTAGTGGGATTAAACGCAATTTCCCAAATGAGCCTGAGTAACATTGTTTACAATCAAATTTTCTCAAATTCATTGGATAGATAAGAAAAGGTCATTTCATATAGGAGGAATACAGGAATAAATATAAAACTTCAGTACAAAGAAGTTGAATTCCTACCAAAATGCATAAATTTACCTTGACTTAGACTGTGCATACACAAATCTCTCCCCCGCTTCTATTTCTGTCATGTACACAGGCAAACACACTTTTTTTTAAAAGTATAGTATTCACTGTTTCAAAGTTAGAATACCTGCTTGTGTTTCCATTATAATATTCTATGATGAGAAATTATTTTATAAAAATTTTCCTGTTTAGATTACATTGAGTAAAACAATTGTCATTCAAAAACAGTTTCTCACTGTCATAATTCTGATGGAAAGGATTCAAACATGGATTCAGCTAAACTTGGATTTGCAGAGGGTCAGCACGCAGCCTGTTACCAGAGGGCAGGACTTGCCTGAGAACATGCTGGTTTTGCAGCAAGCATTCTTCACAGACTTATAGACCAATTAAAATGTCAATTCAGCCGATGGCAAAGAAGAAGACATTTGCAACAGGAATGCATGAGGAAATCTGCTTTGAGCAAACATTTTTCCAGCATTAGTAAAAATTAAAGTTTTTAACAACATACCAACTTGGTAATGCTTGAAATAAGATTGCAAAGACAGTGATTGTCTGTTGCACAAAGATCTTCCACATTAAGTGATTGTGCAGAGAAATGAACTTTAGTGTATTCAGATGAGGCATTTGGAGAATATTCTCAGTTAAATTCTGACATCTTGCAATTTCATGTCTAGCATGAAAACAAGGCAAAATGCTACTTCAAAGAAGGTAAAACACAAGAACTCTGATTCATTGGTTGCATATTAATCTCTATTGAGTTAGAAGTCATACTCAAAGAATTACTGATATGGCTGTGAGTGATTTGAGTTTTATTCTCCCACGTGCTTTATAGAAGCGTTTCAAGTGTGCACACATAAATTAGAAATAAGGTTCTTTTAAATCATGAATCATGTCTGTAATGAAAAACACTTCATGAAAGGTTTTAGACTTATCTGAGAACATCTGTTCAGAGACAAATTTTTTTTTGACGTTAATTTATTGGTCCTGAAAGGTTCTGGAAATGGAGAATAAGGTGCTCTCTTGCCTTTAGGGAAGAATATAACATTTCAGATTCATCTCATGCTGCCCCACGTTAATATTATTCAACTTTCAAATGAAAAGAAACTCCATATGGTTCCCTTTGGATAATCCATATATTATCCTCACTACCATAAATATGTAAGTGCATTGTTGCTTAAGAATTATATTCAGGAGCACTGAACTATAATTAAAAACAATGCACATAAACAGTAGTTTAATCAGTTGTTTGTATTCATTCTTATCTATATCACTTAAATCATATCAATGTATTTTTATTGAGCACCTTTAATAGTAATTGCTCTGCTGACTAAAAAGGAGCATGAGACTTTTCCTTTTTGGTTTTTGAGGAAGATTAGCTCTGAACTAACATCAGCTGCCAAACTTCCTCTTTTTGCTGAGGAAGATTGCCTCTGAGTTAACATCTGTGCCCATCTTCCTCTATTTTATGTGTGGGATGCTGCCACAGCATGGCTTGATAAGTAATACGTAGGTCGGGGCCTGATCCAAGCCGGTGAATCCTGGGCTGCCCTAGCAGGGCATGCAAACTTAATTGCTATGCCACCAGGCCTGCCCTGAGACATGGTTTTGATGTCAAGTGGCTTACATCCTTTTTCAGTTTTCTAGGGCTGCTATAACAAAATACTGCAGACTGGGTGGCTTAAGCAACAGAAATTTATTTTCTCACAATTCTGGAGGCTGGAAATCCAAGATCAAGTTGTTGGCAGATCTTGTTTCTCCTGACGCCTCTCTCCTTGGCTTGTAGATGGCCATCTTCTTGTTATTTCCTCGCATGGTCATCCCTTGATCTGTGTGTGTTTTGAGGGTCTCTTTGTATGTCCAAATTTTCTCTTCTTCTAAGAACACCGTCATACTGGATTAGAGTCCACCCAGAAGACACCATTTAAACTTAATCACCTCTTTAAAGACCTTATCTCCAAATACGGCCATGTGTTGAGGTATTTGGAGGTTAGGACTCCAACATATGAATTTAGAGGGGGACACAATTTATTCCATAACACATTTTTAATTGTTCGTAGGAGTCATCAATCACATTGAATATAGTTGTTTATTCACAGAGGTTTCTTTCCAGTTCTATTTAATTTATTTCATTGTCAAAAAATTTAATTTTATTACAATTAAAAGGAATTCAGCATGATGTTTGTGTATGTGTCTGTAACTTATACTAGGTCCCAAGCCCACTTGCCAACAGAGGGCTCTTGCCCCAAAAGTATCTTTTCTCTCAGGCTCCTAGGTATTTTTCCAACCAAATTGTAACTTTTTGCTTCTACTTTTAGACAATTAGGATATTTACATTTTTCTACTTGTAATTCCTTCCTAAAAACTGGAAGAACCTTACAAGTAAGGATTAGGCATTAAATATTTGTATAACCTCAGCATGAAAGCAAAGTAAGTAAAATGAAGGGGATTATCTTTTATTGAATATTTACCAATATTCAGACTCTCAGGTTTAAATCATTTGCCTGCTTTGCACTTCAAATTACTTACTACTAATAATCATTGTTGATGAAATAAAGTGGTTTTAATTGAAAACCATATTACTTTTTTATCTGGAATATTAATATACTCACTAAAAATGTCCATTAAGTAAACTTATTCCATCCATCATAACATCTGCTTTTAGGAATAGAATTAATTATTCTATCCTATTTGATTATTCATTGTACCCTTTTTGTCTCGTATGTCATTGTCACCTCTTACAGAAAGGAAAGTACATGTAAGCAAATAAATTTTAAAGTTTTATGCTTTCTCTCTATATCCATGACTTTAAACTTATTTTTCTAATAACTTGTTATTAGTAAATAAAATATATAATAGAATATGGATGTTAGTTCAGTTGGTTATAGCCTAGTCCCCAAGCCTGAGGCAATCATCAAAGAGTAAATGTTAACCATAATCAAGATTGTTTAGACATCATTCCTAGACTTACACAAAAATATCTATAATTCTTCTTTCTCACAATCAAAGAGTCTAAGTTATTCTTTAAATTCCATATGTTTTTGTTAAATTCTTATTCTGTCAAGATTGTCCGTTAAGCTATACTCTAGTTGATGAATTTTGTAGAAAAAAGATAATTAATGATACAAATGGTTTCCATTATTTGAAAATCAATAATTCATCAGCACCTTTTGAAACCAGGTTGCAAATTCTGTTTCCTATCTCTACAGAGTTAGGACATGCTTATGGGAAACTGAAAAGAAAGCAAGATAATACATCAAATTTATAAATTATTGTAGGTATTCAGACAAATGATAGTCTTATACATTCCATATCCATTCCTGATTGTATCACAAGCTAATGAGAAAATTAAAAAAAAATTTAAAGAGGTAGAACGAAAATAGAATCTATAATTGGTTCTTAATACCAATTATAGATTTCTCAGCTTTCTTTACTCTCTCCATCCTCTGCATGCTGCCCTCTTTGCCCAAGTACTTGACACAAATCCTTAATGTTTCATCACTTTCTATTTCCCAATGAATGACACCTGCCTAATTTGAAAAGTGGGCCTAAGGTTAATTTTACGAAAACAATTCTCCTTAGTATCTCTCTTATGCCCTGTTTACAATTTTCTCTATAGTCCCTTGCATATAGAACCTTGCATATTGTTTGCAGTAAATTATCTTACTATATTTTCCATTTGATTCTTAGCTGCATTTTATTTGTTCCTTATGAGATTATAAGATCTTTTCTAAACTACTTTTTCAACACTCCAGAGTTTCTCCAAGGCTGTTGTACTCCTATGCACATAGAAGGTCATAAAAGAGACAGATTAATGTGCTAATGAAAAGTTGCCAACAGTGAATTTTTCCACAGCTAATCCTACTTTTCATTAATGTTCCACAAAATGAAAGCAATTCCAAATTATAATATAGCCACCATGATGAGTATGGCAAACCTCTTAAAGTTATCATTTACTGCTAAATATGTAATTTTATGGTGATATTAATAACAATATACCATATGTCAAAAATTTTAAAAATAATAACTTTGAGTTCTGTCAAGCCCATTATGTTAAAAGCCTAATGACAGATTAACTAAAATGAATATGCTAGTCGTTAAACTCACTCAGTGGCTATCAATCTGGATCTTAATATGTTTAATTACTACGTTAATGCCATTCAATTAGTCAAGCAGCTTAGCTTCATCTATTTCCTGGCTTTGCTGATGATAGAATTGTAAATGTTTATACATGAGAAAGTGAGAAGTCTGCCAACACCCAGCAAAGGAAAACATAGAATTATCATCATTTCTAAGACAGAATTTCCATCCTTTGGGGGAAGCTGCTAACTTTGACGTTAAAGAAGTCAATTAGGCAGTACTCATTCTCTAAACTATATATGGAAAGACATCCCAAGGTGGGCATTTGGAAATAAGCCATTGGCCAACATTTTCTAGATGGGTTTGATTAGCTACATAACCCTAGTGTAACAGGTTGGACTGACTTAGATTAAAAAACCTGCCGAATGGGCATTGTTGGGTCTTATTCAACATTGTGAAACATATCAGTAGCAGACAAGCACGGGTGTCGAGGTAAGATTTAAATTATATGTTTCCAATGGGAAAGAAAAATGGAAACGTAATCTTGGGAAGCAAAGCACTAGTGGACAGATGACAAGGGAAGTGTTAAGCCTGCTTGCTTGGTGCAAGACTAATATATTATTTGAACATTTGTTCTCAGTAGCATTTAGGAAGACATGGTCATGACTCTGGATTTCTTTTCCTTTTTTTTTAACTGGTCACTCACTCTCTTCCCTCTTCTTCCCCTATCAAACACTACCACTGTTAAGATTTAGATTCTAGGTCATACAGAATATACATTTGCCTAATTCATTCATTCGCTTTTTTCAACAAATATCTGTTCATTTCATCTTTGGCTCATATTAATGTTCATTCAAAAGTTCATATTGGGCACACGTATGCCACACCATATGTTAAGCGCGAAGATTTCCTACCTTTCCATTGCTGTCTCTTTCCTCTTTTTACGTTGGTATTTTCCTAGCGTTCTTTTTTTTAAAATTTTTCGCTCTCCATCATAAATATTATTGATTCAGTGGCATGTAGTCATCTTCAAGAAGATTGTTTAGGAGGAAATACTCATGAAGTATGAGTGAGTGCAGGAAATCATTGTCCAGTTAATCCCAAGTTGCCCATGAAAAATTTCACACAGTTTGGGATAGCCAGGATTTTTAGTGAACAAGACACCGGGAAACACAAGTCAAACAAGAAAAATCCTCTATTCTTTTCACTTGTCACTTTAAAGTTCCCTGATGTTTATTAATTCCATGTTTTATTGAGCACTGTATCATCTTACTAGCTCAGCATAACTCTAAAGAAAGTTATGTGGTGGGGCGTAAGAGGTAGTGCCATAAACTTGTGTTAATTATACACACAAACAAACATACTCAGTTTATGCTCATGCAGTCAGCTCATAGATATGTCACTTGCCACCAAAATCATCCTTGTCATCTATCATCAAAACAAAGGCCTAAAATCCCCACTCTCTAAATTTCTTCATACTGAAGACAAGGAATGAGATTTTGACATTTTTTTAAAAATCGTTATGACTGTGCTTAATATCTAATATGGGTGTGATAATAAAAGGAGATAAACTAGCAACCTGATCCAAGACACTGGGGCTTTCTTTTTGCTGAGCCATTATAGCAGTTTCTGTTACTCACTTGGCATGTGATTCCTGTGATTCTGGGCATGTCCTTTCCCTCTCCCAGACTCAGTTTTCTTACGTGAGTCAGCCTCTCAAGGAATATGGCAAGAGATAGATTGGTCAAACATTTTGGAAATGAAGAGGTTGAGATATGTAGGAAAGTAGCTAGAAAATATGGTGAGGGTGAAGGAAGAATTTTGTTTTAAAATCAGAGGCAGGGATACGTATAAAGGGGAATACTTTAAACTGCCAAGTGTATATAATAGTCATTCTACCTGATGAGGATTATTTTAGATTGGTTACTTTTAAAAACTGCATAGGGGAAGGAGGCTCTGAGGAGTGGAATTTACTTACCCTTTTTTAAGAGATATTTACATTGTAAAGGAAATCTCCATCTGTAAAGGTGTCTCCCTCTCTGCACCAGGAAGAAGAGGGGATGACCTTATCTCTAGAAACTCTTAATCAATGCCAAAGGCAAGGACTTAAATCTGCATCTTGTTTACTGTACTTATATGGTAATCTCCCATGATCAACTCCCTCTTCACCCCCAACATCCTCCTTTGTCTTTAGCTAAAAATAATATTTAAGGTGGTGGCTTCAGCCATTTACTTAATCCAGTTTGATTCTTATCTAAAAATTATAGGACCACTCAATAACCAGACCCCACCTGCACTGATACCATTTTAATGACTTTTTTTCACATATTCTTTCTTTTGTCTTGTAAAGAGATAACTCACATACCTATGCCTTAAATTTAGCCCTACCCTCAACCCATGTTTGCAGCAGCTCTTCACTGCCCGTGGGTCCTGTCCCCATGCTATTCCATACTATTCTCTAAATAAAAGAGCACTACTGCCAGACCTTGAGACTCCAAGAAATCTTTCTTTTGACTCCTCGGCTCACCGACCCCACATCACTACCTACCCTATAATATTAAAAGAAGATTAACATTTGTGAAAGTGCATCCTGATGACTAAAGTACTATGTAAATATCATGATGAATTTTATCCTCATTATCATCATCACGAATGCCTCCAATATATATATTTGTGTACTGAATGGCTAGATTTAAAGTATTCTTTAATTGGAATCCAGATAGATTTTTAATTCCTTTTTTGCTACAAAAATTTTTTTTTAGGAGATTAAAATGATCAAGCCAATTTGCTGCAAAAATTTTTAGAAAAATATAGAGTGTTCAAATTAACTCTCCAAATTCTTCTAAATGCGTTAAAGGAAAAAGGAGAATATTTGTGTGCTCACTTAATGAAAACATTTTAATTGTCCATATATGTTGATAATACTATGTTTGATTAATGTGGACAATTCTCCCTACTCGTAAGATTTGAAGCCTATATTCATATTGTAATATTGAAAGTTACTTGAATATCTGTGCTTATGATGCATTGTTTATCATTCTAACATTGATTTGATGCAGAACTTTGACCTTTGGTAAAAAATCCAATATATACCTGTTCTCGTGGGAAAATATAATAGATTTATGAGAATATTTATCAAGGTGATTTTTAGAACAGCATTTCCACAGAAAGTGGAACTTCCTTGTAATCAAAATTAAGCAAATAACTGTTCCTCCTAAGATTTCATTTATCTTTTTGAATTTCCAATTTATCCCTTTGTCATAATTTAAGCTTTTCATGTTATCTTAGGCCACTTGTGTAATAAAATTGAAGGTCTTTACAGCCCCAAGATTCCTCACATTTAGCAAGCACCATGGAATCTCTAAGTCTTTTCCATTTTATTAACATTTAAAGAGAGAAAACTTGTCCCTGAGCTTACTACTTACTGTCAACAAACATTTTTTTTGCTGTCTGTGGCATTCATTTATTTATTAACTCTATCAAACATTTAAGGAAATCTACATGGAATTATTGTGCAAAATTCAAGAAAGAAAATGAAGAACCAATAGAGGTTCAATATGCTATAAGATTTTTTGGAAGGAGAGACCATTTGTGACTGAGGAACAGATTCGGAAACTATCTAGGCCAAGGCTCATTAGAGGAGAAGCACGTAAGCTGGGTCACTTTTTAAATTTTTACAACACCTTAGTTCGCACGTTAGAGCAAGATGGAAGGAGAGAATACGCAGATGAATGGAAATACACCACAGGTTTTATTTTCAAATAACTTACAGTCATATGGAATATGTCACCTTGATATAAGGTTATAACAGCAATTTTACATTTTTTAACATGTAAAGAAGAAAAACCACAGATTAAATTCAATCATGAATATAGATACCAAAATCTTAAAATGTGAACACACAAAAGGCAACAACATATTGAGCTAATTCTAAGAATGAAAAATTGATTTAAGAAATCCATCATCAAAATAAGAAATTAAAAATAGATTCACAAAAATAATAATTTTTTAATATACAAAATTTTTAACCAACTATAAAAATATGAGGATTGGTATCCAACACTCAAAATAAAAATAAACTCACCGACAAACAAAAAGTCTAAAACAAACAAAATGTCTCATAGGAATGAACACTTTTAACAGTGAAATGGTAAATGTACCCTCTTTAAATCGAGACTGACAAAAGAAGTCCACAGTTCCCACTTTTGTTCAGTGTTGTATGAGAAATCCTAATCAGAGCAGCTAAATGAAATGCACTTATGAGAGCAAGTGAGAACATCTGGCCCTGAGCTAACATCTGTGCCCATCTTCCTGTACTTTATATGTGGGATGCCTGCCACATCATGGCTTGCCAAGTGGTGCCATGTCCGCACCTGGGATCCAAACCAGCGAACCCCAGGCCACCAAGGCAGAATGTGCAAACTTAGCTGCACCACTGGCTGGCCCCAAGAACATTTTTAAAAAGCCCATTTGCAGATGGTATGATTATCTTATATTTAATTAGAAATTTTAGCAAGCTTGGTAATTATAAAATGAATATAATCCCATCCACTATTTAGAGGTGACACCATTTTTAAGCTCCACCAAAAGTATAAATGTCCCTGTTTCACCTGTAGTCTACATAGTGGAATATATTGTCAAACATTTTCCCCCAGTGTTGTAAGTAAAAAAATAGCTTCGTTGGGAGCTTTCATTAACATTCCCTTTATTATGAGATAGGTTAACTCTCTTTCTTATATTTAAGGACAGTTTGTAAGTCTTTCTCTGAAGTGACTATACATTTGTCCAGTTATGGGTTGTTAGTATTTTCTCTCCTTTTGGAAGCTCTTTATGTCAAATGCATGCTGACCCTTTGCTGTAATATAAACATAATATAAAATGAAAGTATCTTCTCTGTCTGTCATTTATTACAACTTCATTATGGGATTTCCAAGCAACTTCTCTATAATACAAGTACATAGTTTAATCTTTTCTTTTGGATTATGAATCCTATCTGGAATTCACTGCAGTCTGCCATACCTCCCCTCTAAATTTAGATGAGATTTATCTAGAATTTATACTGGTGCAAGGTGTTAGGATATGTTCAGTTTTCATCTTTTTCAGTGTGGCTGTCCAGTTATCTCAACATCATTTAATAAATATGTTTTTAGGTCTAGTTTGAGATATCATCTTTTAATCTCATACTAAATTTCCTTATGTACTTGTGTATATTTTTAGATTTTCTATTTTGTTCCATTGGATTCTCTCTCTATTCTAACAACATACTACACTGTTTTAACATCTTCAATGGCTAGCCATCACCTTCACATGACTTTTCTTTGTCAAGTTTCCTGGCTATTCCTGCTTGTCTAAGCTTTCAAAGAAGAGGACCTTTTTAGCCAACTTGTGTGGGTCTGGGGAATAAATCCTGATGGTGTTTTTTATGGAAATTGCATTCAATTTATACATTAACTTAGGGAGAAATGCTGTGGTTAGGATTTGAGTGTCCTATCAAGAACAAGATATGACCTTGCCGTTGTTCAAGACAAAACTTTTGTGCAGAGGCTGAAATTAGATACGTGAAAATGATGGGAGTTAGGTTTCCTAACACTGAGAAGAAGAGATTCAAACGATTAGAATCACTTTGTGGGAATGTGTGACATTTTGTACATAGCTAACTTTCTGCTATTCAGGCAGAGCTAGAATAATGCAATAACTGAGATGATAACTATGAAAATTCATATACTACATTTTAGTTTATAAAGAATTTCTTCAGAATGATCTTGTTTAATTTTCAATGTAATTTGATTTTACTAACAAGGGAACTGAGACTTATAGAAAATAGCAATTTTCCCTAGGATCATAGATAGAGGAGCTATATAAATCTAGCTTTTTTATACCTGCAAACCTCATGTCCTTGCCAGAGGATCATGCTAACCACTCATCTTTAATTTTGAAGTCTCTCTCACCTAAAATATTATTTCCAAAAGTGTGTACCATAGAATATTGCTTCCTTATATGGTTAATAAGTTTTCTTCAATTAAAATAAAGTCAACTGTAGTCAATCTCTTTGGGACACAATGGGTTAGACCAGTTTCATTACTGCAAGACTTCCCAAAGCAAATAATATACTAATATAATTTAGTAGCAAAAGTTCCTCAGATAAAACAAATATAAGCACATTCATAAAACTGTAGAGGTTTAGATACCAAATTTAGAGAAAGACCCCACACATCGAACTAACTAGCCTGTATATGAATTCCTGAGCCTTGCACTCTAAAAGGGTAGTGTGTCCTGGGAAAAGTTTTGTTATCCTCACAGAGTTGAAGATATAGGTAAGTGGATTGCATAATAAAGCAAAATTTGCAGAGGAATTTTACAGAATTTTGTGATGTCCTCTCTTCTTCTCTAATCTCCCCACTATTTCACTAAACCCAATGATACTCCTTACAGTGATATTATTTTATTGAATGCTTTCTTCCTTGATAAATTGAAAACACTTGAACATTAAGACACGTGGCCAAAGTTTCCTAGTAAATGATCAGGCTCCATACTATTGTCAAATGTGAGTAATGAAAATTCTGACATGTCTAGGTATTGTCTAAAAAATGATATACAATGTTTAGGTTGATTAATAATTTAAAATTATATAATTGACTAAAATTATCTAAATGAGTAGGCTCAAAATGTCTTTATAAAGAAATAAACCAAAGTAAACATTACACAGTGGGTAAATAATCTATTTTTCCTTTTCAAATATCGTTATATATTTCTTGGTTACAGTTTGAAAGTGGAGTAATAAAAACATGTCCTTTAAAAATAAAGATAAAGCTAGGATACAGAATTCTCCATGTCTTTCTGCCATTACTCATTATTTTGCTCAGCCTTCTTTCTTTTGTTATTTTCTTTTTCTTTGGTGATATCTAAGCTTTCCCGAATTTAAATTCTTCCCTTTTTTTCACAGAGTTAACTACATTTACAAATACAAATCTTATCTGATGAAAATCTGTATCGAACCTACATCTCCATTCAAAAGTTGGTTTTTTTAAATGAATTTCATATCTTTATATTAAATAACTTCTTATAAATCTCCATTAACCGAAGAGACAATATAACATGAATCCACTCAATAAATATAGATAAAGCTTCTATAGGTCAATTACACTTTAAGTACTGAGGATATTCACACTGTCCCTTACGTTTTGATTGTGTATTGTTGTATAACCAACTACCAAAAAATGTAGAGGCTTAAATCAAGAGAAGTAGATTTGCTTGTGATTTTGCAATTTGATGGCAATTGTTTGGACAGCTTATGGATGCTCTATGTGTTGTCATCTGAGCTGGCTCAACACTGGGGTGGAGGATCCACTTTCACGATGTCTCTTTCACATGGCTGGCAAAGCTGTTGCTGGTTGATGGCTGGGAGCTCAGCTAGAGCTGTTGTAGGGGCTCACTTTTTCCCTATGTGAGATACTCCACAAAGCTGTCAGGGCTTCCTTACAGCATGACAGAAGGACTACAAAAGGAAGGAATCAGAAGACAGCAATCTGTTCAGAGCTAGGTCTGGCCTGACACTGCATCACTTTAGTCACATTATGTTAGTTAAAGCAGTCACAGGCCCAGACATTTTCAAGACAATGGGAATACTAAAAATAAACAACAACAAAAAAACAATGCTCACCTCTTGGTAGAAGAAGTAATAAAAATTTGCTTCATCTTTAGCCTGCCATTCCTGATACGTGGAGAAGATAGGGATCTGGAAAATAATTATAAGAAGATTTCAGTCAATAATTATAGATAATGATAAATGGATCCCCATATGTTTGCAGATTTCTGTAAATGAGGAACCTCAGTATTGTTAGTGGTATAAAATAGAGGGGCTCTGTATTTTTAGAGATAGAAAGGCATCTCTGGGTACATATTTTTTAATGTAAGAAATGAACATTACTATTGTATTAGTTATTGATTGTTGTGTAAGAATCTTACCTGAAACTTAGCAGCTTACAGCAATACACCTGTAGTAGTTCATAGTTTCCATAGGAGTCTGGGTGTGGCTTACTTGGGTCCTCTATTTTAGGGTCTCACAAGGCGACCCTCAAGGTGTCAACCAGGTTCTCATCTGGTAGATCCACATCCCAACCCAAATGATTGTTGGCAGGATTCACTTTCTCGTGGTTATAGGACTAAGGCCGTCAGTTTCTTGCTGTCTGTCAGCTAAAGGCTGCCTTCAGCACCTAGAGAACATCTGCAGATCCTTGTCATGTGGGGTTCCCCAACGTGGCAATTTGCATCCTCAGATCAGGAAGGCAGTAAAACATTCTAGCCAGATGGGAACTAAGATCTTATGTAACTTAAACACACAGTTATGGTCACAGGATCACATACATTCCAGAACCTTTTTTTGTACACTATAGATTAGTATCAAGTCACAGTTTCCACACACAATTCAAAGGCCAACAGAGGCCAGGCCAGGGACATATGTGAGTGTGGTGGCCTAAGTGTTAAATGTTAGGCTATAAGGAAAGATGTGGTCTTTCTAATGGGTGAGTGTATTCCCAGTATGGAGAGAGTATCAGTCTGTCTGAGGTCCAATGACTGCTTCCATTTGGAAATAGGGGCTCGGTATTGCCAAATAACCTGGTTTATCTTTTCTTTTCTTTTCTTTTCTTTTCTTTTCTTTTCTTTTCTTTTCTTTTCTTTTCTTTTCTTTTCTTTTCCAGAGAAGCTGAACTTCTTTATTTTCATGGGAAATTTTGAAATGTTTGTGAAACAATGTGTAGAAAATGTATCTCCAAGCCAGATCCACGTTACAGTCCACCAGTTCATGACATCAGATTTAAAATCTCTCTCAAACCGACTCTGTAATTATATCTTTTTATGTTTCCTTCATGAAATATGCATGTGTATGAAAGAAAATTATGAACTTTAAATAATTTGTTACTATAACATATTGAAATTATGTAATATTTGAAATTGTGAAATGTACATAAGTAAATATACCGTGATGCTAAGTTGGAAAAATAATGCAACAAAAATAGTCATTGCTTTCTCACCTTCACTGAGATATGTATTGTGTTAATCTGATATATAGGAAATGTTAAATTGAACAATATAATGCTCTCTGGCTCTTTCATGAATGTTCCCTATACGAATCTCTCCAGCATTTCTCCAATCTCTCCTGAAGAGCACTTCCAAAACAACAAATCTAATCATGTCACTTTTCTGTTTAGAATCTTTACATTTTTCTCTACTGAACAGTTTCTCCTTCTTCTACTGCCCTTTATCTACATGTACTTTATCTGCTGGGCAATCTGATATTTCCCCCATATTCTCGATTTATGTTCTCTCTGGTGCCGTTGCTTAAAATCTCTTTTTCAGTTCATTTTTTCCTACCAGCCAAAGTCTCCGTCTTTCACATTCAGTTTAACTGTTCATCTTTTCCATTAAGGCTTCTTACTTCCTCTAGAATTATTTTCATTTCTACTTCTACCAAAGCTTCATTGCACTTGAAGACTTTGGTCTCATAACACTTATATCAATCTCTCTTGTATTATGCTATGTGTATTATGTGATATAGTTTCTATACTTCTGGATTGTAAGCTACTTGTGAGAAAAAAATCTTGATTTCATGGAGTCTTTTTCAAAACTCTTATTCAATGTAATTGCTCAAAATACCTGTGTAAATTCATTTATTTATCACAAAGTAACTTTTAATTATGTTATTCAGTATTGAATTATGCACACACACGACTTTATGAAATATGATTTAAACACTACAAAATCCGTATGAGTTGCATAAAGCAGCTCTTTAACTGATTAAAAAAGTCACAGAAATGAACAAGGGATCAAAGGCTGAAATTCTTTTGTGAAACTTCCAGAAAATAAATAGAATCTAGTTTTTGCTTCTTGCTACCTGAGCGAATGAGTGTTTCGACTTAGCATGCCTCTCGTTGCTGTAAGGATTCAATGTTTATCACATAGTTGGAGCTCAGTAAATGTTTGCTCTTCTTATTATTTTAAAGGTTAATGAATAATGGGATAAACATTGAAATAAACATATAAGAGCCTTAATCATTGAGTTTCAGGCTTGATTTTCACTTCTATATGATATCAAAGTTTCTTAAATGTCATTGTGTCATTGGTGGGGAAAATGTGAAAAACGTGATATGAAGAGCTAGATTATTACATGTTGAGAAACTTGAACTTGCTTTGAATTTTTTGTGGCTTATCCATGAGATTATAGATATTATGATACTATACTACCTCATCACTCAAATTTGAATTAAAATGAGAGTAATAGTTGAGAAAGCTGATAAACAACTCCTTGAAGTCCTACGTCAACTTTAGTTCTGTAATTGCCTTTGTGTGTGCGTGAATTCCATTTTTTTCCCCCTAGATCAGGGTAGCATTGACCTTTTTCTCATAAAAGGAGAATTTTATCACATTAATTTTAATTACGTAGTTAATGTTTTCATTGAGGTGCCTATTAAGTTCCTCTCTGACATTTCTAAGATCAGTTAAAGTTCTGAACTTGTCAGGGAAAAATGTCAACCCATCAAAATACCCACTATCAGTTTATATATGTACTAGCCCTGACTGATTCTCCTATTTCTTTTAGGTAGTTTGTGAAACCTGTTCCAGAGACCCGACTCAAACATTTCCCAAGATTGTTTCAAGGATCTCTTCACCTTATTACATGCCTTATTTGTCTTAAGATCAAATTCATGATCTTATTTATCATAGAAATTCAAACACTTCACAATTATTTGTCTTTTGAGCCAATGCTTGAATGAATACAATTTACAAAACAGATTCATCCATGCTTTAAAAGGATGTCTGTAGCTAGCAGGCATTTATACCAATTCCCCCCAGCTAATTATTCTTTGTCCCACTTCATTAATCTGCACGTTAGAACGAACTCATTGAAGAAACATGGATAATGACTCCAGTTCTATCATCCTTGACAGCACTGGGTTTCCTTCAGGCATTCACTAATGTGTAAATAAGAAGTAAAACATCAAGGGGGTTTTTGGTTGCTGCTAATAAACCTTGACTTCTGCCAGTATGTTATACTCTCCTTTACTCATATTTTTATAGGCTGAGCGTGTCATGCATATTCACCTAAACAATCCATCTTCTTGATTTAGAAGAAAGTACTCCACTGAAAAATGAAACTAATCACCTTTAGCATAGTTCTAAGAAGGATTATGTGAAATGCAGGAAGCAAATTTTCACTCTTTAAACATTCTGGTCTTTTTCCGGAAAAGTAGTCTAACCTAAAAGTAGGTTTGGTAGTATTTAGTATAACCTGACAAGGACATTTCTGAACAACAATGTCAGAAATGCTTTTCCTAAATTATATACCCTCTGTTTTCTTTTTTCTCTGCCAAGTTTATATGACTTTCTAATTAATGCCAAATATTACTTGTTATTTAACATTACTATTTAATCCAGGCTTTTTTGCTGTTTCCTTGAAATAATAAGATGCGTATGTGTGTATCTAAAGATACATTTTTTTTAAGGAAAGTTCAACCTCAGGGTGGGCTGACTAATTCAAGAAATAGTCAACTTTAGTGTTCTTTAATCGTTATAAATAGGCACAAGTACTATCAGGCTATTCCTCTTCGATCTTTAATGGGTTATATATCCTTAAGTTTATAGGTTTTAGTAACATGAGGATAAATTATAGAAATGGTTGATTACTTGGCTATATAGAGCAAAAGCTGTAGAGCAGTATCTATCTGCACAGTGTCATCATTTTCCATTAATATGGCAGGTAATAAAAGTACACATGAATATTTGCTTTTATTATTTTCTGATTATTTATATTTAACAATTTTACATGTTTGTAATGCTGGAGAGTATTTTGAGATCATATTTATTCTATAGTAAAAAGTAAAGAAAGTAAGATTAGGGAAACAACTCATGGTCACTTAGCTAGTTAATGACAGAGATGACATTTCAGTTCCCTCTATAATGTTATACTCACATTTGAAAAAGAATGACTGAAATTGCCCAAAGCCCTTTAGAATTTTGGCATCATTACGGTTGAGTTGTTGCTCCAGGGCCAATTGAGTTTAGTGATGTTAAATTTGGACCACAGCAAATAAACACATTAAAAATATAAACTCTAGGGGCCAGCCTGTGGCATAGCAGTTAAGTTTGCACCTCTGCTTCAGCGGCCTGGGGTTCATGGGTTCTAATGCCAGGCACCAATCTACACATTGCTCATCAAGCTGTGCTGTGGTGGCGTCCCACATACAAAATAGAGGAAGATTAGCAACAGATGTTAGCTCAGAGACAATCTTTCTAACAACAACAGCAATAACAATATATATATACACACACACAAAATCTTTCTTAGCCCAGATCTAACTGATTAAATATCAAATATTACTTTGTAATATCAACATTAATATTTAAATTATACCTAACTCCGTAAGGATAATTTGTATTTATATTTTAGGCACTTATCTTATGACTGTCACTGGAATTGTGTGTCCAAATTTCAGCATATAATCTTACCCATTCCAGTATTTTGACACATTCGCACAGCAGTAGGATCTCCCATTTCATGACAGTTGATGCTGTATAGTCAATTTTCCTAACTGTGCTAAAATATTTGCCTTATGATGCTTTAAGTCCATTTACAGCACACCTCCTGAAAGAGCAGCCCATGTTCAAAGCATATCTAAGTCTTGCAGTTCCTTTGATAATCTATCACAAGTTTACTCTCCAGACCAGATGTTGGCTATTATATTTTACCCCAGGTATTCAAGATAATTTGGAGGAGAGTTGAGTTGCCCAATTCCCCAGGTGCCCTGACCCATTCACCCCTATAATTACTTTCATAGTCCAGGGATATTTGGTGTGTTAAAGGTTACAACTTGTTTCCTTGAGACTCAGCATTTCTTAGGAGAATGTGCAAGTGAAAGAGCTGAGCCATTGTTAGTGAATCATTTATACAGGAGGATCAGAAAACAATTTCTATTTTTTAAAACTCACATCATAATCTACCTAATGGATGTCACCAAAACTTCTAAGGACCAAAGCAGTTCAACAGGAATAATGATATTTGAACTATTTTTAAAAAGTCATTATTTAAACGTATTTCTCTAGAAAACAGCATTAGCAATTTAATTATTTGAGTGAATACAGCACTGTAGAAGGAATATTTATAAGAATTTTCCAGCCTTTGATATTAAAATGTTTCATTTCTGCATAACAAAATCGCAGTGATTATTTTTCAAAATTACTTATACAAAGTACACTATGACACAAGGTTGTAAGCCTGGCATGTCTAGAAAATACATATCTATATCTATAACTGTGTTTTCCAGTTTTAAACTGCATATCCTCATAGGAGTGACACACTTGAAATAGTTCACAATATTATTTTTAGTAAGCATGAGGGGAATAGGCATATGCATATGTTATTGAAAATAGGCATTGCTGATATAAGGATATATTTGTATACTTTGAGATGGCAATTTGTTAGTTTATAGAAAATTTAAATTAATTTTCTCCTCAGATTCATCATTCATATATCTAGGCATTTGTTAATTTTCCATATGCATAGGATACCATTCATGCATTCATTTAACAAATTGTCTTTGATGCATTTGTCGACTATTGATGTCTAAAAGTCTACTATAAAACCTGTTGATCAGGCCAAGCTAACTCTATTAGATTTGCTACACCAAAGAAGAACACCACCATGACTGGGGCCTGCCTGGTGGCATAGTGGTTAAGTTTGCACACTCTGCTTTGGAGGCCAGCAGTTTGCCAGTTCGGATCCTGGGTGTGGACGTATGCACCACTTGTCAAGCAGTGCTGTGGCAGGTATTCCACGTATATTCCACGTACAAAATAGAGGAAGATGGGCACAGATGTTGGCTCAGGGCCAATCTTCCTCAGCCAAAAAAAAAAAAAAAAGGAAAGAAGAAGAAGAAGAAGACTACCACCATGACAGGGTCTAAGTAATGATTTAAACAAAGATATTAAAGCAGAATATTTTTAGAGTTTTAGAGTCTATGGGACTCGAATATGAATCTGTCATGTGAAGGTAGAGATTGCAATTGGGTAGATGTTATGGCATAATAACTGATTAGCATAGCAGAAACTGTGAGGTGAGGGCCTTAAAGCAAGATCTGATAAGCAAACTGTTTATTTTTATAGATATATTGTTTAATTTTTTCACAAACTTATCTTTGAGCATCTGTTATTTCTTGAAGCAAGCAGACAGAAAGATTGTGAACTGTTTGAAACATACTTCTAAACCAGGAACCTAGAGTATGCAATTAAACCTAGAAACTGAACCCATGCTCAGTACAGAAGCCCCACATATCCACACATTCAAAAATACACCTCCTGTTAACTTACAACCATTTTATACATAAAAACAAGAAATTGGGAATTTAATTTTCAAAAATACACCTCCTGTTAACTTACAACCATTTTATACATAAAAACAAGAAATTGGGAATTTAATTTACAACTATGTTTAGAGACCGTTGTTTTCATCATTTTCTTATTTTGAAAGTGTCCAGGTATCCAAATGATTTCTTAATTAACTTGATTTAATACTGGTCCAAAGCGTTAAAGTTGACTGAAGACCTAGAAATTCAATTTCAGCGTAACATTTATAATATCTATAATATTAAATATTTTTAGATGACGTCCATTCTTACAAATTTAGTCAATTAAACTTAGTTGTAATAACCTGTGGAAATAATGTTAACTTACCATAGAGCTGAAATAGATTAAATGCTTAAATCATAAGAAGTTATCTCAAATCTTCTATTAACTAAAATATTATCATTATATTTACATGATGATAAAATTAGTGAAAAATATTAGAGTTAATTTAAAGTTAATTATCACTCTAATCTTTCCAGAGTCATCTATTTATCAAAATAAAATGCCAATTCTTTAAAAATGAATAAGCATCTCTATTCATGTATCAGAAATTTTGATTAAATAATGTCTAAAATTTCCCAAGAGTAGGGAGAAATAGAAGATGAATGGAATAGATGTAAGAGTGGCTTCAGATAGATAGGAAAATTTCACTACATACAGCTAATTATCTTCCTCATATAAGGAGGAGAGAGAACTTAGACACACAAAAACATTTGACGTGCGCATACACGAGAGAGAGAATTACTACAACTGTTCCAAAAACTAATTTATCGTCTTCACCTTTTCATCATCACGTGAGTATAAAGGTAGTATTTCTTAATCCACATGATATGGAAGTAAATGAGATTTTCCTATATACAAGCAAATAATCTCTCTTTTAGACAAGATAGAATGTTTCCTCATGAGGGGCTCTTTCACTCAATTTTTAGGCACATTTCTTAAAACATCCACCTTCATTGGAGAGAGAGTGATAAGTGAACCAAAAGCAAAAACAAAAACAGGTCTTTGTTTTCTACTACTATTTTAAAATTGCTCAGTGTTAGTTGATTCCCCATCTAGAAAGAGGAGAGAAAGTCAAAGTTTGGCCCTGCTTGTAAGGCCTTTATGCCATTCATTCAAACATGAGCACCCGCTTTGGCTTTGCTGTTCCTTTTGATATTTCTTTTCCTTCAAATTTCTGAATGTTTACTGTCTTCATTCTCCTTAAAGTCTTTGTTTAACCATCACTTTCTCTGTGACGCCACCAGAACAATCTCCGATCCCCTACCCATGCACAACCACCTGCAATTTCTCTGAGCCTTTTCTCCTTTTTTTATTCTGTAGAACTTGTCACTTACAACATACCACAAAATTTACTTATTTGTTATAAGGAGTTTAAACTTACACTATATAAACTGAATTTCAAAAAATCTAAGTACAAGAGAGAAGGAGAGGAGAATAGAAGAGAACCCTGATTTTGACTGAGGATTTTCCCAAAAGAGACTTTCAAACTAGAAGAGACTGAGTTACCAGAGTTTTTGAATGGCCAAATATTCACATGATGGAGAAAAAATGGTGAATACCAAGGTCAAGTTGTACTAAGTTACAGAGAAAAGAAAAAAATTACAATGTTATATTCATGAGATTTTAACCTGAAATATTTGTTCGCTTGCTCTACTTTTACATTTCCTTTCATTTATCTGCATTCAAGAGTTGGGTGGCACCAAACAGAAACCTTAAATCTGAGGTGCTGTCATGATGCCCTATTGTTCCCTGAGCCCCTCGTTGGATCCCTGAAGGCTCCTTCAGACAAGGCTCAGGCCCGTGGGTTCGCGAAAATAGCCTGTCATCTGCGACCTTTCTGCTCCCTGTGTTGGCCTTTCCTTGCTGATGACTCAGTTTTCTATAGGGACATTCTCCTCCTCCAGACTCACCCATGCTCCTGGACTGCATTCCTCTAATGAAACTGGCCAGGGGAAGGCCATCCAGAACTTAAACTGGGGTTTATATAAGGAGATAGGGCTATAGGATTAGGGGTTCTTCTCAGCTTTAATACACTCTTGATGGGATTTGATAGACGTGCTTCAAGGATGTGGTCTGAAATTGTGACCAATTTCCTTTTTCATTGAAAATTGATTATTTTACCCTCTATTTTTCAATGTTCTTACAGATTTTTAGACAATTTTGAGGAAGAAAAATAACCAAAAAAAAATGTACTACCATCTTGAAACTGAATTTGTATAAAATCCTGTTAGGTCTCCTTGTCAACTCTTTTATCTTATGACTGCCTTTTTTAACTTTAAATTTTATTAACACTTTGAATACTCCCTGTCATCACTGTCACTTCTGCTGCTGGCCTTATTCCCTTTCTGCCCTCACCCTCTTGCTTCATGCTTCCAATGTTTATACTCAGCACTATTTTAAATATTATGTCATTATTTTGTTTTGTTTTAATTTTATGGTTTATTTCATATTCTTCAAATTGGAAATTACTTAGAATTATTTATTTACCTCTGAAGACACGATTCTGTTTTGGCAAAATAATAGTATAACTAGTTTCCCTTCAGTTGTAATACAAGAGACTGAATGTACAAGAGGGTAATGGCTTGACCAGATATGACGACGGAACTCTGACCTACAGACTGCAGCAACCAGCCCAACGAGCCAAACCGCAGTCTGCAACAGTTGACTCAGAAGAGTCAGGACATGGTCAATGATGGCCACATTCCAAATTTTCTCCTGCTTCCAACTCAGGATCTACAGAGAGGGCCAAATCTGCTTCTGAGCCAATTATATAAGATGCCCCACTTCTAGTTAGCCCCTCTCCAGCTTCTCCATTCAACTACTTCCATTCAGAGCATACCGGAAGCCTCTACTTTTCTCACTGTAAAGCTCTCAACTCTCCTGCCTGCCTTTGAGTCTCTGGCCAAAGCAGATGATGGGAGCTGACTTGCTGGCTATCGCCAGCTCTGAGTAAATAGCCACCGTTTGTTCTCATTTGGGGACCTATGCTTATATCCACAAATAGGAAACAGAGAGAGTGAAAAACATAACAAAGCAGACCCCAAATATTTCATATAGTTTCTTGACATTGAAGAATTTCCATAAGTATATGACATAAACAGTTCTGTTTTTAACTCTTTATGGTCTACTTACGTGTATTTTAACTTTCTGTGATCCAACACTGGCTATCCTCTTAGGGGCTGTCATTATACTTTTCAAAGTTTAGTCTTCTAAATAAATAAATCATGTTCAACATGAATGCAGAAAGACTCATCGAGGCATAAATGAGCTATCAAGATATTACTGCAGGAAGGTTTAATGATAAAACTAAGAAGAAATAAGGGATGAAGATACTTAATAATTTAAAAATTCAATTTAACATTTTTAATATATTCTGATATTCTTAATGTATAATTTTTGTATAACTACAGGTACTTGAAATATCTTACATAACTACAGCTTATATATTTCTTTCTCTGATTATGCCATATACTTATTTATGCAGAACTTTCCCAAGAATAATCTTTTTTGTCAAATGTAAAGATAAATTTTTCCTAAATAAGCCTAAAAATGCGACTTTGCCAATGACATTTCACATGTATAACATTTAAGATGCCATAAAGAAAAAAATCTATATATTTTTTCATGTATACACTTCATTTTTGTATTCCTTGTAACATTTCCACAATTTTTCTAGGAGAAATTAAAGAAACATAAAATAACTTTAGTGGTAAAATGTGTTATTTTGAATTACAGAAGTTAAACAACTAAATCACTGCTAATTTTGTATGCTAACCTTGCCTATATTCAGTCAATTTTCGATTGTCTTTCCTAAAGAAGGTCAAGGTGACACTGAACACCAAAGCACCCTATAATCACATAATCACTTGTAATGGGCTTTTGGAAAGTGTATTGTTGTGAAATATATATATGTATGCCTATATTTTATTACAGTTTTATTTAGGCAAAAATTAAAGCTACTCGTTAATTTGACTGATAAGACGGTACCCCCAAAGGGAGGTGCTGTATGGCTTTAGGAATATAAATATATAATGATTATTTATAATAATCATTATAAATATAATCATATAAATGTAAATATAATCATAACCATAAATAATCATAATAAATATAATGATTTATTTATAAAAAATAATAGGTAGACATGCTCAGATTTTTCTATGAGGAAGAAAGAAATACAATCTGGAATAAGATGAAAATAAGACATGACCACTCTATTATATAAAACAAAATAAATATAAGACTAACGCAGCAGAAATTGTTAGAATAGGGAGATTGGTGGATATTATGACAACTGGCATCCAATATTTAAGGAAAGATCCATAATTTAATTGTTATGAGAAGAATCCTCTTGCTTGAAATTTTCCTTTGTGAAAGTTAAGAATTGCTAACCTTATCATGTCATTTTGTCAGTTTCCTGGTTTTCTGGCAGAAATATTAATTGGCAACTCAGGAAGTCAATATATGAACAATGGTAAAAATTTTACATAATACTCAGTTTACTAAAACCTTTTTAGACTAATAATAAACTACAGAATATACCTAAACATTATAGGGAAAAAAAATCAGACAGTTTTAGAATGTTAATTCTCTGTAGAATCCTAACTTACAGAAATCATTGAAAAAATAAAAAATGTTATGTGTTATTTCAGTCAACACTAAAATTGCTTATGTTTTTAGATTTACAAATAATTGTGCCATGTAAATAAAATAAGTATTATTTTGAAGTCCTTTTGTAATTTTGTGAGAGGATCTACTTGCTTTCCATTAAAACACTTCAAAATGTTAAGACTAGCTCATCACTTAATATTTTATGGTCCCAAAATTATTCTTAGTGTGTAAGTAATTTTGGGAAGAGCTGAAACTTACTGAGTGTTCATTATGTACAATATGTTGAGCTGTGCCTTTTTCATACTCTCATTTCTTGCTTGCACAAATTTTCTGAGGTTAGAAATGTTAAATAATTTTATGGATATGGAAAACTACATCATAGAGAATAAAATAATTTGCCCAAAGTCAGGCAACTACTTTGCAGATTTAGAGCTTGGCCTCAAACTTCAGGCTGTTAATCACTGAGTAAATTTCAGCCTCCATCTAAATAAGTAAGTAAGATGTACTTACTTACCATCTTCTTGAACTAATGTTTAGATTTTTATACACTTGTCCATGATAGCTACTCTGAGTTCAACATATTTTTATGATCTTATCTCCATTTTCTATCTTCATTATTTGATTCTTTACCTAAAGTGTTCCCAACTCTGTATACTAAAGCTGAATGGTGAAATGGAAATAAGTCTGTACCTGGAATTACAAGAATTAAACTATGGCTTTTTCTGGTTCTCTCACCTGGAAAGTCATATAATCTCTCTGGTCATCACTTACAAAAAAGGAAATAGTTAAAATTCATTACCATGGATGTCCTTGAACATGCTATGATTTCTATAAGTGATATACTGTATAATGATTGCCATTAATTGGTTTAGTCTTTTTATCACAAAAAAATGCCCTGGGAAGGATGTATGCATATTAGAAGTCCAAACTATTATCTATCAAAAAAATGTTGATCTATCAGTCTTTAGTAAGAGGCAATTATTATAATACTGATTATTTAAAGCTCTCTCAGATGGGTTGGAGCATATAGAAAAAGACCTTTCTAGTTTGTATGAAAACACTATTCCAGTGTTCTCCTTAGACATTTTAGTAAAGTTGAATCTATTTGTTGAGAAGATAACATGAATGCTAGAATACAAACAAGACCCATGCAAATATTAAAGAGAGCCGAAAGAAAAATTAACATTTTCAATTTCTACAGTAACCATGGCTTATTTTTCTTTCACGCTTTTTTCGTTAGCTATAGAATTTCACATTGTTTCAAAACAAATTGCCATGAAATTTCAACCAGAGCTCTAGAAGTTCAATTAACTTTGAGAAAAATTGTGACTCTTTTTTTGTAATCTAAGGCATCACTACAAGTAAAATGTAAGAATCATAGTCAGAAGGATCTGGAAAAAATATTTTTTGTCTTGAACTACGATATGATTAGTATTACAGATATACTACAAAGTACTTGTGATTTATGTAAACTATTTACTTAACAAATAGGTTACAGAATATCAGTAATCCAAACCTTTGAGGTCTTACAAGACTGTTTTTACAAGAAAAGCACTCTGAATGTTACTATTACCTATTTAAAGATTTGTGTAGAAATCATTTATTAGTATTTGGAAATTTTGCTAGTTCACTATCAAAATATTCAATACCTACTACTAGCTATATTGTCGTCCTCAATTTACTAAAATCTTTAAACATAACTACAATATTATCTTTTAGATTCATTTGCTTCCCTTCCAAAGTAGGCACACAATACTATTAACTAAAAAGGGCAGAGGACTTAGTAACCACATCTAGGGGATATGGAGTCAGTATTCAATAACTCGAATTCTCCATTCAAGAGGTAATATTGAGATATAGATGTATGAAACACAGTTTGTTACTAAAATTAATATATGAAAATTAAACCACATTTTCTTTGTTACATTATTTTGACACATAATTGCTACTTAATAAATATTTTCTATGAGAAGACATGTTTTCAGGCAACATCTTCCTCTTTCCCTGATGTCTTAGATTTACATGAATGTGACTTTTATTTAGAAATTAAGAACAGCTAATTTTATTATTTCCTTCTCAGGTAATAATTTTAATTTTTTAATAAAGTATATAGGAATACATATGTGTATATATATATATATATATACGCAATCCAATGTATACACATAAATATATACATATAGGTTGCCTATACCCTGTATACTAGGATATGTATCTATATGAATATGTATGTATGTGTATGACACATATGTATACGAATGTATGTATAGGAATATATGTGCATTTGTATATATGAATATATACATACATATATAAATATATACATAGATATATACATATCGATTGCCTATATACCCGAACAACCACCACCACAAAAACAACAACAAACTTATTTGAGTCCTAGATACAGCATAGATATTTGTCTTGAGTAGTTTAGAAAAGAAACAGTTTTAATAGATGGAAAGCCATCATAAAATTACCTTACAATGTTGGTGATAGCATCCTTTGCTCTAAATTTTGAAAGCTCCTGTTATGAAGTAAGATTCAAAGGATCCAAATTCCCTGCATGTTATACCATGCCGGACATAGGGAAAGACTGGCTCACCTCTCAGAAGTGTCCTCAAAGGACACATGACAATGCTTCAAGTGCTCCCTCTTGAACCAAAGCATTTTTAACATGAGTGTACTATTCTGCATGTGTATGTAGAGACCTAGTCGAAATACTATTACAGACTTCAAAATTATAAATGATGCCTAAGGACAGATAAAAGTATTTTCAATGACTATCAAACATTTAGAAATCCATCACTGCATTTTGTAGCTCTAAGATATGTCTTTAGAAATTAAACTAACGTTGAAATTTGAAAAGGATAAAAATATACTTTCTTCTGAAACAAAATATATGACATTTTCAGAAGTGCAAGGTATAAAAAAGAAATGGCATGCATGGAAATGACAGGCAGGACAGCCAATCAGCCCAGGAGAGATATGCCATCACTAAAGGCAAGTCCAAATTCACTGAACAGCTTGAGGAGACACCACAGTGTCTCATGCTCAGGTTTGACATTAGAATCTTGAATTGAAGTGGAAAAAATATCTATGAAAATTAAACATATTTTATTTATCTTTGTGCTATCAAAATCTGAAATATTGTCATGGAATGTTGTCTGGAACATTGTCATGTGATTTAAAATGCTATGTAATATTTAATAAAATAGTACGTATATGGATACATAATTCATAATTTCATATTCATAACTACAAATGTATAATTGAGGCAGTTAAATATTGAAAGCATTGTGAAATTTTCCTTAGGGTGAGGAAAAGCCTTTTGATATACTGTGGCTACATAGTGATACTAGGATTTAGTGAATCCAAATGCTGAAATCTGATCTTTTATGACTATGGAGAGAGTACAAATAACTAATCTATATGTATACCTATCTATCTCTATGTCTACGTCTGTGTCTATATCTATATCTGGAGATTTATATATTCAGTTTTCAAAAGCAATCACATTGCTTATCACTTATAAAATAAATGTTATTGATCTAGTCCCATGAGATCAATACTTCTCCCTGACAAATAGAAAATAAATCCTGAAACCTATTGATGTATGTGTATGGTTAAAAAATGTTGATATAAATCAGGATTCAGTGTAGGAAACAGAAAACTCTGAGTTTTTCATGTATTTTAAGAATGGATTAACAAACAGGAAATTAGGTGCATCAACATCCCTGGAGGGTGAGATAAGACAATTCAGACCCACCACAGGACACTTTGTTTCAAGGCCCTGCTTATCATAGTGATGATCCAGACGTCTGGAAAACTGCAATCATTGCAGCTAGTGGCTCCTCTATATCAGCTGCCTGCCACTCAAAACTGCTGCGTGGTCCGAGGATGTGGGTTCCAGCCCTGCAAACACTCCTGTCTGCTCCAGCCTGGCTCTCGGCCACAACCACTCCCAGAAGAATGTCCTCTACCCCCTCGCCATCACTGCAATTTTCCTGTCAATACACCTCATGGACAAAATCCATGTCTTCTATGGAATCCAAGTAACAGAATCTAGGCAATACAGTTTTTAACTTTCCAGCCTCTGAGATACTGAACTTAACATAGAAAGCATGAAAAAGTTTGCCAAAATCTAGTACACAACATCTGCTATGAGCTCTCTCTTTACTATTGAACATCAATCCACAGCACTTCTATATATATTCAAATGTGTAAACAGCAACAAGAAAAACAACATGCTCCCATCTAATGTAATGAATCCTCCTTCATGTTAATGAAAAAATGCTAAATCCTTGTCAATAAAGGAGATCTAAAACCCACCAGTTGCTTTTGTATCTCTGGATAACATCCATGCTCATTCTAATTTAATCACAATACTATTTTAATAATCAGAAACGTAAACATTATATCATAAAGAGGATCACCACCAACAAAAATGTTTGTAAAACAAAGGAAAACAAGATAGAGTAAAATTTAATAATAGAAGTGCAAATGTATGGACATAATATATAGTATTATTTAATATTTAAAGTATGCATGTGTATAGTAAGTGAAACTTACTATTCTATAGTCTTTATTTCAGCCATTGTTTGTAAGACCACAGTTGGGCTTTATACCTTATTTATCAACTTTTCCATACTGTATTCCTTTTGATCTTAGACATCACTTAAACTTCTCAGGATTTTTGACTTTATGAAATGACCCAAAACTTCCATCTTGAAGGCCAGAGTCCTTGTTAGTCATGTCTATTTTAGGTTTATCTAGTCTTCCACTCACATTTACAATAGGACTGGAGACTACAAGGAGGCATGGGAAGATCCCATGGGTTCCGGAAATGTTCTCTGCACTCACTATGCGACAGCAACATACTTCCCCTTTGATAACCAAGATCACTCAGTCAAAAGAGCAAACGCCTTCATGGCCTATAGGTTCAGTGGCAAGAGGATTCCAAATGGTCCAGTGAATCTATTGTATCACTTTTCTGCTGACAACTCTTTCATATGTGTTTCCAATAAACCTTAAAATACAGTACTTTAAATATACTCATACAGACTCTACGTTTCTTCTATTAACAATGACATCTCTTCCCTACAAGATAACCCATTTTTATTTCTACAACTTATCTTCAAATTAATCTATGAAAACATAAAGAGATGTTTTTGAAGAGGAAGTGAAGCAAAATTTTCCATCAATGAGCCTGAAAAGCAGGATATGTTCATTATGACATCACATTATTTCTGTAGATAGATATAGATGGAAGAATTGAGAGGGGATATATGAAGAAAAAAACATTGAGAGGTTGTATTGATTTGAAATAGAAGGCAATCACTTGGGTAAACCTTTATGTTGTTTACAAAGATATCTACATATAAGCACAAGTATTTATAATGCACACACACACACTATATATATATGTATACATATATACGTACATGCACACAATTAACATATTTAGTTTTTCCTCGTCCTTTAAAAGATTTTGGACTTCCACATAAGAAGCTTTTATAAACACTTTAAATCACATTTAAATCATGTTACTTTGCATTACATTATGACAAATAAATCATTGATCATGCTCTATGTTTACCACTAAGGTAAATTTAAAATGCATTATAAAAAAGTTAATATAAATATATGGCATAGACAGATGCCTGTTTCTTGGCATTTAACATACTAACCAACACTTAAAATAGAACTCATGATCTATAATGTTTGAATACCTGCTCCACAAATTGCCAGTATTCATGGTAATAATAGGAAATTTCAGCTAATATGTGAGTGACAGTTGTGTTTGTATATATGACTTTGAAAGAAAATTTGCTTTTTTCTTCCTTGTAGGTATGATTGCAATAAAATATGAAAATATAATCATTAGGGACTAAGAAAATAGATTAAACTCATAAAGATATATATCTCACTTTGACAAACACAGAAATCTGACTAACATGAGAAATTTTGTCTTTCAAAAATATTAGCCATGTGTGCCCAAAGTCATAATGTGCATTGGTTTTTACTTGTTATGGTTGATGTGATAATTTAGAGACTATTGAAAGGAACAAACAAGCAGGTGCATTATCAAGAACATTTTTAAAATTGATGTAATCATTCTCTCAAAACTCACAGGAACAGATTTTGAAACTACTTATGCTAACAGTGTGTTTATGTGTGAATTATGAGAATATAAAGAAAATAAAACAGTGGTTATTATCATGGAAAAATATCATATGGTACTCATCTTTAAATTTCCTATACTTTTAAAGATTTTCTGATAATAAACAATTAGGTTTTATTTGTTTTCACTTTTTTTTAAATTTCTGTTTAAAATCTAAAAGTACTGATATGCCATTACAGTAATTTGGAAGCCAAGATGCCAGACAGATCTTGGTATATCCTAATAAATTATATGCAGTTAATATGCTTAGAGATATAACAAAGACTGGATACATTTAAAAATCCATAATTAATTTTTATATGTTGAAAATTCTAAAATTAGAAATTGGGTTGTATGGCACATAAAATATGATACACACATCTTATCAGTTAGATAGGATGTTCTTAGCTGTCATTTGATTTGGCAAATTTCATATTGAAATTATGAATTTTTACATTCTTATTCCAGAAGTAGCTATGATTTCTTAGTAAAAAGAGGAAAATTAGTGGAACATTTTTGAGGAATGTAACTGGGACAATTATGTATACTGAGCTATTTAAAGCTTATAGATAATCATGTCTTTCAACTAGTAAGGTTTGTAACTGAAATTCCTTTTTGTAGGGGAAAGGAGAGTATAAATCCTCAAAGTGATAAAAATTAAGGCACAGCCTGTTTTAAATAAATAGAAAGAATAAAAATCACTTCTTATTAATTTAAATGTATTTGAGTACAGAAAGTGTGCAAATCATTAGTGTTTAATGAGTATTTACCATGTCAATAGTCTTTGACCCCCAATCTCTTTGATCTTGGCTTTACGGCTACGTGATGTTCTAAGCAATCTATTGACCTTTATTTTCGTCTCCAAGCAAAGTCAGATCTGTGTTGCTATCCATATTGGGGTTTAAGCCATGTCCAGTGTCATATTCAGAAAAGATAACTGGATCCCGTCCTTTTTGTTAGAAATGATTTAGTTGTTTGAATGACCAGCAACCACTACACATATGTCATCTTGAATGGAGAGCCAACAGAATAAAAAGTTTTAACTCAAGCCACCAGTCAACCTTAAAACACTGGTGTAGTAGTAGTGACAGAATGAGAAGAGTTGTGTCAGGATAGAGAAGATAACGGAGAAAGAAATTAACAGCTAGAGTCACAAGTGCCTGAGGCTTGAAATGAAGGAGAGAATGAGACAGACCAGATACTGCTAACTAGAGGGTAGAAATGCTCATTTCCTTCCACCCACCCCTATTAGCTTCAAGTGGATTGTTGTCAGAATGACACCTTAGCAACAATCTCCCATTTGACATCTGTCCATCATATGATCTTTTCAAAGGTTTAGCTTTTACTGTTTTTTCTTAATAGGGAAAATAGCTAAGTGCCATTCCCACTGAATACTGTTTCCTAGGCGTTCTAACTACACTCTCCTTCTCTCTATATAGCAATCCATTGAACACTATAGAGGAAAAACTACTATAACATCCCTAAAATTCTGTAAGTTAAAAACAAAGCAGGAACAAACACAGGAAGAGTCAGATAATCAGTGGGTAAGCTAATATATTTGAAAGTCTGTGAATAGAACAATACCAATTTAAAAAATAGATTCGGTAAGAAATAGAAAACCTGAATAAAATGGTAACCCTGAAATATAATTTAAAATCACTGAAGACTTTCTCTGCAAACAGATGTCTGGTAATGGAGAGTATTACATTAAAGTTATTTAATTTTTTTAAATATCAATCAATAAAAGCTTCTAGAACAGAGAACAAGAGAACTTTACAATTTATGTAATGTTATTATCCTAACGTCATATGAAACTTTAAAACAGCAGCACAAAATATTCTAAATGTGTAATATAGATGTAGAAATCCTAATTAAAATAATAGAAAGTCAAGCCTTTTTTAAAAAGAATATAAAAAGTGCACTTAATAACTATAATAATTGAGATTCTTTCAGTGGAAATGAAGAAATCCAACTCAATTGGCTTAAGCAAAACTGGATAATATAATTGAGAAATACAGTTCTAAACTTAGCTCCAAAAATTGCTGAAATCAATTGTTCAAAAAATTGTTCAAAATCTGACTATTGTCAATTTTATATTCTGTTTTCATTTATGTTGGGTTTCTATTCAGACAGTTTTTCCATGTAGTGACAATGATGGTGACTCTTAGCATGAGTCTAAGAATTGCCTTCTTTTAAGTAAAGGATTCCAGTGAACATATTCATCTCAGTAAAATTATAGAGTGCAGACTAATTGATCTGACTTGGTAATATGCTGAAATCTCAGCCAATCACTATGTCCAAGACAATGCACAACTTTTTAAGGCCAGTCATGGGTAACATCTTTACTGCTAGGAACAGAATTTAAAGTTTGGGTCTATTTAAATCTCAAGGACTGAGAGTAGGCCAAGAATTTGCCCCCAAAGGAAATTTCGAATTCTGTTACCAGAAAGTAGCTGAGATAAACAGCTGACACTTCTCATGGTATTCTTCTAAGGTGTTCTCCTGAAAAATGGGTGATTTACTTTTGCAGTGAGCTGGAACCATTGTGACAACTTTCATAATTCCAGGCACATCTAAATTCCCTCCTAATGATCTACCTGATCGTCAGTACTTTAACCATCCCAATGGTTATGTAAGCCTCTAATACCTTGTATTAAATATATTTATTTTTGAAATACTCATTACATTTTCCTTTATCCTGACTGAAAGCAGACCAATGTAATAGGCAAACACAAGATGTATCTACTAGAACAGGGACAAACTACAGGCAATCTTAGGGAAAATAAAGAGGCCTATTCTCACTGTTAGATATACATAGTATAAATATACATAAACGTATATATAAAGATATGCAATATTATTATTATATAAATTTACATTATCTCCCTAGAATATTCAAATAAAAAGTTGAAAAACTTTTGGAACTTATGATTGCAACAAATAAACAATACACATACCCACTTAAATCAATAGCTTTCCTACATATGAGCACTTACCAGTTAAAATTATAATGCCAAAAAAAGAAAGCTACCAAAATATAAGTATTCATGAATATATCTTAAACAAATTTGATCATGTCACTTCTCTGCTTAAAGCCTATCAACGACTTTTCCTTACTCTTGTTATGAACACTGCAACCCTTAACTTGACATAGAAGTCTGGAATCATCTAGACTCACTTCTTCTCCAGAGTCATCTCATTCAGTGGTTGTCTAATGTCTTCACTTCCTCCCAGACATCAAGTTTCTGTGGTCTAGGAGTATGTCTATCCTGTTCAATTATCTATCCACTGCCCTGGCCAAGGCTAGGAACATCATAGGAACTGTGGGGGCCTGGAATTGGCCACCCCAAGATATGTCTCTTTGACCTTATCTCTAGAAATCCTTAATCAATAGGGAAGGCAAGGACTTAAATCTGCATTTGTTTATTGCGCTTGTCTGGTAAACTCCTGTAACTGACTCCCCCCCACCCCCAGCATCCTCCTTTGTGTTTTGGCTGGATATGATATTTGGGGTGGTGGTTTTGGCCATTTTGGCAGGTTGCTTGGCTTGCCTGGGCCTATCCCATGTGTGCATTGATGAGTAGAGATGGCAAGCAGTGGGATGAGTTGGAGTACATGAGGAAGCCATTTGGAGTGAACCTAATTCGGCCTGACTTTGCTATTTTTTACAAAAGGACCTTACTGTGGCCGTTGAGCATGCATTGTATATCTGCTTTAAAACATTTACTATGGCAAGAACAAAGGCCCTTGAGATAAAGATGCAACTTCCCTCCCCCTCTCAACATTGGCATTTCTGTAAGGATTAAGCATCTTTCCTTAGGCTAGGAACTGATTGCTGCACTCACCTGTGACCACACAGCTTGAGACAATAGACTCGCCTCCTGCTACGCCCTCTGAGATAGCAGACCCACTACCTGCTGTGTCCATCATGCGCTGTGCAGACAGGGCAATCTTGTGACTATTGTGGGAGGGACATTTCAATCATATGTGAAACATCCTGTTTGGGGGTATATAACCACTCTGTGCACCCCACTTCTTTGGTGCCCTTTCTTCCTTCAGGAAGAACAGCCCTGGGCCATGGTCCTCATAAAGCTTTGTTTAATTTTCTCTTGCTATTCTGTCTCATGTGAATTTAATTCACTCCCCAGCCAGATGAACCTACATTGGGTAGAGGAAATGTCTTCCTCCCCTTCAGAACTCAATAAATATTTGTTGAATCTTTGATGAAATGTGCATGGATTCTTGCACAATGAAAAACTAAAAAGTAATACAGGAACATTTTAATTTTTTGTATGCAAAATTAAATATGACAAAAATGCACAATCTTACTAAATTATTTTACACATTAGAATATAATTAGAATCTTAATGGATTTAGTTTTGACTTTGCAACAAGATGAAATGATACTGAAGTTTTCCTGGAAATATATATATATATATTAAAAGGTATTATATAAAGATATCATATACTATATTTGAATATATATATAGTCATAGAAAAAATATGATGACTTCTGCTTGGTATTCAAACATACTGAGAAGTTATGCTATTTAAACTAATGTAGTTCCTTTATAAGAACAGAGTACAATAAATGAGAAGAAAAATCCAAGAAATATACTTTCGTATAAATGAGTGAGTCTTAATTAGAGATTATTTGGTTACAAAGAAAAGAATCCATTATGTTAAGTGAAAACGCAGAATTTATTGGAATGACGAAATGATACTTCTCAGCAAACCCTGCCAGCTCTCCTCTCAATAAGTGGCAAATGTTCTGAACATCTGCCAGGAGCCATGGCAACTTTTTCTCCTCGAGGCATAAGATCTCTGACCATTTCTTTATAGGCATTTATTTTATTCATTTCTCTATCTTCTGAAGAGAAGTTCATCTTCATCTTCTGTTCATGAAGGACAGCTTCTTCATGTGGAAAATGGTCCAGTCCTGTGGTTTGCCTGGCCAACAATAAATAAGTTGACTAAGTCTCCAGGAGCCTATTCCTAAGTTCCAGAATTTAGAGCTGACTGGCCAGCATAGTCCTAGAACAGAGTATCACGTGCGCTTTCTTCTCAGAAAGGCAAAGAGAACTCAGTCTCTGAAATAAGTAAGCAAGAGGAGGGTATAGGCTTAGAAAAAGTGATTCAAGTTCCTAATGGAGAGAAAATTGCCAACAAGGAGTAAAAATTATTAATGATTAGAGCTGGAGAAATTACTTAAAACTGACTTAGAACCAAATATTAACTTCTGGATTAATAAAGATAAATAAATTCCAGTTGGATTAAAGAAATAAATGTAAAAATCATAAGAATAATAAGAAATACAATTGGTTCAATCTTGTTTTAGAATTAAGAAGATCTTTCTAAGCACAAAAACAAGACACCAAAAGATCTGGCTACATAAAAATTAAGTTCTTGATTTCACAAAACAGCATCAATGACAATGAAAGTGTAATGGTGCTTTCACAAACTCAGAGGATAAAAAGATTCACAAATTATGTGGCAAGCAAAAAGATAATATGCTTACTGTTAAGCAGCATTTACAAATCAATAGGGCGAAGTTTGAGGCAGATAAAAGAAGTAAAGGAATAGCACATTAAAAAAGCCCAAAAGAGCATAGATGGCATATAATCTAATGGATGATGTTTCCTCTCACTATGAATCTGAAACAAGTAAGTTTATGAAGCCTAACTCCAGCAAAAACAAATAATGATACCTAGTTTTGGAAAAATTTAAGAACACAAGCACTGTTGTTGAAACTGGTAATTAATACATTTCGGGAGATACTTTAGGGGTTTATTTAGAAAGCCGCAGAAACACGCATGGATGGATGAAAGAATTTTTAACAGTATAAATTGATTCTAAGAATGTGATAAGAAATACTAGGGAAGTGAAAAAGTTATAAGTACAAGAAAAATTATTAATCACTATATTATTTATAATAGTAAAACAGGAAAAAGAAAACGATGTCTAAAGCAGAAAATTAATGAAGCTATGGCACATTCATACAATTGGATGACATTCAAAATATACCTGAAGAGGGGCGGGCCTGGTGGCGCAGCGGTTAAGTTCGCATGTTCTGCTTCTCAGTGGCCTGGGGTTCGCAGGCCTGGATCCCGGGTGCGGACATGGCACCACTTGGCATGCCATGGTAGGCATCCCACATATAAAGTAGAGGAAGATGGGCAGGATGTTAGCTCAGGGCCAGGCTTCCTCAGCAAAAAGAGGAGGAATGGCAGTAGTTAACTCAGGGCTAATCTTCCTCAAAAAAAAAAAAAAAAAAAACCTGAAGAGAAAGACCTAATCAATTTGAAAATCAATTAAGTATAAAAGTTCTGTCACAAAATAATATAAATATTATCATAATCTTTTAAATTATAGAGTCCAACATAAATTTGGAAAGACATAAGATTGAAATGTCAATGGTTTGTTTTATTGAACGAGTGACTTTTATTTTCTTTTTGATATTTTCCTTATTTTTCAGAAACTCCAATACAGTTGTAGTAAGTATAACACAACATTAAGAGTATAAACATCCTGTGGCATTAGATAGTCTTAACGTTTGAATTTCATCTTTACAACTAATCATACAAAGAACCTTAAGAGAGTTAATGTATTAATGCTTATGTTCTCTACTTTAAAATTGTAATATTAATGCCTACTGATAACTCTTGTATGAATTATTGTGTAAATAACTGAGTGAAGAGATGGATTTAAAAACTTGGTTATGTATACTGCATGTATATGTATGTATAAAAAGGATCCCACATCATGTAATAAAATGGTGCAAAATAATATTGCACATTGATATGTTTTAATAACAAATAATTCAGGCATCACAATTAAGTCAAACGTAACACACTGGTTGAAGCTGAGGTTTAAACTTTTCTTTCTTTTTTTTTCTTTTTCATTTGTTTGTTTATTTTCGGATGTACATCATAATATATTTTGACTTCTGTGTAGATTACATCATGTTCACCACCCGGAAACTAATTATAGTCCATCTCCTCACATGTGAGCTTAATCACCCCTTTTGCCCTCCCCCCTCCCCCCTTCTCCTGTGGTAACCACCAATCCAATCTCCAATGCTATGTGTTTTTTTTTGTCATTGTTTTTATCTTCTACTTATGAGTGAGATCATATGGTATTTGATTTTCTCCCTCTGACTTATTTCACTCAGCATAATACCCTCAAGGTCCATCCATGTTGTCACAAATGGCCGGATTTCATGATTTCTTATGGCTGAGGAGTAGTCCATCATGTATAAATATCACATCTTCTTTATCCATTCCTCCCTTGATGGGCACCTAGGTTGCTCCCAAGTCTTGGCTATTGTGTATAATGCTGCAATGAACGTAGGGGTGCATGTATCTTTATGCCTTTGTGTTTTCAAGTTCTTTGGATAAATACCCAGCAGTGGAATAGCTGAAATGCAAATCAAAACTACAATGAGGTATCACCTCACTCCAGTCAGAATGGCTATAATTAACAAGACAGGAAGCAACAAATGTTGGAGAGGATGTGGAGAGAAGGGAACCCTTATTCACTGCTGATGGGAGTGCAAACTGGTGAAGCCAGTATGGAAAGCAGTATGGAGTATCCTCAGAAAATTGAGGTTTAAACTTTTCTAACTGCCAAGGACATTCATTCACCTTAGCTCAGTTCCTGTGATTCAAAGTCAGAGGTGGTGTATAACTGCCAAACATAATCATTTCCAGATGGAATCCACAATCATATTTGCTTCTCTCTCTCCTTTCTTAATTAATAAACTTTACTTTATAGAGTATTTTTAGGTTCACAACAAAACTGAACAAAAAGTAGAGAGTTCTCATATGCTCCCTTTTCCCACAAATGTACAGCCTCACCCACTATGGACACGCTGCACCAGAGTGGTACATGTGCTACAACTGATGAACCTACACTGGTACATCGTTATCACACCAAGTGCATAGGTCACATTAGTCTCTTTTTTAAATCAAGAAACTTTAGAGCAAAACTCAGAGGCAATATCTCATTAGGAAATGTATAGACTATACATGGAATATAAAGAATTTAAAAACTTATGCCTAAACACTAATCATCCACTATTATTAGGAAACTTCAAAAACACAGACTTCTAAACCTCACCCCTCTAAATTTATCATTAAGGATAGTTCTGCTGGTTATTGTCATCATTGTTGAGCTGTCATATAATAGCATATGTCAAGCTTCTTTTTTAAGATAAAACAGTCTTGGGGCTGGCCCTGTACCATTGTGGTTGAGCTCGGCATGCTCTGCTTTGGTGACCCGGGTTGGCAGTTTCAGATCCCAGGCATGGACCTACACCACTCACCGTCCTCACTGTGGCAGCAACCCACATCTGAAATAGAGGAGGCTTGGAAGAGATGTGAGCTCAGAGCTAATGTTCCTCAAGCAATACAAGAGAAAGGTTGACAACAGATATTATCTCAGGGTGAATCTTTGTCAGCAAAAAGAAAAAAAAAAATCATGTAACATATAAACTAGAATACATCAGAAAATTATGAAGGTATTAGATTAAAGATGATTTGTTTGCACTATAGTTGCAGTTGCCAGAATAGTGTCTGATACATAGACTCCAATCAATTCAATGAATTTTTATTGTGTGTCTACTATGAGCAGCATTATTCTAGGGACTTGAGAAGGTACAGTAATAAACACAACAGACAAAAACTTCCCGCTTTTAATGAAATAACATTCTAGAAAGTAAGAGAGTCAATAATTAAATATAATATGTGGAAAAGCAGTAAGTACTGAGGAGAAAAATAAAACAGGGTAGGTGATTGGGAGACCTGGGAGAGAGAAGTAATTCTACACATTTTGGTCAGAAGAGGCCTCATTGTGAAGATAATGTGTGAGTGAAGACTTGAAGGAGATGGGGGATTACATTATGGAAAAACCTTTGGGAAGAGAAACCAAGTTAGAGAAAACAATCAGTGTTATTGACCTCTGATAGAAGATGGCGTTAGCAAGTTTGAGAGAAAGGAAATGAGATCTGAGTGTTAATAAAGCCATCAGTTTTTCATAAGGATTGTAAGTAAAAACTTTGCTTTTTATTCTGAGTGAAATGGGAAACTGGTTAGGGTTGTGAACAGAGAAATAACTTAATCAATACATATGTTAAAAGAATTACTATGATTTGTGATGAATACCCTTGAAGTATGGCATGGATGGAAACAGGGAGACTGGTGCAGAAGCTACTGTCATAATTCAAGTTAGGTAGGATGGTGGCTTGAACCACTGTGGTATGGTAGCAATGAACAGTGCTGAGCGGAGAGTGGATCAAGCACACTGAGAGCAGGATTTATGAAACTGAGTTTACAGGAAGAGAGAAAGGTCAGCTGCATAAATATACGTAAGTTCTAAGAACTGGCCTTGCCTTTATCAGTAGAGAACATTGGTGACCTCACCGAAAATAGTTTCAGTGGAGTGAAGGAGGAAAATGTCCATTTAAAGTGGATTTAAGAGGGATAGGAAAAAGTAGAGTTGCAAAGAGTGTAAAGGACTCTTGAAATAATTTTAGTTGCAATGCAGAAAATAGGAATGATGGGGGAGCTGAAAGGAGGAGGTGGGTCAAGAGAGATTATATTTTTAGGACAGAATAAATAACAGCATGATAGGAATGATCTAGTAGAGAAGGGAAATTGATGGCCCTGGAGATAGAGTGTAGATTACCAGAGGGATGTTCTTGAGCAGGAAAGAGGTCCCCTCCTTAGGGTTGTGTAGGGCATAGAGGTACTGAGCCCAAGGGTCAAGTGGGAGCTGTAATCGAACTCAGGCTCGTTGTCAGCACTTGTACCCCAGCAAAGGGCTGAGTCCACTCAAAAGAAGAGGAGCCTTTTTCTTTGCACCAGAATATTGTGTAGAGTTCAAGACTCTGGTGAGAGGGCTTTGGGAACAGTACATAAGTGGTGGGGCTGGCCTTTGACATACCAACACGACTGAAGGCAAAGCATGCAAGTGTAAATGTTGACAGGTACATAGATCTGAGGACAGGGAATTGGACTTCGTTTCTCAGTGAATTCAGGAGCAAGTTCATCAGCTAAATGTGAGTATGAGGGAGGAGATGAATGTTTGAGGAGTGTAGAAAATGTATATAATAGTCATTCAAGAGAGTGGGAGAGAAGGGAATAGAAAAATGTATTCCCTTAAGAGAATGTAAAATGAGACACAGCAACATCGTTATGTGTTTTTCTCCAGCTATGTCAGTGCTCAGGTTCAGGACTGGATTAGTAAAGAGTTATTTAACTAGGGTTAGGGTATAGAGAAATTGTATGACAAAATTAAAGAAGAGTGGTATAGTTGAGTGTATATGCAAGGGAGTCATTAAAACAACTGACCATGGAGTTTAAGCTTGGTTTTTATGGAAGAGAAAAATATTAGGTTGATGAGGGAAAGTGAAAATATTGTGGGATCAATAAATATACATCCCAGGGGCATGATGGCTTATCAGAGTGGGGTTGCTTGAGGCAGTGAGTAGAAGCAAGAAATCAGGAGGTCGAGCTGACAGACTGTGATGCGTGAAATTAAGATTATGGGGGAGTTGCTATTATAGGTAATGACAAGGTCTTGGTCGTGACTATGAGTGGCTGGGGGATTATGCAAGACAATTTCATAGTACTTAAGAAACTGAGGAGCCAAAGTGTGGTAGAATTTCCATTCACAATGAGAATTGAAATCACTGAAAACTCTGACAGGCAAAATGATAGTGAGGTGGGAGCTAAAGACATCAAGGACTGGAGAGAGACCAGGGTATCAATAGATGATGCAATAATGGAGGATCATGCGTGAAAACATCTGAGAACATGGGATTCAGCTCTCAGTGTAGGATGGAGAATAGACCGGAAAAAGCAGTGAGGAGCGAGGAGGACACAAATTTTACTCTATTTGCAGGCTCAGTGATAAGAGGATTATAGAGGAAACAAAAATAAAACATAACAGAAATCCTCTACCACTTGGGAGCCCTGTAGGGGAAGTCAGTCAGTCCTCAAGAGAGACTCAGGGATCCATTAGAGCAAAACTGGAAAGGGCACTTTCAGTGAAAAGGTTAAAGAAGAGGCATTTCATGTTGATGGAACTTTACTTTTGTAAAAGTATGTCTAATAGCATCCTCTGGGGAACTGGAAGGGCAGAGGCAAAGATTAGAATATTTTAATTTTTACTTCAGTTAAATGGGGTTTTTTGATTGGATCTTTTTAGTTTTAGTTTAAAAAATATTTATTGTCTTTTAAATGTCAATACACACAAAAATGAGTAGAATAAATGAGTTTTCCCAGAAAAATACAGCAGTGGTGCAATGCCTGTGATGTGTGATAATTGTGGATTGTTCACAGTGTACAATTCAGACTGAATATCATGCAAAGTCCCTGAATCTTTCTTATCACTTTACATTCCTTTGACCATCTTTCTCTTTTCATTTGGTGGTAAAAATCATTTTTGTCCGCTACCTGCTGCCATGAGGTTGCCACTATTCCTGTTACATCCTGTGTCATGAAGAGGATGGAAAATGATGGTGCTGAGCTGACTTTACCCAAGGTAATATGCAGTATTTGGGAATAATAATGTCTTCTTTAGGTTGACCGATTTCTAGCATTTCTGAATTCTTTGTCCAGTATTCCAATGCCAGTTTTAATGCATCTTGATCAACATGTTTGAAATTTAGCCCTTTGATTTTATCATCCTGACGTGTATCTTTTTGCCAGTTTTTGTTGATTTTTCTGCCCACTCTACTTAAGACAACCATTTAATCAACTGTTGCTATGTGGGCATGGTAAGTTCAACGGTCTCTGTATTGTGTTATTCATTGACCTGAGACATCTTTAGTCAGTCTAAGCTTAAAGAACTGGTATCTTATGAAATCCTGGTTTGACAGGGCTTCTAAACTGTGCTCATGAAGGTTGTTAGGAAATACTTTACAGGGGAGGAAATTGACCAGTTATTCTGGGGAATAGAGAAAAGGCTTTTTAGAGAAACTGGAGACATTGAAAATATGTAGATGTTTACCATATGGTTTGGGGTCAGTGATATTCTAAGAGGATGGAGGAACATATTTATTGGTAGAAGAAAAAAATCATGATATCCTTGGGGAAATGATTCTAAAAGGGTGGACGACAGCAAAAGGGGAGAAAGAGATGCCAAGAGATGCTACATAATTGGCACCTTTTTTATTTCTTTTTTTCATTATTACGTATGTTCTTACTTTTTAACATGTTTTATTTGAAATGTATTTGGCATATAACATTGTATAAATTTAAGGTATACAATATGTTAATTTAATACATATATATTATAATACAATTGCCATTGTAGCAATAATTAGCACCTCTATAATATTACACAATTAGCTTTTTTTTTTTAGCAGTTGGAATAATTAAGTTCTAGTCTCATAGAAAGTTTGATGATTATAACACAATATTGTTGTCTATATTCACTGTACTGTGCATTAGATCTCTGGGGCTTATTTATTGCCTATTGCAAGTTTTTACCCATAAACAACATCTGTCCTATCCCTCAACTATATTTCTTGGTAACCACCATTTTACTCTCTTTTTTTATGAGTTTGGATTTTTTAGATTCCACATATAAGTGGTATCATGCAGCACTTGTCATTCTCCGTCTGATTTATCTCACTTAGTGTAATGCCCTCAAGGTCCATCCATGTTTTTGCAAATGGCAGAATGTCTTTCTTCCTCATGGCTGAATAATATTTCCTTGTATATCTATCTATATATTCCACATCTTCTTTATCTATTTCTCTGTTGATGGACACTTAGCTTGTTTCTATATCTTGACCATAGTGAGTAAAGCTGCAATAAACATGGGAGCGCATATATCTCTTCAATACCCTGTTTTCATTTCCTTTGGGTATATAACCAGAAATGAAATTGCTGGATTATATGTTAGATATATTTCTAATTTTTTGAGGAACATTCAAATTTTTTCCATAGTGGTTGAACAAATTTATATTCCCACCAACAGTGTGCAAGCATTCTCTTTTCTCCTCGTCCTTACCGATACATGTCATCTCTTGTCTTTTTGGTGACAACCATTCTGAGAGGTGTTAGGTGATAACTCATTGTAATTTTTATTTGCATTCCACTGATGGTTAACAAGGTTGAGCATCTTTCTATGTGATTGGCCATTGGATATCTTTTTTTGCAAAAATGTCTATTTGGTACCTCTGCCCGGTTTTTAATCAGATTGCTTGCTTTTTGTTATTGAGTTGCATGAGTTTTTTATATATTTTGGATATTAACCAATTATCTGATACATGATTCGCAAAAATTTTCTCCCATTTTATAGGTTGCCTTTTCATTTTGTTAGTTGTTCCTTTGCTGTGCAGAAGATTTTAAGTTTGATGCACTGGCATTGTTATATGTCAACTAGAGAAATGTACTTTGATCATATTTGCAATGAGAAATAATTTTTAAAAATTTAAATAGAGGAATACCATCTGCAAAAGGAGTGGAAAATTAAATAAGAAAGAGCAATACTAGAACTGTTAGCCATCATCTCACCTCATAGAAGCTTCTATTGCTCCATATTTTAATAAATGACATTAATTTATAGGCAGTTATTCAAGTCAGACATGATTCTCCATTCCTTCTTTTTCACTGTCATATACATCCACTTAATCACCTTATTATCTATTCATCGATTTATTCGTTCATTCGTTCATTCAATAAGTATGTTAATCAATGTTCTTGGTATAGCGGTGAACAAGACCTTATATTCCACTGAATGCCAATTTTATCTCCAAAATATTTTTAAAACCTTGCACTTCTTTCCATCCTGATGCCATTACCCTAGTCCAATCCTTTTCACCTGATGATTGCCATAGCCTCTTGGCAGCTACTTTTCCTGAAACAATTCTTACCTTTTACTGCTATCCATTTCATAGCTATATCCCAGAAGTTTAATTCCCAAGTCCTTAGTTTGAACTTTTAAAATATGGATGGAGGGATCACATTTGAATATGAAGTGGAGTCTTCTCAAACTTGTATGAAAAGGTACAGTTTTTGTTATTATACGTGAGTCTTTTTAATCACTATTATTTCTTTTAAGATAGAGGCAGCCATTACTGCCATTCTTTGACTTTTAAGAATTATAGTAGATTATAAATACTTATATGTTGAATAAAAAATTGGCTTTAGAACTGGAGATGAAGAATATTGGTGGCCACTACAACAGTATGCACAATAGCCAAATTGACTTATATAGTCACTGAATCAACTAATCTTTAGTTTGACTAATTTCATTTTCATTTATTTTGATGAATGATATTTATAATTTTATATTTTTGAGTCTATAAAACATAGCCAGCCTATCTTTAATTCTGACATCATCCGTTTCTTATTATTCCTCTCCTTTTCCTGCAACAAGGCAAAATTACATTTATTCACCAACCATAATTTTGGAATATTTCTTAAGATATTTACTGATCATTTTATGAGACTTAGGAAAGTAGAATACATCCTGTTCTCAATTTACTATTAAGATTTTAAATTTGCCAAAGTAATAAGCTTGGTTCATTATCTGTCTATGAGGACGGGCACGGTGAAAGAGCTGAGCAGAGAAACATTCCCTAAAAATCTAGAACTCAATGCCTCACATGGGATATAATCAAGGGAAAAAATACTATTAAGATTAGAGTCACTGATGATGCATTGCTCCTTGTAGTGAAAGGACAACTTGTTAACAATCAGATTGCCTGTGCACAGCTGGAACTAGAGAAAAGTAAGTTGTAGCTGTTACTCATATTCTCTACCAAGAGCTGAATACAGAGACAATTATAGTGATTGGAGAAACAATGAAATTCTGAATTGTACTGTCATTATTAATCCTTATCCAGTATGTATTTATTTAAAAATATGTAAAATAATTTGTTGGCTGTAAACATTATCTGAGATATAATTTTATGATAGCTAATACATAATTTATATAGCAACAGAGGACTCAGATTCAAATAACACTGCAAGTCTGCAAGATTTTATTGACTTTCTGGTAAAGAACTTCCCAATCTCATATAACAATAGCAATCACGTACTCCACATTGTATTCCTGTATTAGAGTCACAGTCTAATAAATCAGTTTACTTTCAGTAATTACCTGGGAATGATCTTCCTATTTTTGATGTTCATTAGTCACCGAAAATGAAAATAGCAGGAAAACCAATAGTGCCTAATTTAGAACACTTTTAAATCTTTATAGATTTCTAAGAATGATTAGAAAATAGGAAAACTGCCTCTCCTTCAAGACGATCAATACAGACACATATTAGAAACCAGGAAAGCAGACTTCTCAAGGGCAGTGATTGAACAGCCCTGTAAGTGTGACTGAAACCATGGCTTTCTTATATCTTTATTAGCAGACGTGAAACCACAATTACAGATTTAAAATTAGAAGTGCATAACAAAATAGTAGATCGACTGGTCAGCACAGTTTGTCACCTTAATTAACAATTGATATTTTAAATGATTGCCTCAGACTTTAATTCCTCAAGTACATTGTATTCTGCATTTTATTGAATTATAGAGAGTTGTAAAAACTGTATTTGAATTTATATTAATGTAAAATTGGAATTAAAATATGAATCAAGGCATTAGTTTCTCTGAGAAATAGTTTCAAATGAGAAACAATAGTTTGCGAAAAAGAATTACAATCAGAATGTCAACATTATATTTACTCAAATTGTACAAATATGACAATATCTATAATTTGGCATGTTGGTCAGTAGAACAATATTAAAATGTTTATTAAAATAAATTTAATGAAAGAGCCCTTCACAATATTTCATTTAGTTTTGTCTATAAAATTATTTCTAAAAATCATATTAATCAGTAATACGATTTATTTATTGCTTTGTATACATTTGACAGGTTATTATTTAACGTAAAATTTTAAAAATATAATGTGAAAGTGTTGCGTACGTTTTAAATTAAATTTTAGTTCAGTTTTTATAGGAGCAGAGGTCTATGCTTATACAATGTTTTGGAATGAAATATTTTTGTATTACTACCCATATTTTCTATTTTCTATAGGGAGTAGAAAAGAGACTATAAGACTTAATTTTTGTTGTTTTGGTAATGTTTGTCTGGAAATATCATTCTTTATGTTGATTATGTTGTTGTTATTATAGACAGCTGTAACTGCTTCCTTCTGAACTCTTTCTGCAATCCTGTCCCATCTCTAGAATGTACTGATCATCCCTTCTTCATTGTATCTTCAGTCTTCTCTTCACTGATTCCTCCCTTTATACCTATAAGCGTCACTGTTGGTCTTAACTTGTTCTTGGCAATCTAGTACCACATGTACACTGTCTGTGCTAGCTAATTCCATCTTATCATTCACACGTTTTTTTTTTTTTTTTTGGCAAGGAAGGATTTGCCCTGAGCTAACAACATCTGTTGTCAATCCCCCTGCCACCTCTTTTTTCCTTCTCCCCAAAGCCCCAGTGTTTCATTATATATCCTAGTTGTAGGTCCTTCTATTCTTCTATGTGAGCCGCCACCATAGCATCGCAACTGAGAGACAGGTGCGGTGGTTCTGCAACTGGGCAATGAACCCAGGCTGCCGAGGTGGAGATTGTGGAACTTTAACCATTAGACCATCAGGCCTGGCCCATCATTCACACACTTTTGGAAAGCATAGTTGCACTCAATGCCTTTTCTCTTTTTCGGTCTATTCTCTCATTGTCATTTGCATATAGGATTGCACTATTCATTTACTACTCTGCTGAAACTTCTCTCAATCCGTTCACCAATAATCAACTAATTAACCCATGCAATGTCTTCTCTCTCATTCTCACCTTAGTTATACTCTTTACAGTATTTGATGCCTGACTTTTAATGTCTCTGAGTTTTACTACTTTTCTCCTTTATTTTTCTCTTTCATTTTCCTTCTCAGATTTTACTTGTTCATCCTAAAATTCAATATAGTTCTTTTCCAAGGTTTTCTTTTCAGCACTGCTTTTGTCTCCATCTTCTCACTCTCCCATTCATCCCATTTCAGCAATCATCCCATTGTTGACGATCTTAAAATGTCTCCTCTTGTCTGCCATCAGAACACAACTTTATCACTGTCTATCAGAATTTGACACATGAATGTCTCACTATACTTTAAATGAAAGGTATTGTCATATCACCATCCTCATACATGTCTATTCTCTGCTTTCTGAATGACTGAACTTCCATCATGCCTTTTTCATCTGTTTCACTTTTTCATTGTATTCCCAATGTCTACATTTAGCCCCGTTGCCTCCTTGGTAATCACCTTAAAAAAAAGTGAGATGAGAGAGAAGATGGTTTGGTATAGATCCTCAGTGAACAGAGCCTTACTATTTCAAAAGAACATATGATTATCTAGTTCTCTCTGGATGATTATGTTGCACTCACTTGCACTACCAATTCTACCCATTCACATACACTTCCTTATCTTCATACAACTGCCACACATTTGCAAGTACATCTCCCATGATGGAATCACAGAGGAAGCACAAGCCGATTCATTTGTGCTGACTGCAAAGTTTGGTTCTGTTTGTTTTCCCTTTGGTTTGTCAATATCTGCTTGGTCTATTAGATCCTGCTTTTGCTCATAAACTCGAGGCTCTTCTGTTTCAGGCTCCTCAGTTAGGATGTCTTTTTGCTAAGTTAAGAGAAAACACAGTTTGAATTGAATTAAATAATGCAAAGAAGTTACTGATTTCCATAAATCTAAAAAGCTCAGTGGCTTGTGATACTTCAGAATTTTGACTTGTTTCTGTAATTTCACCCATATTTTTTCTCCTCCCCCTTCCAGTGTGTCCTCTGGCTGGCCTTCATTGTGTAACAGGATAGCAACAATAGTCCCATTGCTCTGCATCTAGTGTCACTATCGAAAGAGAGAGAACTTCTGGTAGAGAAGATTCAGTCAAATGTGATCTCTGATTAGACCAAATATGTGGCATTCCTCATTGTTGAAGTTCTAACTTTCAAAGTTCAAATCCTATACCTTTGATTATGCCTTCTATGCCTTGTCAGTTGACTATTTCCTTATGTTCTTATTATTTTGCTAATCCTAGCCTGATTTCCACACAGTCTACGTTCATAAGGAATCTCTTCATAGAACCAAGCAAACAATCAAACATAAGTTTAAATGTATAGTGCCAGCACCAGAGGAAAATCATGTCCCAAATGTGAAGGAATCTTCTCTAATAATTAAACTCCTGGCTATATATAATACATTTTCTTTCCCTATAATTTGAAAAGTCTCAAGTAATTAAATTTATTTTTTGTTTTGTTTTGTTTTTGCTATAGTATGTTTTCTATAATATAATCTCGTGACCCATAAAGTAACCATTTCTTTGTCCATTTTTTCTTTTAAAGATTGGCACCTGAGCTAAAAACTATTGCCAATCTTTTTTTCCCCCCTGCTTTTTTTCCCCCAATGCCCCCAGTACATAGTTGTATATTTTTAGTTGTGGGTCCTTCTATTTGTGGCATGTGGGATGCCACCTCAACGTGGCGTGACGAGCGACGCCATGTCTGCGCCCAGGATACAACTGATGAAACCCTGGGCTGCCAAAGACCAAGCACGTGAACTTAACCACTCAGCCCCCATCTTTGTCCATTTTGTTTACAAAAGCACAAGACCAAATTAGGATGCAATTCAATCATGAGCAAATTTTTCTGGCAAAAGCCAATACTTCAAAAAATATTTAGACATATTAATAGACATATTAAATAGACATGTTAAACCAAAGTGTTTTTAACTTTGCTATGTTTTAAACATTGTACTCACCCTAGTAATTTTTCTCTGGAGCATGTGACTCCGTTAGAAAAGCAAATTAGAACATCTTTATGTTTCAAAATAGAGTTTGGGGCAGAAAAAAATGTAGTCATAGTCTTAAGAAAAATTTCCTCTAGAGAAAACAGAGAGGAGACATGTAAGTCCCTGTGAATAATATGACTTTGGATATATTTAGCCTAGAAATGTATTACAAGTACTTAGTACATTTAAGGACCTGTATTTCATGGTGTTGTGGAAGGCAACAATGAAAATGAAAACAAAGTATACCTACTGTAAGACCTGTAACAGAAAACCCACTCATGACAGTGAAATGCCTGTCTAGCAAATTTATCCCATGGGTCACCTGGATCTCCTTTTTATTTTTTTCCAGAAGCGCTTATCAACCATCTTCAAGTGCAAGACACTGCCTGGCCTTGAAAAACATATGCACAAATGTGACAAGTTCCCTGTGGTTAAGTTTTCTGTTTGTTTTGTTTGAGTATAATTGCAGGTATCTGCTAAAATGTACACATTTACTTTTAGTAAATTGAATTTTCTGAAATAATAGTATGAATGTGGTAGAATCTCCCAAATGTTACACACGCACACATGTGTGCATACACACACGTGTACTTATTTATATGAATATAAACATTATTCTGAAAGTAAAAGTTCATCTCAGTTCACTTTTTGTTAATTTTTTTAAAAAGCAAGATTTTTATTTTTTTATTTTTTTAAAAGATTTTATTTTTGCTTTTTCTCCCCAAAGCCCCCTGGTACATATTTGTGTATTTTTACTTGAGGGTCCTTCTAGTTGTGGCATGTGGGATGCTGCCTCAGCATGACTTGATGAGCGGTGCCATGTCCGTGCCTAGGATCCAAACTGGCAAAACCCCGGGCCACCAATGCGGAGCACGCGAACTCAACCACTTGGTCACAGGGCGGCCCCCTTTTTAAATGTTATACATAATGGAGAACAACATTTATATTAATATTTTGAGGAGAAATGTGTTATAATATTTATTAGCAATCTTGAGAACAAGATACTAGTGTTTCAATTTTTCCTCTCCTAAATATTGAAGAAGAATTTCTTGTACAAATCAAAAGTAAATGTTTCTAAAAATATATTCTCTTTGAAATAGAAACTTAGCTGGATGGAGAATAATAGTCATGGCACTCATTCAGATTTCAAGTATTCACGTTCAGCTTCAGAAGGAATTTATAACCTTTCATAAATAATAATAGAATCCATCATTTTTTTAAGCCCTTATTACATACATACTTATTTTATTTCTTTAAAAAAAAACTTAAAATGACTATATGGTATGTTAATGTATAAAAAATTTATGATTTTTTTCTTTTATGACTTCAATTTCAATCTATTCTTTTTTCTTTCTTTTTTTCTTTTTCTTTTTTTTTGCTGAGGAAGATTATCCCTGAGCTAACATCTGTGCCAGCCTTCCTCTACTTTGTATGTGGGTCACCACCACAACATGGCCACTGACAAGTAGTATACGTCCATACCTGGGAACCAAACCTGGGCCGCTGAAGCAGAGCACACCAAACTTAACTCCTGGGCCATAGAGCCGGCCCCCAAAATACTCTTCAACATGTCTTTTTTATTTTCCATTTCTGACAATTTTAAGGTAATTTTCTCATTTAATTGGGATGGGAAACTGAGCATTTATTTTCTTTCTTTGGTTCACTGTTATATTTAAGCAGAAGCCCTATATTCCTTTTGCAGCATTTCCTCTTTGTATATTTCCCTTCCCATTCCTCATAGTCACTGTGCTAGGCAAGGCCTACATTTCCCAAAAATTCTTAACTAACCTTCTGGCCTCTAGTCTTCTGTCCAGCCTTATCTTGTATTGCCACTGTCTCTAAATTAATTATCTTAAGGTATTGCTTATAGTAAACTGATAATCTACTGGCTCGTCGTCACACTCTTAGACTTGGAGACCCTTGCAACTCTTACAACAGAAGAATAAGGACAGCATTTCAAAGCAGCACATATCATAACGCAGTGGTGTTTAAACAAGTCCATGTCTGCCCGTGCTCCATCATTTGAACAGGATGGCATAGTGGTTAAAAGCACAGCTGTATATCCACACTGGCTGGCTTCAGATACAACCTTTGTCATCAACTGCCTGTGTAGTTATTTAGTTTGTGTCTATTTTCTCATCTGTAAAATGGGGATACTATCAGTGCCAACTTATTTAGGTTTTTGGAGAACTGAATGAGTAGGGACATGTGAAGATCTGAGAATAGTGCTTGGCACATAGAAAGCACTCAATACATATCAGCTATCATTTTTATATCAATTATCTACTTTATGACTCAGATTGGTTGAATACTAGCAATTTTACACAGCTTAACTTGAAATTTTTCAATCCTCTTTTTTTTTTTTTTTTTTGATGAGGAAGATTGGCCCTGAGCTGACATCTGTTGTCTGTCTTCCTCTTTTTGCCGGAGAAAGAATGTCCCTGAGCTAACATCTGTGCTAGTATTCCTTTATTTTGTATGTAGGACGCTGCCACAGCATGGATTGATGAGTGGTGTGTAGGTCCTTGCCCAGGATACAAAATTGTGATCCCCAGGCCACCAAAACACATCACATAAACTTAACCAGTATGCCACTGGGCCAGCTCCTCAATCCTCTTTTTAATGTGCTACATTGTCCTCCTTGTATCCTGCAAGTCAAAACTTTAAAATATTCTTTCATAAAATAAGAACCTGTAACACTATTTCAATAGTTTGACTTTTTTTTTTTTTTTTTAAAGATTTTATTTTTTCTTTTTTCTCCCCAAAGCCCCCCGGTACATAGTTGTGTATTCTTCGTTGTGGGTTCTTCTAGTTGTGGCATGTGGGACGCTGCCTCAGCGTGGTCTGATGAGCAGTGCCATGTCGGCGCCCAGGATTCGAACTGACGAAACACTGGGCCACCTGCAGCGGAGCGCGCGAACTTAACCACTCGGCCACGGGGCCAGCCCCCAATAGTTTGACTTTTTGATCTGCTTTGCTTTGAGAGGAAACTTTAGAACCAGATGTCATTGTTTCATTTTCCAAGTCTGAAATCTGCTTGTACTCAAAAGTAGACTTTTTCTCAGTCTCTTACAACAGTAATAATATTTTAAATGCTTTAAATATTACAAATGTATTTTAGTTTGTATAATGCGAGAACATGTACACGTAATTCTGTGGAACTCTTCTAAATTTCAAGGCATATCTATTTTGCAAATACCAGCCCAACAGTCATGAAAACTCAGTTCTTTCATGAAGGATCGTCCTCTAATTGATAATCAAAGTTACAGCATTTCCTTTACTGCCTTCTTTATAGAGAAAATCTTAGCACCTGCATTCTTCATTAGACATTCCATTTGGTATCACAGAGACATGATCTACAAATATATGTGTTATAAAGGTAAAATAATATATTTATGCCATTGTATATGTTTAAAATTAGTCTCCTTAAATATTGATATATGTTTCCAGTTTACCAAACAAGTCAAGAAATGATAGACATATGATTCATTATAAAAACCTCCAGTTTTAGCATTTTTCCTTCTGAGAGAATTATTGAATATCAGATTTTTCTTCCAGTTTTATTTTTCTGAGGCTTTACATTTGTGCTAATATAAACTGTGATAGCCTATAAAAAATGATCAAAGGCAAGCCATGAGGGGGACCTACTCCATTTTAGTAGACAGGTGTTTGTCACAGCCCACAATGGGGAGAATTTATTCTTGAAAGTTCTGATTTGGTGCTTATACTTAAGATGCTCCCTTTTGGTTGATTGCTTGCTTGCTTTTTGGCCCGTGATGTCCTAATGCAATTGGAACTTCTGCTGTAAACAGCAGTCACCTAAAGCCCTTATTATACCTTAAATGTCGCTCCTCTGAGGGTGGCTGTCTTTATGGGGATATACAGTTTTCCAACATGAATTTTATGTGTGTCTCATAGCCAATATTTCACATCAAGACATTCCTTATATTCTTCCAAGTCTCTTGATAAATTAGTCCAAACTTGCCCAACTGTCGGATTCTAGTATCAGAAAACCTAATCGTATGTATGGGAATGAAGAAGTAAAGTTAAATAATAGAGTTTGAATGTTTGCTCTCCCTTGCAGACGTCTAGTGTATACATTTTCCTTTTGCTCTTCCAGACCTGCCGCCTACCACACCTCTCTGCTCTCTGCCCTTGGATCGATGTCTCCTCTCTATATCAGTGACATCAGTAGAAATCCTTCCCCTTTTGTTTCAAGTTTGGTTTGGCCAAATGGGAGCTCCAAAAGATAGGAAGAAGGGAGGAGAATGAGGTCGGCACATTGATTACCAAGGTTCTCTCTTCCAGGGCACCCTAAGCTAGCTAGCTGTGTCTCGTAACAGGTTACTGCTCCTCTCAAAGTGGCCACTTCTATATCTAAATCTCTTTTCAGGGATCCAGTAACTACTCCCCCTCATTCTTTGGCATTAAGATGGTAAAAGCTCGATTGTTACTAATCTCAGAATACAATACTACCCCTTCCCACACCTTTGTATGTAGTTCCTTCATTAAACTTTTCTCAAATTATCCTAATTTGAGTGTGCTATCTGACTTTTGCTGAGTCAGGACCCTTACTAATATATCTGTAAAGGATGGACTAGTCACTTCTCATAATCTATGGCCAAGATTTTTTCGATAGTCTAGTAGAACTATCCTTTATATGAATTAACCATAATATAAGCACTATCGATGGATTTTCATAATTGGAACTTCATTTATTTTGAGATTATATTTCAAGCACTAATAAATGGTGAGGCTTATTACTTATTGGGCAAACATTCAAATATTGGGCATTTATAAGCTTCTGTATGACATTTTGGGCTAGACTAGAGATGCCCTTTTATAAATATCACAATACTTCTGGGTTGCTTCAAAGATGAAAAAACATCTAAAATCCTCCCATTTGTCAACGTAATATCAAAATGCAGTCTCATATCACTGTGACACTTACCATTTAGGAGGGCTTTTGAAAGCATAAAAGCCTGAACATAGGAGAAAATCATGTTGCCCTTACTTGAAGAAAAATATAACAGAATCGGATGTTATTTATGTATTGCTTGGCAATAATTGTATGTGCTTATCTTCCCAAAATGATCAAGCCTCTTTGGCTATTGAGTGAGAACATAATGGTCTTTTGCTAGCATTCAATGAGAGTTACTTGTATTACAATTTTAGATTGATATGTCTATCTATTATTATTATTGTATCTTTCCAGACATTTAAAAAAATCAGGACTGTGTTTCTTTATCTTGCATCTGAAGGTTTTGTGCAGTTCATGGAACAAAGTAAGGCTCCATACACAATCACGAACTGAAAATATTAATCTAATCTAAGTGACTCTCAGTGACTTAGTCTGGCAATTTTGATGATGGTGTATCTCTATAAAAACTTAACCAGCATAATGTAATTAATTATATAAGATATATAATATGAAAAAATTGCATTCGAAACAACTATCCAGTTAACTTAATTTTTCAAAAGATACATATTTGTGGGTTAAAGTTCAATGACAATAATTAAAGCTCAGCTCCAAATTTGAACATTTGATAACTCAAATTTATGTCATAGCAATACAACAGAGGCTGACTCACCTTTTGTAAGACCTGCAGCTTATATAATTTGGTGGTCGTGGTGGAGGGTGTTTCTGCATTGTAGGATGCCAGATAAAATAAAAGAATTCCAGTTACACTTGAATTTCAGATAACAACAAATTTTTTTCAGCATAAGTCTGTCTCAAATATTGTTTGGGTTATACTTATACTCAAAATTATTCTGCTATTTTTGTGAAATTCCAATGTAGCTAGGCATCTTGTTTTTTTCCGCTAAATCTGGTAACCTTAGGTGAGTCTTTCAGAAAAAAGAATGCAAAATTTAAAATTCAAGTATATGGCCTTATAATAAATTAGTACAACTGAGGGGACCTGAAACTTAAGCTTCATTAGTTTTTCACTAAATTTACCCCTTCATTGTAATATAATTTGCACTAACAACACATATGCTAATTTAATCTAATTACCTGCAATAGATATGGCTTATGACTTTTTTCCATGTGTGAATATAACTAAATACATAAAGCAAACATCTCAATTGTAGACACCCATTTATATATATTTGTCACTACCTATTATATTCCACATATTGAGGATAAAAATGATCTGAATGAACAGGCCCTCCTCATTCTTAATTATTCCTGTGGGTCACCAGGAAGTAAACGAGTGTGATGTTGTAGGAAATGTATAGGACAAGCAAGCAGTCCGTCCTTGGAAGGTCTAGGTAAACCTTTCTGGATCATGCAACTAACCTGAAGTTTGAAACAGAGAGGAATTTATCAAGGGTGGGATGTGGTGGGAAAAGAATTCTAGTCAGAAGATACAGTGTTGAAAGAACCAAGAGGCAAGAGAGGATGTGACTATTTGAGGAAATGGAAGTAAGGGAAAGGGTGGAATTTAAGAGAAAAAATTGGGCTTACATGACCGATATTCACAATGTTTGTACAATGAGTAATAAGCCTCAGCATTTATTAAGGCCTGAAATATAAAAAATAGAGGACGTGATGAGGCTGGAGAGATAAAGATTGTCTAAATTTCCCCTTCTGCTTTTAGGAATTTGACAATAAAAAGAAGATTCACTAATTTGAGTACCAAAATATCAAAAATTTTGCATGTTAAAAAAACATAATGAGCAAATACAAATATTTAATAAAAATTTGGGGAAAAATATTTGCAACTATCATTAAAAAGGCTAATTTTAGAAAAAAATTTCCAGAATGGCAATCCTCCCCTATAAAAAGCAGGCAAACAACAATGAAAACATTTAAGTATGGTTAAAATTCGCTTCCTGTAACTCAGAATTTATCAGTTGAAATTCATTTAGAACATATAAATACTTACATTTTAATAGATTTTGTTAGGTGAGGAATAGTGGATAAACAGAATTCCAAAATTATAATTTTTGGTTTAATATAGTTTCTTGGCTCTGTATAAAGGTGTAACCTGATTTTTTTTTTTTTTTTTAACTAACACTATGGACTGATCAGACACGTCAATCAAACTGCTCTGTGCATAAAGACAGGTCCAGGCTATTCAGAGAAATCCAAATTTTTACTCTCAACACAAAGAGAACCACTTAGACTCACCAGGCAATGGCTTTAGGTATTTGTAAATATTGACGTATTTAATCCTACATTTTAAAATATGTAATTTCAAAAGATTATTTGCTTGCAATTAATGGTCTAATGGTAGAAAATACTTAGGTTTGAATCTTAGGGCTTGACTTTCAGTTTAACCACAAACTGTTATATGCCTTTCACAAGATACTTAGCCCCTGGAGCCTAAAATAAGAATCATAATATCTTCCTTTCAGGATTGTTTGCTGAGGAAGATTTGCCTTGTCTGTTGCTAATCTTCTTCTTCTTGCTTGGGGAAGATTCGCCCTGAGCTAACATCTGGGCCAGTCTTCCTCTATTTTGTATATGGGTTGCTGCCACAGCATGGCTGTGTACAAGTGGTGTATGTCCACACCCAGGAACCAAACCTGGGCTGCTGAAACAGAGCATACTGAAGTTAACCACTAGGCCATGGGGTCAGCCTCGACTTTCAAGGTTTTAAGAAATATTACAAGTAGTAAATTAAAACCAGGACCTTACCACACTAACCAGACTCTTCTCAACTCTTTCCATTTGCCGAAAATATATTGGACAATCATTTTTTACAATAAAATGAATGCATTTTTTAAGATAAAAAAGCAGCATGGTTTTCCCTTAAACCACTGAAAATATAGGAGGTTAATTCCATTAAGTATATTTACCTGGAACAGCATATTAATGTTAGAATACAGCAAGGTGCATAAAATAAGAGACACATTAATTCTTTCATTCATTAAAAAAAATGTATGGAATGTCCATTTAGTAAATGATCAAAATTATGCAAATATGTATATGTTTTCTACATATATGCATAGATTTCTTCCATTAAATTCTATGTTTTCTCCCTAAAATTTTACCGTGTTTTGGCAAAGGAGGCTACTGAGCTTCCTAGTTGAAATCAATGACATGTTATTTATGGCGATCATTAAAATTTGCTTTGTCTTCATAACCAAATATAAGAAAGCTGCTGGACTTAGAAACATAATCCAAAATGTAATTTATCAAAACCAAAGTTATCAGGCACATAATCACCAGAGAGTAAATTGCTTATTTTTTAAAGGGTAAGTCATACAGTTGAACAGTTTCTCACCTGTATGATCACAGAATTAATAGTGAAAAAGATGAGAAAGGAAAGATTCTGTTTAGAAGAGAGAATTCATTTTAACCATGTATTTTGATGGTCTAAGAAAGAAAACTTGCTGTTCAGAAAGACTTTTATAATTATACCATTTAAATGTTTAATTTTTAGTAGATGTCAAGAAATACATATATATATATGAAATCAATCAGAAAACTAAAATAGAGTTTGTTTTATAAGACAGAGCTTTTTCAAGGGATCAAATTGTAAAAGCTCCACTACTCTTTCTGAATTCCTCATTCCTGTCCAAGTGAGCATACTGTGCATTTTCAGTCTCTACCCCTCTCGTCTCATTCTATCAAGCATCAAGTTTTGCTGATTGTTCTCTAAATATTGCTCAACTCACTCTCCCTGTTGTCCTGTGTAGTAATTCCCTAGTTTAGACCCTTATCACCATCTCTTCCTTCTATTGCTATAGCTTCTTAATTTGTCTCCCTGCCTTTGTCTTTTTCCCCTGGCATCCATCATCCTATTGAGGTCAAAGCTATTGCTCCAAAATGTAAATCTGACTGTGCCCCTTCCTTATTTATAACCTCCAGTAACTCCTCAAGTAAGTCCCAGCTCCCAACAGTGTGTAGGTGGCCATAGGCAGCCTCCTCATGGTACTCTAATTGCAAAGTCCAATGGCTTTTCCTCAAGTATTCAGCTATGGTAATCAATATTTTTTGAGCCTATGGTGTGCCAGTTATTCTTTCTGATGCTAGAAATAGAGGAGTATAGGGACTTTTTTTTTCTACTGACAGATTTCTTCAACTCTAAGATTTGGCTTGTGTTAGGAGAGGCAGGCTCCAACTGGCCATCAGTGTCCCTGTGTGTTCTTCCTGGGTGAACAAAAATGCACAGGTCTGACCACCATTTGGGACATTTGCCAGGGTGTGTTTGCAGCAAGCGAACATGAGGGATGAAGTAACTTCTTCCCTTTGAAAAAATGCAGTCTTGTTTCTACTGGCTATAAAAGCACTGGATTTCTTAAGCTCAATTTTCCTCTCCAGTAACACAACCGAATGAATGTACAGTTGTTATGGACTAAATGTTTGTGCCCCCTCAAAATTTGTATGTTGACGTCCTAATGTCCAATGTGATAGTATTTGGAGTTGCAGCCTTTGAGATGTAATTACGTTGTACAAGGTTGTGAGAGTAGAATTCCCATGATGGGATGAATGCCTTTGAAGGAAGAGGAAGACAGAACACACACAGTGAGATGGCAGCTGTGCACAAGCCAGGAAGAGAGAGCTCACCAAGAACTAAACCTGCAGGCCCTGTGATCTTGGACTTCTCAGCCTGTAGAACTATGAGAAAATAAATGTCTTCTTTAAGCCACTCAGTCCTTGGCACTTTGTTACAGCAGCACAAACTTACTAAAACAACAGTCACCTAGCATGAGCCCTGCATTACTCCCATGAGTGCATGGGGAAAACAGCACATATGAACATGAAGCTCTGGCTACTGCTTTTGCCAGGTGTAATGAAGCACATTGTCTCTGACCCAGGAGTCTCATGTCTTCTGCCAACATCTATGAAACAGTGAAACAGTAATAAGTTAGCTGGTTAGCTAGGAAGTAGGGTAAAGTCCCAAGCCCTACATAATCCTTGAGAGCAAGTTTCTCTTTATTCTCATGTTCTTTCTATGTATGGGATAAAACGGTATATAACTTGATCCTATTTCTGAAACTTATTTGACCGCAGAAATCATTTTTGGAATGTGCTAAATGATTTTCGATACAACAATCCTCAAAAATATGAATATGATAGATTACCTGTAGGATGCTAAATTACTTTTGTCATCTTTATTTTATATAAATTTCTTCCTTGTTCCTTCCAGAAAACAGAATTAATATAAATGGAATCTAACTCAATTTTTATAGAGATTACAATAAATAAATTAATAAAAAGTAGACTAATTTAAAACAAAGTTAAACTTATTGATAAGGGAGAAATTTATTGGCCTAGACTTCTTGTTGTCAACCATCCTTACCCTACTGAAGACAAATCAAAAGAAGAAGCTCTAATATAAAGTAAATTTGCTCATGGCCTAAGCGCGTACGAGAGCTACCATTCTAGAATACAACAGATTCATTTTATAACATGCTCTGTCACTGCCCGAAAAAGTTTATCATATTTATTCCACTTCAAAAGAGTGCTGTCTTCTCTATAATGGTGGTCTAAATTATTTGCCATGTTTAAAAAGTATTCAGTTTTTTCTCCCTTAGATAATAACTGTTATTGGATGCTTCCATGTTTCAGGCTCTTTTTGCATTAAATCTTTCCCATTGCTATGGAAGTAGGATCAGTTATTAGATTTAATTTTTTTTAATTCAAAGTTAATGAACTAGTATTGAAATCATCAAGGGAATTTCTTTTTTTTTAAAGAGTGGCACCAGAGCTGATATCTGTTGCCAAACTTCTTTTTGTCTTCTTCTTCTCCCCAAAGCTTTCCAGTACATAGTTGTATTTTCTACTTTTGAATGCCCCTGGTTGTGCCATGTAGGACGCCACCTCACCATGGCTTGAGTGGTGGCATTTCTGTGCCCAGGATCCGAACCCAGGAAACCCTGAGCCACCGTAGCTGAGTGCATGAACGTAAGCACTTAGCCATGAGGACGGCCCATACTTTTAGTTTTTAAATCAGGAAATTGAAGTTTGAAGAGAATATTAATTTGCTCGAAGAGACAGAATTTGGGGACAACAAAGCTGGGAAACAAACACAGGCAAGCTGATCAGGATCAGAGCTCCTAACCAAACAATTTAATATTTTTTTCTTCCTTACATTGGGAAAAAAAAAAAAAAGAAACAAACAAAAACAAAAAACAAAAAATGGGATTCTTTTATTGAAATGCTGATCACAAGTAAGCCAAATATGTACTTTTTTTTCCTTCTTCACTAAAACTAAGCAAAGCATAGCATAACCTCCTTCTAGATTGCTTGGATGGAAATGTTGCAGTGTCTGAGATAGGAAATGAAGATGAAAAATTATAGCAGCTCTTGAATTATTTTGATGGACCTACAGCCTGCAGGTACACCACAAGACAAGCCATCACAAATGTCATAGAAGAGAAAGGCTCACAAATCAAATTAAAATGCTCATATCACATCAATTTCAAACACAGACAGAAGAGAGAAGGTTGGTTATGGGACCTGAGTCCTAGACTATGCGAAACTAATGCATCCTGCTTCTCTCTCTACTGCATCAGCCTTCCACACTGATGGTGTGTTTATGAATACAGAGTTGAGTTTGAAGAAGGCACCCCAGAGCTAATGACACACGCTTGCCTTAATGTTAAGACACAGGCACAAGTACATCGGGTCACAGCTGGTTTCACCAAGAGGGTGGCCAATGTGGGCGGACAGAGTCATCAGCCCAGTTGTTAGCATGATCATTATTTGATTTTTCCTATTCTCTCCTTTGTTACATTGTAATTCTCTTTATCTTCCCAGTATTTTACAGATTACTATACTAACTTATATATGCGTTTAATAAATCATATAAGTACTGCCCATGTTTCACAAGCCCCTTGCTTAGACATTTTATATAGTTAACATATCCCATGCAATTTGACTGTCATAAACTACTAAATTAATTTCTATATAAACTTAACTTTTCTTATGAGTCTCATCCAACTTGTGTGTGGCCTTCTCTCTATGGAAGAATTAAATATTCCAAAATAATACAGAAAATGCATATTACAACCCTATTTAACACGCTGAACATTTTAACAAGAAGCAATCTCATGGTGATATCCATTACTTTTGGAAACATTTATTTTTTCCTTGTGTATATTTTTACAGATTCTTAAGTGTACCTGCTATCTCAAACTCTGGGAAATATCTTTCTCCAGGGACTCCAGGTGATTTCTAACTATCCACACAGTAAAATCTTAGTACTTTTATTGTCTTTGTCTTTGAAAGCACTGCAAATTGGATATCATTAGCATAAGGGGCTGATATATTTCTTTACATAGTTTTATTAAGGAACCATGTATAGAAGTAAACTGGAAGAACAATAGCTCTTCTAATTGATTATGTTTTTCTGATCATATAGTTTTTCATGGCTATAATTTATTCTCTGTATTATAAAATGTTAATCTTCATTAACGCAACTCACAGTGATATTAACTCCATAGTGAAATTGTTCAGCTTGAAATGAATTGAAAATAAAAGTTCAGTTTTAAACTTGAATTCACATACTTTGAGATATAGTAAAATTTAATTTTAATTTTTTCTAGGTGTATTGAAATGACATATAACATTGTGTAAGCTTAAGAAGGTATAAAATATAATGATTTGACACATGTATATTTTGCAAAATGATTACTAAAATAAGATTCGTTTGTTGCCTTACATAATTGCCATTTTCTGTGAGGAGAACTTTTAAGATCTACTCTTTTAGCAACTTTCAAGTATATAGTACAATACGGTTAATGATAGTTATCATGCCAAACATTAGATTGTAAGAACTTATCTGTCTTATAAATCAAACTTTCTCAGTGAAATCTGAAAAGATCTATATTCACTCAACAAATATGAACTGATGGCCTACTATGTGCCTGTACTATGGTATCTACTGAAGCTAGAGCATTGAGCTAAACAGGCGCGAGCCCTGCTCTCAGGTAATTTACAGAGTAGTAAGAAATATAAATATTATTAAGTAATTATGGTAAAAAATAATGAGTTTTTTCATATACATATCTTGAGTGCTAGGGGAGCACACAGCAGGGTGACAAGTCTCTGACCTGTGGTTTATGTGTCGATGCATAAAGATGGAAATGTGAGAAGATACCCTGCAGCAGCTGCATCCATGGTATCAGAGATGGGTTCAGAATGTGTATTCGTGTGCATGTGGATGAGAGTATGTGAGTGTGTGAGTGTGTGTGAGTGTGATTGCATTTGTATGTGTGAAATTGTGTTAATTTTCCATGGATATGAGTTATTTTGCTTCATTTTATCTTTGCATTGGTGGCAAATGTATTTACATGCCTTTTTATTCTAAAATCAATCAATGTCAGGAGACAGATTTTGTGGAAAGCTGTGGATAATACTCAAAATAAAATACAATCCCATGTGAAATCAGACAACATAAGATTTTTGTTCAAACAATATACTTTAAAATATATATTCATGTTGCAGCAAGTTAAAAAAAGTCTCATGCATACCATTGTGTTGATTTTCAAAATTGCCTGTGAAAACATAGGATTGAAATTTAGCAAGTAAAGCAAATACTCCTGACACTATCTCAGAAAAGATTGTATTAAATTATCAACATTTTACCAAGAGCAATCAAATGACATATCCTAACGTTTTTGTTCATTGCATAGAAATTTGAAAGATATTTAAGAAGTTTGATTATTTTTGCCCTAGTCTTTGTGAGAGTATTTTGAAGTCACCTATAAAATATGGATTATATTATTTTAATTCTAGCTAGGTCTACAAGAGTTAGTTGTACACTACAAGTGTGTCTGAATGCTGATATGTATAAACATGTACACATAGAGTTTGGACACTTTTTCTACCTTTGAAAAGATGTTTTTAATATCTTACTCCCAGTGACACAATAAAAAGAAAGAGGTATTATATTTAAAAATATGATCTACACCAAAGATAGAACTATCAATCCACATTGAGAAAGAAGTTATATTGAATTACAATTTAAATTTTGAATCTTTATTATTTTTCTTAAATGTCTACATAACCTACTTGAAGTCCTGGGTATATATGTATAGCTATATTTTTCCAAAGTCATGAACAAGATAATAAACATAGAATTAATATTATCTTATTATTCAGCATTAACAAAAACATCTTAAAATTCCAGCATCTGTACTAACTTTCCAAAGAAAAAGTTACTACCTAATGTTCAACAATTTGCTTCCAAGCAAAAAAAGCAAACAGCGTAGAGAATGAGAAGATGTTACATATTAATAGAAATTAGATTTTTAGTTCATGGAGGAGATATAAGCTAGGCATGAGACTTGTAAGGGAGTTATGACATCGAGAAGCAACCAAATTGATATATCAAGTTAACGAAAGAAGACATGTTTTATCAAGTTTTCAATATATGTGCAAAATAGTTCGTGGTGTCATAAATTTACTCCGATCTATTCAGGTACATGAAATAGTGGCCTGAAAATCATCCATGATTTTTCTCTGTAGAGGTTAGGAATTCTTTTAGCTTCATATAAGAGGAAACTCTACTTGGCCTTTTCCATGTGCTTGTCTTTCATGTTCTCAAGATAGCTGCTGCAGTTCCAGACATCATGTCTAAGTTCAGGGCAGTAAATAGGGACAAGAGGGAAGGGCTTTGCCAGTTACACCTGTCCCTTCTTCATTGTTGTGATTGTTGTTGTGATCAGTGAGAAAAGCAACAGCTTTTCATAAACTCTCCTCTTGCACTCACTCCAACCCCTGCAAACTTCTGCTTATACCCCCTAGAAGTGGATCACATGCCATTTCTAGCTATAAGGAGTCGATGAAAACAAGTACTGTATTTATCTTCCCAGCATCGGTGAGAGAGGTGACGAGAAAATGAGTACATATTTGTAGTGTCTGATAAGTGTCAGGCAGGATCCCAACAGGAATACCTTTTTGTGATACTCTCTTTTTATGATCTGAAATGCATAATTCTCTAGGTAAAGAAGGATTTCCATCACAATGCGTTTTTCTCATAAATAACAATGATTTCTTTGGCTATAGCTAATAAATTTTCAGAAAATGAAAAAAAAATTAGTTTTACAAATTTTAGCATAAGGTAAGGAAAGCATATTTGTCACACCTGAAGAAGGTTAGAGATCATTTCGAGGACAGTAAAATTGTATGTAAAATTTATGTCTGTTACATTTTCCTTGTTATATAATTATTTTTAAAGTAAGATATTTCAAAGATAAAGTTTAAAGTAGATTTGAGAAAATACCCCCCAAACATTCATATTTTCTTTCAAAATAGCTCACTTGTGAATAAATAGAAGGGAAACATTTTCAAATGGTATGATGCTATTTGCTCTTCAAATAAATGATTAATAGAATTAAAGCCATGTTTCTTCAGAAGAATAGAACTTGATAAAAACAAAAGAAAATAAATGGAACTGGAGCGCCAATGCTGTTGGTGGGGGAGAGTGGTGTCGACAAGAGAAGGACATTGATGAACAATGGATACCGGGCCCTACTCCTCTGGATCAGTGAGCTGATGCCAGTGAGGAGACTCGACAAAAGAAAATTAAACGAGTACTACATACAGAGCCATTAGCTGCAGTAGATCCACCCACCCTTCCCTCTATTTAAAGGCCAATCAGTGCCTTTCACAAACTTTCTCACTTGCTATCTCAGGTCAAGTGAGAGGGACATAGCACCTGCTTCCTAGGTTGCTGGGGGAATCTCTTCTCATGTAATCAACATTCGCTGCACAGCTGTAACAATGCCCATTGTCTCTTCCACCATGTCTATGCAGATTCTTCAAGATAACATTACCCTTCTGGAAAGTACAATACAGTCATTATTTTATACACCTCTCCTTTCTCTGAAGTGTTATGACTAGTAGGTATAGCAGTATTAAAAACAAAGGAATAAGATGGCTTCTAGGCATGCCATAATACTTCTCTCTTTTTCCAAGCCTTGGGTTGTCAAGCCCTGAGAGTCTGTGAATTTGACTTAACTTTTAATTCTACAAATCACACAATCAAATTTTGATTTTCAGTGAAATAAATTCTTTAAGGGACAAATAGAAGATCTCTTGTCCTTTGTCTGTCAGTGAAGCTAAGAGTGTAAAGCCTTGAGCTTGCCTTTGTTTTCTGCATGCTCTCCTGTATGGTAAGAAGAAGATATCCTAGCCCATATGCATCAAGAGCAGACACTTGGTTCTGCCAGTGGCTTTAGACACTTGATCACAATCAACCACAGGTGACAGTTTAACTAATCATGATGCATAGCATGCCAGGAATTACTGATTTCTCATTTCCCTTTGATGAAGAATTCAGCACATTGTTCAAAACCAAGGGTACAAGTAAACCAATCCACAAATCTCATTTATGAGGTTTTGTTTCTTGGGATTATGCTTGGTACCAATATAGAATCAGACTCAGGGTCCAGTTAGGAACAGAGAAATTGCACTAAATATGGTAACAGAAAGAATTTAGTATATTGAATTGGATAAAGAGGTGTTAAAAAATGGAAAGATCAAAATAGAACACAAAAGTGCAGTGGGGTTACAACCCTAAGGCTTGAAACACAAAGGGAAGGGGTTGGGGCTTCCAGAATCCAGAAATTTAGGGAAGATGCCCTGGGGAATTGAGACTTAGCTCTCTGAGAACGCATTGCCAGGCAGCTGCAGCTAATGCACAGGATCTTAGAGAAGGGGCTTTGCAGAGCTGGGCTCCAACTCTGATGAGGAGGCACTGCTTGGTTACTCTTGGGACCTCAGAAGAACATGGGTGGGACACCGCAGAATTTCGGTCCACACCATTGGGAATTGAATATCTCCCAGTCAGTGCTAGCACTTCTGAAGGGACACAGGGATGTTGGTTCCTGGAGGACCAAATTACTGGAGACAGGGGAAACTGCTACTGCTTGGTGAAGGGCCATGGCTGGAGTGAGGCTAGAGTGATGCTGAGAGGAAGAGCAGGCAAAAAGGAAAGAACAAGCCTTTCCCTCGATCTTCCTGCCTGCCAGTTTTAATCTAGTACCCCATATTGGTGGAACTTAACAGGAAGCCATCTGAAAAAATCAGAAATATTATTTTCAGAATTCCAACCTCATCATTACAAAGCAGAGTAGAGATGAGTCAAAGATGAGTGATATAGCTTAAAATAAGCTTAATGTAGCTTTAACATGATAATTGTATATAAAATTGAAAATGAGTCATTCAGTTCAAGATCAGGGAAATGCATAAGGAATGAGTAAGGTTGGGATGTAGGGAAGAGATAGAATGACCATTAAAATATTCACATGTAAGATGGAGCCAAAAAAAAAAAAAAGAAGAAAGATATTGGAACAGACAAGGAAAGAAGGGAGGGACGACAATGAAATTAAAGAAGGACAGAAAAAAGTGTAAATTAATAGAAGGAAAGTGGAAAGAAGAAAAAATTCAAAGTAAAGCATTTCAGGATAAGGAAGTGGAAGGCTAGAAGGAAATTTAGAAGTTTAGCTCATCAACCCATCTTTAACTAGGAGATTGCACTACTTCTGCGAAACAAGTTGTACAACTTCTAAAAATCTTCAGCCACAGTCAGGAAATTTCATAAGAAGTTTCCTTCTGTTTTCCAAGGGTGATATGTACAAAACTGCATCCAAGGCAAATGTTAATTTACCTCCTTCTTGTTAATTTCCTGTTTTCTTTACACATTTAAACCATCACAAAATATCGGTGACTTTGTTCACAGAGGGACAAATAATGGTTATGACAATTCACCCAGAAACGTCAATGTTTCTTTGATGTGCCTTTTTGAATTTTGGAAAAATTAAAGATAATTATTTAAGTTGATGTATTAATAAATTATGAGAAGTATCATTAGGAAGTAAAGTTCTCTGGATTAGTGCATTTGCTACATAGTGGGAACCTGCCATTGAATTGGCATTATTGTGGGGGAAATAAGCATTTTTAATAAACATTTTTCTCAAATGCTCTATGTGATTCTCTGACCTCTTTTAAAGTACAAAGCCTAAATTGGCCTTTTCTTGATAACTCCTGATAAAATTCCCTTTATTGAGAATCTTCCCACCCTTGATATCCAGCTAAACTCTTCTTCCCCCGCCCTCCATACCTAACCAAGCTGCTCTTAGTAATCTTCCATCCACTCCCTTACTCTACCCATTGGCTATTAATCCCCACTGGTCCTTATTGTATTCCTCATTGAGTTCAGTCTCTCTCCCTATTTCAATAGTCTTGACCCCTATTGAAATAATCTTGAGTAAAGTTCTTCCTTGCCATTTTTAACAAATGGTAGAATAATTTTTGTTTTACACTTCAAACCATTATCAAGACTAAATATTATTGAGTGTGATGACTACATTCTGATGTGCATTTGTATCTATTTGTTCTAGGGAATTTGCTCTGCATGTTTTTTAGCCTTCTTCCTTTTAATTTTCTTTTTCTAATCTGTAGTGTTTAAGAAATTAGATAATCAAAGTTCTTAGAATTGTGTACGAAGTAGGGAAATAAACTCTAAATGATGTCTTAATGTTTGATCTTTGTAACAGCTGTTTCTGTAACCCAGAAGTCATTATCTTCGTTACTTTTAATTCAAGACTGTGTTTAGAAGGCCAGGGTGGCAGACAGCACCAACTGTGAATGAAGAAAATGCTACCATATTAAAAGCAGTATATAAAAAGACCAGGAATCATACAGATTTGATTTGCCTTGGAGAGAAAGCTGTAGATGGTCAGCAAAGCTTAATATTTGTGTCTCTGTCTGCAAATGACCATTGTATATAAATGAATAATATATTTTTTTATAAGCAACTCTTGCTTTTTGCTGATGTATTTGTCAACAAATAAATAGAATAGTTTAGGTTTTACTTAACTGTCAGACTGGTTGCATGTCTACTTTGGGATTCTTTTCTTCATATCAAATGAAGTCTTACTGAATAGCAATGGCCAAAAGAGAGCTTAAAACACCATATCTGATTCGGGTGAGCCACCCATAGACTTAACTGTTGATGGTGAGGAAGAAAATTCCAGTGAATTACATGTTCTCTCACTGCCAATCAACAGGTGATCTTTGAATCTCACAGTTTATCTCAGGGATTAGGTAATCAGATACGACAAAGAGGGAATCTAATTTGAAGGTATAAATGTGTGCAAAAAAAATAAGATGGCTTTTCATCCCAGCTGTAATGTTACTTAACACTCTGATCATAGAATGAACTTCCCTTAACTAATTCATCTATTCAGACACGTTTATAAATACCTGGTAAGTGCTAGGCACTACGCAGGAATGAGTAAGATGAATTATAGCACCTCAGTCTATTAGGGAAGAGATTGAAATGGCCACCAGTTCAACCTACATCCTAAGTTTCCTAATCTTAGTAAATGAAGAGTAGACAAATGTGTTCTATTAAAAAATAACCTATTTTATTCTTAAGGAATTAAAGGCCTTCTCAAGTGTATATTTCTAATTGAAAATATGAACTTAATAAAAATAAAAATATAAGGTACTGTTTCATTTATGCTTAGATTAATACTCTTTCACATGGATTGAGTTCAATACTTGATATACAATTCTACTTCCCTGCTTCAGTTATTCATCTGTGCTCAAGCCTGTCAGCACAGTACTTGAAATGAATTTATTGTTATTTGGGAATTTATGCCAACTTTCTATAGATTGGAGCACTTTATGCGTGGATGAAGATTTTCGAATCTACTATTTCAGATGTAGTCTCCTAAAAGACATTTAATGCTATTTGAACCCTTTTCTTAAGAATTTGTTTTGTTTCTTTATCCCAAAGGATGTTATCCTCGCACCAAAAGTTTCATTGTATCTTCAACCACCAATCATTTATGCCTTTTCCTTTTTAGGGAAATTAATCATTTGATTACTCTCAGATGCAGATTTTGCTTAAATCTCCAAATCCAACAGGATCATGGGAATTCTTTTCCCGCATGTTACACAATCCTGAATCCCTGGTTCTTATACAAAGTGCTGTACACAAATGCTGTGGCCACATTGGTATTATTTTCTTGGTCTTTATAACTAAACGAGAAAAAAATTTCAAATCTACTAAACGTAGGCTCCTTGCAAAGCATAGTGTTATTTAATGTTTAACTTAAGATCTGTTTAACTTCTAAAACTTTAATCTATTTTTCCTTTTTTTTTTTTTTTGCTGTCTCTCAACCATCTCAATCACAGACAAGTTATATTAGTCTTTGAGATTTGTATCTCATTTTTATTCAAGAAGATTAAAGTAGAACATGTAAAATGATTGTGACATCTTTGGAAAATCCATGGAGTGTTTTGTGTACGATGTATGTTTAAGCACTTTATTTTAAGGTTCCTTATTGAA